>NC_139644.1:32303816-32521316 GCF_964638095.1 Poromitra crassiceps | reverse complement strand
GAATTCCTTAGCTTTAGCTATGCAATGTGCTCTAAGCATCCCGGGTGGCATCCAGCAGATGATAGAACGCTCATCCATAAGAGACTTGAGACGTGACTTGGACTTGTGTCCAAAGACTTGAAACTTGGACTTCACTTCCCCCTCACAGACTTGAGACTTGACTTGGACTCTAACTCAAAGACTACTTGAGACTCGACTCGTATTTGCAAAAGAAAATGACTTGTGAGCATCTCTGGGAGTGGGGATAAACAGGAAGGCGGGCACCGGGCCCGGGGAAGAGCTGCCCAGGTGCAGCGGTTACAGCGTTATGATCCTAAGAAGTCGTTATATGTTACAAGGCACGAGGCGAGCGTTTGCTCTGCGTCACAGAGTATCGTTTCCTCTCGACCTTTAGCCTGGGTCGGCTCCTCAGGTGACGAGCCAGGTCAGCCTTAGCACGCACTCCAGGGCCCCGGGCGGCGCTCCCGACGGGACGGGGTCACAGGAAACTGGGTCACCTGTGCTTGTCAGTGGGTCTGCATCTCACCGACACTCCCCACCACCCTGCCCGCCACCCAAGGCTAGGTCACACCCTCCCCTCTGGACACCTCCCCCCTCCTTTCTCCCCCCCCCCACCCTTGCCCTACACTTCCAAGGTGTCACAGAGAGCACCCTTGTTCTAGCCCTCGCCCCCTTTCTACCCGGGACCCCCTCAAAAATCCCAGATATCCCTGCAATTTCCGGTGCAATGTTTATTTGGCGGGAACAGGGGTGGGGGACGAGCCGCCTTGAAAAAAGAGCCTCACTCACAAACAGTTTGGGCTGCGTTCGAGGGTAAACATGTGCGGGAGGGGCCGTGCGAGGCGAGAGGTGAGCAGGACTGAGGCGCGTGTGTTCTGGTCCTGACACGCAGATCCCACCTCAGCAGGGACACAGAGCACAGCTCTGTTCAGGCCCCAACCGCCGCAGCCTCATAAACAAACCCCCCCCCCCCCCCCCCCCCCCGCCCCTCCATCTCCACCTCCTGTCTGTTCAATGGACAGCACCCTCTGCTGGGGACATCAGGACACAACAGGAAAAAACAGGCCTACGGATAAACAAGATGCAGAGAAGAATGCAATAAACTCAGCTTAAAGCTGTAATTTACGAAGTGGTGGCGGTAGCGTTGATAGGCTACTGGTCATATTCTTTGGAGCTTTTTCAAGCTGTATTAAATATAATCAAATGGAAAAAACATGTTTTTGAGTGAGGTATGTCCCAATATAGCTGGGGCCAATCAAGATGGCAGGCACCTAACATATGATTAAAAATGACTTCTTCATGTTTTAATAGCTATTGCTTTTAAAATCTTAAAAACACATTACTCGGTTCTATAAACGGAGAGGCAGTGAGAATAGTCCTAGCATAACAAGACACAAATCCCAAACAAACGGATCAGTAACACATCCAGAGCCTCGAGTCAGCAGCTCTATGGAGTGTCCCCTCTTTGGCAGGCCCACAGCGCCTCACTTCCTCCTCCAGGAGAGTGGCTGCAGGCGAGGCACGCTCAGGGGGAGGACGGGGGCATCCGGAGAGGCGCAGGGCGAGGGCGGGGGCGAGTTCTCGGGCAGCAGGAGGGGCACGTGGAGCAGGGAGCCAGACTGACAGATGGGAGGTAGGAAATGGGGGCGTCTGTCTCTCCTGTGGCTCGCCGCTATGTCTGAATAAGCCTCTCTGTGGCCCGCCGGCCTGCTGCATCTGGATGCAAATAGCTGCTGCTGCTGCTGCTGGCTGTGCTTGTTGGCGGCGATAGAGTCCTTGGAGTCATCTGCGATGCCCAGGCTTTGCAACCACTCACACAGCCCGTCGCTGGCCTTTCTCCCGCTGAGCGTAGACCTCACACATTTCTCCGAGTCCCTTCCTTCACAGTCCACCTTCCAGCTCCTCTTCCTCCCCCTCCTCGCCTGCCGCTGGTCTTTGCTTGCCAGTGATCCGCGCCCAGGCTCCTCTGGCCCCTGAAGCGGCGACACCGCTCCCCCCCGTCTCCCTCTGTTTTTGCCCTGGGTCCTCGCAGGCGGAGAGAGACTGTCTGCAAGAACCCCTGCCTTATTAAATGCAGCGTGCCGGTGTCGATCCAATCCTGCTTTGGGCCGAGGCTGCTGTTTCAAAACTGTGTCTGCTGCTTGGGTGTCCTCTGAGGGTGCATCGTTGCAACCCGGCCATGGAGCCGCACGAACACGGTCGCCCGTCTGTGCGTCTGTAAAGGTGTGTGTCTGCTGTGGAGCTCGGGCGGCGTGTGTGTTTGTGGGCAGCACCGCTCTGGACCTGCAGAAGAGGAGGCGGCGGTATGGAGGAAGACTGGCGGAAAGGCCAGGCGGCCCGATGCTGCGGAACAGGGGTGGGGGTCGAAGGTCGGCAGAGGGTCTCGGCTTCCCAGCCTTCCTCTGAGTGCTTTTGTCCATTCTAGTGTCTTCCTCCATCACATTGCAATATATCCTTCACAGATGCTCTATTCTGATTGCCAGTGTGGGGGTGGATGGCTCGTTCACCTCTCCAAGTGATGGAGTAAACAAAGCGGAGGATAAGTCCGCCCCACGACTCCACGACTGTCCAAAATGAAAATGACGATCAGGTTGAAGACACTGCATTGAGGTTAGAAAGGGAATCTTCTTTACAGCCTCTCCGGAGTGAATTCTTCTTCTCTAATGAGTCCTAAGAAGAAACACAAAGATATCAAAATGGAAGCAAGTTATCTATAATGGATAGTTTAGTTTATGCATTAAAAAAGACAGTTGTGAGAGTAGAAGTGGAAGAAGCAGAGGAGGTGAGAAAGCAGAAATAATGGTGGATATATCCATGTCCATCCAGCCAACACCTCTTCATGCTTACATAAGGATGCCGTGTACCGTCATAATCACATCTAGCCGTGCCTCTTTGGAGAGATGTTTGGGCGCTTCAGAGTAGAATGGCATGTCCTCGGCACTGCTTTGTTCGTCATCATCAGGCATTGGCTCTGGTCCACCAGCACCACTGCACTCCTACGTCTGCCTTCTTCGCCGACGTTCTCTCTTTCCAATTCAACCACATCAGTCATTCCTTTCTCTCAGGATCTTTTCTCTATCTGACGGTGCATCTCTCCACCAGTGTGTCTCTGTCATCTCTAGGCAAAACAGCACCCACCTTCTCACTGACGGTGCATCTCTCCACCAGTGTGTCTCTGTCATCTCTAGTCCAAACAGCACCCACCTTCTCTCTCTTTCATCCTGTTGACCTCTCTCTGACATGAAAGATGCAGTCCATCGATCCCTGCTTCTCTTTCTCAATAAATTATGAATGAAAAGAGAACAAAAGTAGACTTATAGGCCTACTTGATTGATTTGACTTTTTTTTTAAATCTTATGTGTCATCAGTAGAGACACTTCACCAATGATAATCTATTTACATAGCCTAACCTAATACTGTAATAGAGAGACTAGCCAAAATGTAGAAATTAGGCCTTTTATCATGTGACATTCAGAAGTCGCCTTGCATAAGCGCCACTGTAGCCTACTTCTCCACTTGGCCACAGCGTGGCGCTATCTACACTAATGTGGACAAGAGAGGGTCTGAAAAGCTGCGCGGCCCCTTTTAACGGCAACGCAAAGCGGAAGTACTTCACATTTAGTGGGCGGCCAAGCTAGCTGACGGCAAGGTAAATATTGGAAATGCTTTATTTCATATTAACACGTCTGTATTCTAATGTGACATCTTGGGATTTGGTGTGAAACAGTGTTCCGGTTTATGGATTTGCGTGTTTGGTAAAGAGAGGAGGCGGTGGCGCGAGAGGAGGAAGAGGAGACGAAGAAGAGGGCAAAGTCACACGGAGGTTATTGGAGGAAAAAGCAGTTCACGTTACATTCAGCCGCTCCACAGATTGCAAAACACCCCCCACGTTGTTGTTCTTGGTGAGGAATGGCCCAGCGGCTAGGGATACCTGTTGATAAAAGTTCCCATTTTGACTGTCTGAAGCTCGGCTGTGTTTTCAGGTTTGGGGAGCGGTTTAGCAAGGAATGTGTAACTTGCACAATATGGCTGAGATATTAAATTGACGGTAGCTGTTATAACGAAGTTGGCTAACTAAAGTTTTACCTAACCTCGCGTCACCAGGCTCTCTCAAAGGAGATTAGCTAAACCGATGATGCTATTGAACGAGAAATCAAACTCCAAATGATGTTTGCTTTGCTGTCGAAGTGTTTTTGACAGCAACGTACGTTAACAGCCACATGCAGTGAAATGTATCTGCCCTTATCTGCTGGTAAGTTTACTATAATTGGTGTTACTAATTGGCTATTTGGTTAATATCTGGTAGTAATTGGTGAATGGCACACATCCATTCCTTGGGGTCAAATTAGTTTCTCAGACTCAGAACTATTTACTTGCACATTATTTTAAGCAACCTGAAGGCCAGGCCTACTTGTTGACAGATTTATTAATGTTTACACTTTAAGATTATTTAACCTCAGCTAACAGGGACATTATAGTCCTAGCCAGGGGAATCTAGTTTACTCTTGTTTGCTAGTCGCACATAAACCATACAGGAAAGCACACCCACCCATAGTACACCCTACATTTGAGTGGCTGTAAACAAGCCTGCCTTACATAAGTCCATATGTCCTCTCTTGTGACATAGTAAAAGCATTATACAGGCCTGCTGCCTTCAGCCAGTCTGAAACCGACCTGAAATCACAATCAATGCAACATTCATCTTCTCTTCTTTTCTCCTGTTATGTCTTCCGTTTAGATGGCTTACAGGCTGCTAGTCCGTAGAGTTTGGACCCTCCACCATCTTCCAGCGTCCACCACCACCACCACCTCCTCGTTCTCCACCTGCCTGCAGTCTGCTACGCCCCGTCTCTCCTTCCTCTCTCCCTCGCGCACGCTGCCCCGCTCTCTTCCTTACACCTCTTGCCGCGAGGTCTCCTTCAACATTCAGGACCACGAGGACTTCACAGAGAGGGTCATCAACAGCGAACTGCCAGTGCTAGTCGACTTCCATGCGCAGTGAGTACCACACACAGGGAGGAGGGAAGGTTTGTGAACGCAGATACCCCTTTTCCACTGGCACTTTTGGCCGTGCCAAACCAAACCATGCCACGCTGATTTTTCTTTCCTATACAAATTTTAACGCGCCGAGCCGCACTCTGAGATCAACCTTCTCTGGAGTGGGACCAAAGTGCACCATCCCCGCCTCCAAGCGGGCTACGGTGAAGTCTCGCCAACTCGTGACGAGTCCCGCCTTCTCCCCTCTCCCCCTCAAATTAGCTGTGTTACAAGCATAGGTTGCGAGACTCTCGTGTCTGTGCAGAGAGAAAGGCGTTTTTAAAAGCCTCTGTGTTCAGCTCTCAGTACTTGTATAGCTTCTAACTGAATCTATGTGGTTTGTAGTTTAGTTTCTCTCTTGTGTTTCTGTCTGTACTTTCAGATATCTACTTTGTTTTACCGTTTCCTGATCGCTTTCAGTCATATCGGAGCTGTGTAATGTTACAGCTGTTCAGACGAGAACATTCCCTGCGCTAGGGTTGCCACAGTGTTGACATTTTCCCAGCGGGTAATAAACACGTGACAACACCGGTGTTACCGGTGACACTGTATACGGTTAAAAGAAAGCTCCTCAGCTGTCCTCACGGTCCAGTCAGTCAGCCCCTCCCCGCTGCTGTGTAACGTTAGCTGGGACGCTCACAATCACAACACTGGCTGCCTCACAATATGCACTCATGGTTGCATCCAACTCGAGACAACTTTCCAGACCCTCCTGGAGACAATCTTTCTCAGAAGCGACTAAGGTTAGCAACAAATCTGGAGACTTTTTCTGAGATGGGATTAAAATGACCAGCAATAAGCAGGCAATGATGATAGCTGGGTAACTCCCGCTACTAGCATTGATGCTAAGTTAGCATCGACTTTTAGCTGTGGTAAGAAAAGCACATTTCCAGAGATGGCCCACAGTGACAGAACAGAATACACACGCAGGCTTAGCTAAGGGTCTTACCTACATGTGTATGAGGGGGGCATAATTTGTGCTCATAACATGTATAATTAATGTTATTTGCTGGTCTAACCAGAGATGATGAATAGTGCAGCCCAGCGGGAGCGCTTGTAATTTACCCCGGTGCGCGCTGAAACTGGCACGAGCGGGCAGAGTTTTTTATTTCATTTCTTCCTCCATAAAAATGAACGGTGTTACCGGTGGGGATGTTATGTAATAGTTATAGGTGTATACCCCACTACCTTGTAACACTGGTAACACTGGCAAGCCTACCCTGCACTGCATTATATTAAAAGCTTTCCACTGACAAACTAGTAGAAGGCTTTTATTGTGAATAACTAATAGGAAATGCAATGTTTATCCAGCGTTTTACAGCCGTGACTTTTTGACCACTATTATTCGATGCTGCTGCTGTTTTGCGACTCAAGACAAGCATGTAATCAGTTAAAGACACACCTTCAAGCGGGTAGCCCTGTTGTATGGAAACGCAATTCCAGGCCACGCTGGGCTGCCGCGCCGTGCCAGCACTTTTGTATGGAAAAGGGTAATAGATTACTGTCTGACGTGTGAGAGGACGCTGGCGTTGCATGTTCGCCGCTTCTCCGCATGATCTAAGCACCTTGGGATGTCAGTTTTGATTTGAAAGTGTGCTATACAAATACAATTCATTATTGACTGAATGGAGTGAACAGAAGATTAAAATAATTGACAGAGAGAACATAGCCATCAGGGTGGGGGAGGTTATCCAGGCCCATACATACCAAGCACATCTGTAGAAGTAGGTCTTCAGAAGTGATTAAAAAGACGACACTGGTTTTATCTGCCTGATTTCCTCAGGGAGATGGTGCTGTGACGCTCAAAGCCCAGGCTATTTTAGTCTTAAATCTAGATTTGGAAACGAGCTGCCCAGGGATCTAACGTTGCTCCAGGGCTCATAAGGGGTTAATAGGTCAGGGATTTACCTGTGGTCCATACATATCTGTGCTTCAAATGTACCGTAATCAACAAAATCGTCTACCAGTGATACCAGAATTGGGCTTGGTAGCACCAATTAAAACTCTGACCGATGGATTCTGTACTACAGATGTTTGAGGACTGTAGGAGTTATTTGAAATTCAGCTGTGAATTAAGTTATTTTGTAGCAGTGGCCACCCTGGTCTTATGGACTTGGGGACGGTCTTCGGGTTTTCATTCTAGCATGTAATAACTGTTACACACCTGGGACACAAGGTGGAAGCAATTAACCTGACAGGATACAAAGCCAGTAGTTGGATGATGAGGCTGGAAGACCAATGTGTTTGAGCAGTTTGCTTCAGAAGAAAGGTTCAGACCATCTGTGCCTAGACTTTGCAGAGGCTGTGTCTGCTCTGCCAGTTGATCAGTAAAATGTCTCGTAATCATATTGATACATGACCGTAGTTCAGGGGTTCATACATTGACCCTGGAAAAGACGCTGCTTTAACGACTGCCCAGTCCTGTCTCTTTAAATGTATAGAAATGTAAATGATGTGTCTTACTGTTATAAATAACACAGATGCATAGATGCTGGCAGCTGACCACTGGGTTTCCACTCTCAGCAGAGTCCAGTGAGGTTACAGCTGCTGCCAAGGCAGCTATTAGAGATGTACTGCTGAGTGTGTTTCACAGTCCACCTACGTGACACAAATGATCTGTACCCAGAAGAGCCTGTTTCACAGTCCATCTACATAGCTTTAGACTGCATGTAGTTACGTGACACAAATGATCTGTAGCCAGAAGAGCCGATAGCTTTAGACTGCATGTATCAACGTGACACAAATGATCTCATAATCATAAACAGGATGCTGCATGTTGCTGTAACGGCATAATATTTAGGTTGCTGAAGTGAAGGAACTGTATGGCTAACTGAATGAGTTAAAAAAACAACCCTTTATATGGATAGATGTGACTGTATATTTACATATAATCCAGAGGAAAAGCATTATCCAGATTCACATTATTCTTATTCAGGTGTTGTGAGGAGGGAAGCTTTAATTTGACTGATGCAACATCAATGCATACCATCTTGCATTGAATCACAAGTAGCTTAGCAGCAGCCACGGGGCAGGACTCTGGCACTAAAACTTGCTTAGCCAGTGAAAATGACTAAAATAACAACTGATTAGGTATAGCTCCAGTAACAGTTGAGTGATTCTTGCCAAATTAACAGATCTGTGACTACTTTTTGTTGTTGTTATTTATTTGACATTGGTCCTGTTTGTTGTTTTTAGGTGGTGTGGTCCTTGTAAGATCCTCGGGCCGAGGTTGGAGAAGGCTGTTGCAAAACGGAAAGGTCGCATTGCCATTGCTAAGGTTGACATAGACGATCACACAGACTTGGCTATCGAGTATGGGGTAAGAATTATTTTTATGCTTCTATTTGACAGGGCCTGAATTTCAGTGCAGGATTGCGATTATTACTCATAATTTAACCGATCGCCGCAAATCTAGCACGGTGCGGAATGCAGGATGAATAATAATAATAATAATAATAATAAAAGCAGTCAGATAAATATCAACTCCCCTTTTTTTTATTTATAAAGTGCTTTAAAATGTGAATGTCAACATCAATTTTAAACAAACGATTCATCTCTGTCTTGGATTTGATTCCACGTCCGCATCTTAAAAAACAATTAATTTGAACACCCCTAAAAATAGGACAATGTAAGACCTGTAGTTGAGCACACAATAAGTATTCCCCCCTCCCTCCCAAAGTGCATAAATCCACCCTATGTGAAGCTTTTCAGGGGGGAGTCTCCCCCCTTCAATGAATTTCAGGCACTGATTGATGTTTGGTTAATTATCTATTTTGCTTTCTCTGAGGTCTAATAGTTTGTATACAGTTTGTATAGAACAGTGGTCCCCAACCACCGGGCCGCGGAACGGTACCGGGCCGCAATGCATTTGGTACCGGGCCGTGAGCCCGGTCCAATTTTTTTTTTTTTTTTACTTTTTTTTTTTTACAAACTACAAACATAAATAAACATCAACTTGAAACTATGTTTCAACTACCACACAGCCTATAATATTATAGCCTATGTTTATTTAAAAAATTAAAAATAAAATTGACAACCGGTCCGCAACTTTTTTCCCCATTTATCTACCGGTCCGCGGCACAAAAAAGGTTGGGAACCCCTGGTAGAATATCCGTTGCTTTTGACTGTAAATCAATCTTTCCTCTCCTTTCCTCCATCTCCAGGTTTCTGCAGTTCCCACAGTAATCGCCATGCAGGGAGGCGATGTCATCGACCAGTTTGTGGGGATCAAGGATGACGATCAGCTGGATTCATTTGTCAGCAAGCTCATTGGACAATGAACACGTCAGTCTCAGACCTGTCATTCATCACACTTTTGACGCCATTTTGTATGATTCTGGCACGGTCTGCAGCGCCCGACCGCTGTTTTGAGCCGGTGAAATGACAGCCACCAAACAAACAAACAAACCCTGCCACATGCCCTACTGGCAGTCTCTCAAATGTTCACACCCACCCCTAGGGGACAGCGCTCCTGCTATGTACCGGTATTATTGCTTCGGTTTCTATATCTCTGATTCTTTAATCCTAGTGATGGGTGTGTTCCTTTGCTGAGCTGCTTCCATCTCTCACTTCCATAATGCAAAGGCTCCACGCTTATTCAAACTGCTAGAGCAGCTGAGCTGGTGTGTCACAGTTTGCTGTAATAAGTACTGCACTTGTACTGTATTATGAGGGACACGCGTGTATAGTTTTAGTGGGGGGGGAGGACTCACGGAAAACCTGACAATGGTGAATGAACTTTCTGACTATTCTATCTGCAGTTCCTGCTTCTGTCCACACGAGGGTGGCATTTTGCTAGTATTGCAAGGCCCCACACAGTCATTTTACACCATTATGCCTAATAATGTGAGAGCAGAATGTGTGTGCATGTGTGTTAGTGCATGTGTGCGTGCGTGTGTGTGTTTCTGTGTGTGTGTGTGTGTGTGTGTGTGTGTGTGTGTGTGTGTGTGTGTATACGTACATGTCTGTGCAGTCTGTCTCTGGGTCCTGACTGTGAAACCTGAGTAAAGCGGGAATAACAAATATAGGGATAACTTTGTTTATTATTGAAATAAATGCTATGTAATAAATATGACCAAGTGAAGTAATAAAGGACTTTAAAGATCTTCCCTAGTTTTAAATGTGTTTTAATCTTTAGTTGGGGAAGAGGACTTTAGACTTTTCTCTTTATCTTAACCACTTTGTTTATTGCCCCTAATGACACTGATGTGATGAACTTAAGTCGTGTACTTTCCCTTTCATTGGTTTTGGTGTAAGGGCCTGGTGGAATGCAGGGATAGGATGCTGGTGTGATGTTTGGTTGTCAGAGTTTAAGAGGGAGGAAGGGTTTTCCCTACTGACTTTTCTCAAACAGGGAAATATAAGACAATATAATGACCTGGACTGCATTAAGTCGCTGATTTTTTTCCTTCTTTTTTTTAAATATAGAAATAGTCATATTTTCATTTTCTGTTGTAGATAACTCATAACACCCCCCCCCGTGCCTGAACATGTAGGTGGTACGCTCTCTGCAACCCTGTCATCAGCGTGGTAGGCAAAAACACGCCTCCACTTAACGCCTGCCTCTAAATTACCGCCCGCTCTCCATCCCCTCAAATCATGTCTCTGCCTCCTCGCCTGTCTCTCATGTCGTCTATATCTAGATATGTGTTGAAGTCTCGCACACCTGATCAAACATCCTCTCCTGAGCCGCCTTCTCTCTCATTCATCAGGGCAGACAGAAGCTATAGCTGACTCTCTACAATGCAGAGTTCACCGTCTCACTCGCCCTTTTATTCCTGTTACACCTGCAGGTCAGGTGGGAGTGGCTGTGTGGGTGGGCTGTCAAATGACCTGCCTGTTGACCTGCATGTCTCACCAGGTGTGATCCCTGCCTTTGACCAAGCTGCCAGTTCCCCATAGTTTAGGCCAAGCATGTGTCCTCTGCTGTGTAGATTTCTGGTAATTGAGTGGAATAGACCAGCATAGGCGTGGATTTGGGGGGAGACTGACTATGTGCCCACTTCAACAGAAGCTCTGCATTTATAGAAGCAGAGTTGAGTTTCACCGAGGCACTTTTTGCGATCGGCTTTGATTACAGGCACAAACACCCCTTCCCATCTTTTATATTAAAAGGGAGCAAGTGGGCAATGTTTGTTTCAATTTAATTTGATGCGGCCACAGCTATGCCATTTTATGTGCGATCGGGCTGAAAACTTTTAGGAAGTGTAAAGAGCACCCGTGCGGATGACCTGACTGAGCGGGATTTTCTTAATTAGCTAATGATGTGATGTCATCAGTGATGATGTCATCAGTGATGTCATCCTTCCTGACTGTCGTCAGTGATGTCATAGAGCAGGCGAGGCCAAGCCGCGTATGCGACGCGCAGTGTGCGAGCTGCAGGGCGGGCGAGGCCACGAGCACACGCTCGAGCCTATTGCTAGTTTTTTTTTAAAGCCTTTCTCCCAGTTGCTCAAGACTCCTTTAATGCACGCCTTTAAAGGCCTTCTGACAAATTAGATCGCCATATTTCATATTTTAATTAATGTTTTCCCTTCAAGTCAGGTCACATTGACAAATAATTCTCCTCACTTTCATACCTACGTGCATCTCGCATCTAAATCTATATCTTTTGTTTCAATATCGCTAATCTCGTGAAGGAAAATTTAGTTGAATTTAGACTGCTACTATTGTATATGAGTATGATCTGGATGCCCAGAGTTTGATCCAGATATAAGCAATATTTTTGCGGCGTCTAGACAGCCCAGCTGTCTGGGCTCACATTGTATATTCCCCCAAAGCATCTCTGTGTATTGGAGTGTAGGATCAAGAGCTTACTGTGTCATTCATCACCCGACCCACACGAGTGAGTAACGGAGGTCAAAAGGGGGCCTGTGACGGGACGGGGGGAGCACCTGCGCTCAGCTCCCCTCCAGGCATCATTTCATCATCCCGTCTTCTCTCACGACTGCTACCAGCGGACGTCCCGTCCACGCCCCTGCCCGCCCTCCCCTGCCGGCGTGTTATTACAGAGCCCACAGCTGACTGACACCATCGTGGCGAGGGCCTGCAGACTGCTTATTAAGCACAACATTTGACATGTTCCATCTGCACTTTTAGTGCTCCTCTGGCCTCGCATTAGATCATCGGCGCACAAATAAAGCCTTCAGGATGTATTCACACTGAGCTGTTGAGCTGCTCAGTAGCCAACGGAGGCGGAGATCCAATGCTTTTTAAATAGGGGGAATTCCACTGGCATTACATAATCAGGTGTGAGTGAAGTGGGGGGGGGGGGGGGGGTGGGGTGTGTGTGTGTGTGTGTGTGTGTGTGTGTGTGGTTTAGATAGACAAACTAAACTGTTGTGCACTGGATGAAAGACATTCCTTCTGGGACACTACATAGTCTTAATGGCTGGGATTGCAAAACACTACCTTTGTTAATGATCTGCTATTTTTAACCTCTCTCTCTCCTGATTCCCTCTCTCTCTGTTCTCCATTCAGCTTCCCAATGAGTGACCACTGTCTAGACCTCAGGATGGATGATTGGCCTTGGTTGTGAACAAAGCTGCCCAGTATCACACAGACATACATACAGACGTAAGCCAGCACACATGTTACTAGTCTTTGTTCATCCTCCATTCTCTGCCTGAGTCAGAGGAATGAGGTGACTGCAGAGATGACGGCAGGGCTCAGGCTGGAAAGGTTGGTGGTGAGCAGCGCGTAACCCTACACCTCTTCCGCCAAAAACAATAGACCACACCTCCAAACTCGCTCTCGCCGTCTCTCTCTCTTACTCAACCACTCTTGTTACCATATAAGGCGAAAAAAGACAGGGGAAGCCAGTGACTGCTGAACAAACGGGCAGAGAGGGAGAGAGCTGCAGAATTCCTCCCGACAGCTCTGCTCCCTGTGTTTCTCAGACTCTCAAACGGTTCCAGTGTTCGCCGTGTGTTTGTTTGTTTGAGTTGAACATGCCCGTGTCACAAAGCCAAATACCTTTGCTGTGCATCTGTGAGGGCCTGCACACACACACACACACACACACACACACACACACACACACACGCAGCATGATGTGTGGCTGTGTTCGTGCCTGAGTGTCAGATCTGGCAAGGCCTAAAAAGTCCTCTGTGTTGATAGTAAATACATGGCCGTATTTATATTTTAAACACGCGCTGCCCTCCAGCTTGCTGGGTCCCCACTCTGATCCAGACAAATACCAGCCCAGTGTGTAGACAAAGCAGCCACTGTTACTCTTTATTATATCACTGCCATCTTTTTCCCATGCAACAACTGAACATACACGCGCCATACGACACAATATTGACCGATGGCGTCAAATCTATACCGATGATAAACGAGGAAACGGACGGCGTAGCTGTGAAAAGCAGGAAAAGCCTTCCATCTTTCCCCTTTACGCCACATTCCTGCATTCTGTGAGTCGACTTGTGTCTTATCACCCCTTCCTGTGTACTGATTAGTGAGGAAAAGGCCGGGCCGGGCCGGGTGGGGGCGGCCGGGCGGGCGTGCGGGCGTGCCGGGCTGGGAAGCGGGGCGACGAGACAATTGCCATGCACTCTGCTCTACTCTCATTATTGCATATCTGGAACGCTGAAGCTGCTGTTAATTATTCTGCGTGGCTGGGATGCACCCCACCATTTAAGGATACAGACAAACAGACACTCTCTCTCAATCTCTTCTTGTCATGTGTGAGACAGCCTGTGTGCGTAAATAGTCTTGGCAGGCGTGCGTACTGGCTGTCGAACAAAACCCGACAGGAACAAATTGTTGACACCGATATCCATCGGGCTCGCACTCAAGCATCTGTGTCAGGCAGGAACATAAAACAACCCACTTAATCTGACACAGATCCCACCTATATGTACAATGTGTATGTATGTATGTATGTATGTATGTATGTATGAAAGCACACACTAGCATGAATGCCCCCACACACATGAATTCACACAACTAATTACACGGCGGAGAGTGGTGAGTGAGCTAACATACCGTACTACTCTTTTAGCATGGTGTGACTGAATGGGTTCCTTTCTTTCTGACTGGATGATATAATGACTTTACACACCCTGAATTATGGACACACCCTGTTGCTATTACAACCGACTGAAGGGAAAAAAGGAGGGAGAGAGAGAGAGAGAGAGAGAGAGAGACTAGGTCACAGTGAAAAGGAGAGCGGGAGGGAAAAAGAGGGAGGGAGGGATATAGTGAGGTCAGAAGTGTCCATATTTGGTAATTCACAGTGATGCCTGATTTCTTTCTGCATTCAATTCAGTTTGTATTGTGTGTGTGTCTTGTGTTGTTGTGACTTGGATAGAGGAAGTGAGACTGTCATGTGGTTTCACAGCACCTGTGCTTTTTTGTGTGTTGGTTTTAACACATGATTTTTTTTCACACATTGTATTCTGTATTCTATCACGTGTTTCTATCTCTCTCCCTGCTTTCTGCTCTTTCAGCATCTGCTCCTGCTCCAGAGGGGACACAGTGACCTTTGACCTTTCGGGTTTAAATTTCTGATTTTGCCAGAGAGTGTGAGAAGTATTGATTTTTCCAGCCACACGTGTGCATGTTCGTTGTTGTGCTCTACGTGAAACGTGTCGGAATACACACGGACACATTCCTTTCATTCTGACACATAGCGGACGTCAATCACACATTCTACAGAGAATGTGATTTTTGTCCTATGTTTGTCATGTGCATGCCGGCCGTGCTTGAGGCCCCAGTATTAATATAATGTGACTTCTTGGGGTCAACCTGCATAGGAGTTGCCATTGTCTGGTGTGGTGAATGTGGAAATTGTGTAATTTGATTGCGCTGTGTGTGTGTGTGTGTGTGTGTGTTGATGTCACCCATGTTTACATCGGGTCTTGTGCTTGTTGTTGCTGCTGGTCATGCTGTAAAGCTGTTGTGTCCCATGAGTTCAGGACGTCATCTGTTTCACGTCCGGGCGTCCGACATCAGCCCTAAGTGAGAGAGGGAGAAGACAAGAGAAGGAAGAAGGGTCAATCAAGAGTGTTGAAGTACCTTCACAACCCAGACCTTTTTTTCAAATATTTTATTTTAGATTATTAGATTAGATTAGATTTAGTTTATAGAACAATAAATGAACAAGACAACCAGGCTCAGACACAGGTAAAGAAGAAAAAAAATAAATAATACATGCATCTTTGACATTTGGCATTGTAACGTGGTGCTACCAGCCGCATAAGGTGCAATATGTGCTTGTGAGAGATATTCTGCATAGGATCTCACTCACGGGGTCCATGGGAAACTAACCGGACAAGCTGTCCATCACCCCTAATCTTAGTCAGTACTCACTAGCCATTTTTAACCTCGTCAAAGTAGGCCAGAAACGGGTCCCAAATAATTGAGAACCTTCTAAGTGAGTTGGCTCTGAGGAACCTGAGTCTCTCCATCTGTATAACAGAAATCATGTCCGTCAGCCATATTTGAAAAGAAGGTGAAGAGGAGGCCTTCCATTCCTTCAGAATGAGTCTTTTGGCGACAGTTGTCCCCAGTGTCAGAGATTGTTGCACAGCTGTAGGGAAGTTCAGAGAGGACGCTGAGCAGCCGAAGATGGCGAGTTCTGCCTCCGGCTGCAGGGTTATTTTGTAGGCCTTAGAGTACCAGTCAAATATTTTGGCCCAGAATCCCGTTAGTGAAGGGCAGAACCAGAAAGCATGAGATAGTGTGCCATCTGACACATGACACACAGTGGTGAGACCACGACCCGGACCTTTATTCTAAATTCTCTGTCGGGGCGCAGGTTTGCTTTTTTTTTAGTGCGTTTCACATCAACAGGGTGAAAAATATTTACCCTCCATTGCTGCTAATAATGTTTATCCCCGGCGTCCCGCTGGTCGTGGCATGTGCTTTGGCCCTGCGCCTTATGTTCCGACCGCCAGACCGGGCCCACATCACCCAGTCTGAATCCCAGGGGAGTATTTGAGGTAAACAGGTTCACATTGTACTGTCGCTCTTCCATTCTTCTGTGTAGACTTTGGCAGCGGCAGGGCAGAATTTTCATCTCAACATCTATCATTTTTTATTTCACTTTCCACATCTCACCATCCCAAACTTCCTGTCCCCCCCCCCTTTTTTTTTTGTTTCTTTTACCAGTGCGACGCTCTTCTCTGTATTTCAACTATTCTTCTTGATAGCCTATCTGTTGGTTTGTACTGTACTAATGGTTTTGTCTACATAAACATGTGCACAGAACACTGTATCTCTCTCTCTCTCACGCACGCACACACACATACACACGTGGGTGCGCAAAGCCAAACATCTCTCATCTCTTGATATGCTCTGAGGCATTCACTGCGCTTGGCAGAGATTGACAGGAAAACAATTACCAGGAGTGATTCAAAGACTGAACCAGTATTTAATCAGAATTCCCCTGCGGTGATTCCCATGTAGTATGAACTTGCCTGGTCATGCGTCTCTAAGCTAACCTGTTAGACTGACGTAAAACTGAGGGAGTACATTATGTCACTGTGCTTCAGTGTCTCGTGTGTTCATTATGTTTGGAACCATGTCCAGTGCTAGTTGTCTTGATCTAACTTTATATTCTGAAAGGCATAAAGGTCAAAGGTTAAATCATCTTCACAGCAATGCAAAAATCATGTACTGTACCAGGCGGAGTGCTGAAAACGGTGCAGTTTATGGGATAATGGTGGGAGTTTTTACAGTGAAACTGCAAAACTTCAAATAATATCAAAAGTGTAATCTTTGCCCTGATATTGGATGGATCAAACACTACTTTGATTAAAAGAGTGTTGGACAATCTGCCTTGAACATATTGACATAACCAAATAGAAGTTAGGTGATTATCTTATTTATGTCATATCATATTGAACTGATTCTGAAACTGTGACTTGAAACTTTCAAGGTATGCTCTCAACTCATCCAATGTCACTATACCTTTAACTTGCTATAATGACATCCACATGAATTTCTCGTGCTTTTTCAACTCAGGCAGTCGTGCATGTAGTTTAAAAAAAATTCAAAATGTCCCTCTGTGTAAACAGAAGCCAGAAGAGCTCAATTAACTTTTTAAGAGTGAGAGGGTGTCCTATGGAGAAACTGTACTTCAGCTGCAAGACCAGGGTTCAAGCCCCATACCTGCAGAGATGGTTTATATAGCACTTTTATCCAAAGCGCTTTACAATGTGCCTACATTCACCCATTCACACACCGAAGGCAGCCAGCTGCCACGCAGGGTGCTGGCACAGCCATCGGGAGCAAATTGGGGTTGAGTGTCTTGCCCAAGGACACTTCGACATGTGGACTGGAGGAGCCGGGGATCGAACCACCGACCTTCTGGTTGGTGGACGACGCAATCTACCTCCTGAGCCTGAAGTGTCCTTGAGCAAAACAGACCTCTGATTTTCCTGTGGTGGGGGGCAAACAACAAGACAATGAATAAAGTAGCTTATTATTATAAATTATTATTATTAATACACCTGCATTCATTTATCATCTTTATGTGATTGTGTACAATGACTGAGACAGGTGTACATACTTTCAACCAGGTTTTGTCACATAAATTACAACCTCAAAATTATTCATTTTTTAAAGCCGTTAACATTACGTTTTTGTTTGAAAAGTGGTAGCAGTAGGAATGATAGCCTAGTAGGAGTTGTTGTTGTCTGTTATAGTAGCGTATAGCTTCCTAACAGTTGAATCCATCAAGGTAATTCCAAAGTTTTGAAAGCAGCAGGTCAGACTAGGCCCTCATGACACATTTTGGGAGAACCTGGATGATGCAGTCCATCCTGAGAGTGACTGGTACTTATATGGTCATAAAAATCCTTAGTATGCACATACCTCTCTCATTAAACACAGCTTTATCTGCCTGTGCCCCCCCCTTCTCTCAACTATTTCAAGTTCACTTGTGCCCAGTGGCTCTCACCCCTCCACTGCAGCACGACCTGATTGGCCCGTGGACTATCAAAGCACTGGCTGCCAGAGGCGGGAGGGGCGGGGCCAGACCGCGCAAGCCCCGCCCCCGTTAGGCCGCACCCGGGCTGACTGGGCTGGCTGAGTGACTACGTACAGAGTGAAATTACGTGAGCAACCAGCCAGTGGAAGAGAGGGGGAGAGAGATAGAGAAAATAGAGGGAGTGAAGGAGAGAAAGAGAGGGAGGAAACGAGCACTGTAGTTTAGTCTGAGCTCTCTGTCTGCGAAGCTGCCGTCGACTGGAAAGGAGTTTGAGCCAAGCGGTTGTCGTTAGCCACCCTCTAAAAGGCGTCCTGCACCTGAAAAGCAGGTAATGTTCCCATTTTAACTCCACTTGCCTACCGTGCTCTTTTATTCGCTCGTCCATGTTCATTCAGTCAGCCCGACTCACGCCGCTAGCAAGTGCAGCGAACCAGGAAGCACGGAAACTGCAACTTCATCAACCTCATTGGGTGGGACCTCCTTAGCACAGATTTATACCGGAGTTCATAAACTTGAACGTTACAACATAGATGTGATTTTGTCCCCGAAGTTTAGCACAATACATACTGTGCAGATGTTATTTTTAAGTCAACACGATGCTAACTAGTTAGCTGCATGGCTGTCAAATGTAACAGTGGCGGCTCGCTCTCTGTGTTGCTGGCGAGGAGCTAAAAAAGCTAGAGGCAGGAAGTGATTCGCTTGAATGAGTTGCAGAAAACTGAAGCAAAGGCCGGTGAGGACGTTAGCTAGCATAGTTAGCGGGACGAGGCCGGTGAACTCCAGACTGTAGGCCTGGCTCCGCCGGGGAGGACAGACATTCGGGAAGCGTCTCATTACTTTGCGGCTGAACTTTTCAGTTTGTATTAGCAACACAGACAGGCTCGCGCCATGTGTGGCCAATCGGACGTCTGCCTGGCAAACGCAGTGGAAGTTTGTTTGCACGGCATGACGTCACTTGTTCACGGTGCTTTTCCACCGCTGCTGCCTGACCACTTCACCTCGTTCAATTATGTCACGTACAAGTTCATCAAAGTGCAGCATGTGTACTTTACAATTTAGATCTATATCTTGTAATCCAGAGTGCTAAATAAAAATCAATTCACTTTTCACTTTTATATGGACCTTGAGTGTTGATTGATTGATTGATTGATTGACTAGACGTTGACAGAAAGGGGGTGATTATCTTGATCATAGGTTTCATTCTCCTCTCTGTTGTCTTCAAATGTAACTTTAGATATTTAAAATATCTGCACAAAAAGAAAGAAAAAAGAGAGATGGAGTTCCTTGGGACAAAATAGTTATTGATTGGTTGTTGGAGCTCAGCTAATCCATATCTATTTATGGGTCCTTGTCCTATAAATGATCATAGTCAGTCCATGAATGATCTTCACTTCAGTCGGCCAGCCTAATAAAGTTTTAGACTATTTATTTATTCATTTGTTCAGGCCTGTGCCACACACAGGGCACTTGGTCATCTCAAAATTGACTTTTCTTAGTTGTGAAATGTGTCCTGCACTTATCAGTCAGTGTCAGTGCACTTTGTGTTTGCTCTGTTTGGTGGCAGATTGTTGTGCTTCGGGAAGGAAACGGGCCAAGCTATGCTGCTCCGCACACCCTTCTGATTTAGAGCATGGCAATCTCTGCCACGCAGGATTTACAGCAAATTGCGTATTAACTGGCTCTCAAGTTAGCTTGGGCACCAGAGCTCTCTCACAACTCTGGCATTTCTCCATCCATCATAAGCACCAGGTTTGCTAGCAAATCCATGCCTGCTTCTCATTGTGTGTGAAGTGTTGGAGGCCATAAAGGGAGGAGTGGGAGCAAGCAGCACCTTTTAAGATCTCACTTGTAATAATAATCGAAACCATTTCTACGCAGCTCATGTTTTGTGCCAAGTAACTGTTGTTGAAACACAATGTGAGATTGCCACATTGATCACTTTAAAGTGCCTTGAACTTGGGAGAGATGATCAGCAAAAATGATTTGTAATAGTCAGGCATACGCACAATCGTGTAGTATGATTGATGATCAGTTTGATGTAGTCCCCTCTCTCTCAGTAAGCTTTACTGTCTCTTCAAGCTATCCAGTAAAGGCAAAAATGCCCAAAATAATATATATATATAAAAAAAAACGTCCCTGATTACGGCCTCAGGATGATACACCCATTCCGAGGTCAGAGCAGGAAGACATTACTGTGCCAACGGGAACAGTAGACTACATTGCATTGTGAAACCCAGACGATAGACTTGTGCCATGTATGTATCATGTAGAGATGTTCAGGATGTTGTTGAAGGTAGTGGAGTGCGAAGTATCGCCTTAATAGGGGTGAGATTCAGTCAGTCACGATGTCATATCCTGTCAGTGCGGTTGAGTCATGAATTAAACTCTCGCAGTGTGTTGTGCAACACGTCCTCTGGAGGCCACTCGCTTATTGCAGGTTTCTCCACTCTTGAAGCCCCCCCACGGAGTCTGTTGCATTCCATTATTTGTCTGTCAGCAATGTCCACAGGTCCCCCTGGGAGAGTTATTTACTGTAGGCCAGTTGAAATTAAATGCAGACGACGTCTTACAATGCGAATAGGGAGCTGGTGGTGTACCGAGGCTGTTCAATCTCGTTGAAAATGATACAGTCTGAGCGAACATGCCTGTGGATATTTAGGTTTCATTGAAGGCTGTTGAGGACAGCCATCTTGGCTCAGGCAGACTCCTTGCAGGCTGCTTTTGCTTTTCTAGCAAATGAAAATGTGACTTGGAGAGAGAGAGAGCGAGAGGGGGCCAGCGTGACACATCGTACATGCGTGCGTTCAATCCCACCGTTTGTCTTCTGTTATGAGATCTCAAGGTTGTCTTTACATATTTGAGGCATTTCTAATCTTCTCTCTTGTTTATTTGGCCTTCTAACTGGATTTACAGGCTCAATTTTGCCCTTCAGCTCAGATGCCGGCATTAGGTTAAGAGTAAAGACAGGAATGATAACACGCACACAGGCTGCAAAACCTCTCAGAAACTCTTATTTGTCTGTGCAGTTTTTTTCTTCTTCAGATGAAGTAATATCTTAACATATACACACAGTACAGTTGAAATTAGCTAGGCCACAATACTGAAAGGGAACAGGCTATTTTGGACATGGGAGTTCTCAGGAGAGAACAAAACTGGATTGGTTTGAAATATGCCCGTTGCCCGTTTTCTCTTCCCAGAAAATGACCCTGTGCCAGGCCAGGCGGCCATGATTGAATGGCGGTGGAGTGTCGTACAGATCCTTCTTCCTTCTGGCCCCAAAGTCAGCTGAGATTAATTTATGCAGGATATCCAAGTGGAAGGAGAACCCTCAGATCCAGGTGGTGATACAGACATCAGTCAAAAGAAACTAAGTGCACATCTGTGCCGTCTGTCTTTATATCACTAATGGCTTGTTGTCAGTCTGAGTCGACAGGCTGGTATTTGAGCAGCAGAATGTGCTCCTTTTACTTTCAATGGCCCGTCTCTATTTTTGGCCACGTGTGATGAAACGGATATTTCTTCTGGATGACATCAACACAGCATCATTCATTTGGGTCAGTCAGATTGTGCGAGTTGGCAGCAGGGGTCTGGGATGAATCTGTCAGTAGCTGGGTTTCCATCCAAATGTATCGCAACGTTTAATCGAATTTTCAGAAAGTCTGCAAAAGAAAATGCGGAATAATGCGCGTTTCCATCCACTGCTATTTTGCGAATTATAGAGCTCTCAATCACCTCGTGTTTGAGGCTGTCTGAGCTGCTAGACCTGATATACAGCTCTATTAAACACATCTAACGTTATTCATTTAAAGTTTCTTGATGATCTACAAGTAGACAAAGGTACCATAAAGCCATTTCTGGATTACCAGGTACCTGCTGTGGATTTCCCATTCCTCTTCACTACTGTTTACTCCATTACCTACCGTACTCTCTTAGGCAAGGCAGCTTTCTTTGTACAGCACAGTTCATACACAGAGGCAACTCAAAGTCATTTAACATCAAATGGACACAAAGAAAATAGCATAGTGTTACAAGGTCAAATAAAAGACAGACGTCCCCTATCATCACTCCTTTCTCTGTGCCTTCTCTTCTCTCTCTCCTTCTCTCATTTGATTTCCCTTCCCCTGCCTCTGTCTTCAGCTTGTGATTTTGTCACCACGAGCCCATCCTTTCCTGCAGCCTCCCCCTCACAGCGCACACCTGTAGCTGAACAATACCAGGAAATAGCTGCGCTCTGACTGCTGCCGCCAAGGCCGTCCTTGATTAGGCCCCTCCCTCTCGTGATGACTGCTTGTAGTTTGGTCAATTAGACTTGGACTGTGGTACAATGATGAGGTCATGCTGGACCATAGATTAGCAGCCTAAAGCCCAGCCTTCTCTGAAAAGCACTGGTCCAACTTCCTGCTAGTTTGTGAAAGATGGCACAGTTGGTTTGTCTACCTCCCTGCATGACTTCCTTGTGGGAAATATCATTTTTGAAGTGCTTAAAGGGGGACTGACCCCCCCCCCCCAGGTTTCTTGCAAAACGGTATTCTACTTGATTTGAAAACTCTGCAGGCAAGATGGCCGCCTATACTCCCTTCTTTAGCTGGCAGAATTCCTCCCCGATAAACTAAGATAACTTGGCCAATAAGTATGTAACATAGAAAATAAAACAAACGACAATGTCTTCATTTGATGCAGAATGCAGAGGACATGTAACTGTTTAGTTAAACTTGCATTCCAGGAATATTGTATTTACTGCGCTTCTCTAAAGATAACGTCACATCAAATCATCGACAGAGAATCTATGGCCCGCCTCCCAGTATTTTCAGTGTATCTCTATGAATGATAAATGATAAATACAGCCACGTTATATAAACAACAAATTAATGCTGGTGATCCGTATGGAAACAATGTTACTCGAAATGGTTAAAAGTTATATCAATTTGGTCATTCAGTGGTGTTTTACTGCCATGTAACATAACTAACTAGCGGCTAATATTAGCCACAGTAGGCGATTACCCATGGATGCATTGCTCTTAAAGGGCAAATACCACCGTGACGTCACGATGTACCAAATCTCCCATTCATTTGAGGGCACAAAAAAAGCAGGTTTGGACCCATAGAGGGAACTTATGCTGCTGAAATAATAGGGGTTTGTAAAATTATAACAGATTGGTCTCAAATGTGGAAATTTTGACCAAAATCCTTCACATACCACCCCAAAAGTCATATACTGTATATTGGTTAAAAGCTGAAAAAAGTGTTTTTTGGGGTAAGTTACACTTTAAAGGAGAACTAACCTCCAAAACACTTTTTTTCAGCTTTTAACCAATATATATGACTTTGGGGGTGATGTGTGAAGAATTCTGGTCAGAATTTCCACATTTGACACCAAACTGTTGCCATTTTACCATTTGTATCATTTTTCAGCAGCATATCTGGCATAAGCGCCCTCTTAGGGTCAAAGACTGCTTTTTTTTCTTTTCTCAAATGAATGGGATATTTGACACGTCGTTACGTCACGGTGACCCAAAGACTATGGGATTTCAAGATAATTACTCCCCTACCCCCCCTGTACCCTTTCAGCTCCTCAGAACTCCAAGCCTATTCTTATTGAAGTTTGCTCTTAAAATACTGAACCAAACGTTGTCAAAGTTGGCACATGTCTTAATTATAGTTAGTTTCCCGCTGAATGTGTCACTACTTTATTAATATCTTACCTGAATAAGCTCGAATGATGATGTTTATATTATCAGTCCGAGTTGGAAGCACTGTCTCAAGCCCAGGCAGGTGGGAGCGGGCAGGAGAGAGTCGTACTGTAACCTCATGGACGAGCCTCAAGCTCCGGGGGCGCGCGGCCGCGCGCAGCAGCAGCTGGGCTCTCTGTGCTCTAGAGCAGAGAGCAGTCTGATATTTCCGCAAACAAATAGCGTCGCAGTTTAGCGCACATGTAAAATATAACGCTATACTACGACGTGACAACGTGACAAAGCTGGTCTAAACAAATCGGCTGCTGTAATATCGTCACTGTGTACAAGCAACGGGGGGGGGGGGGGTTGACTCGCTGTGTGTGTGTTTTGCTGTCTGGAGCACTTTCTCCAGTGCTCTCTGTGCACAGTCTGACATTTCATTGGAAGCACTTTCTCTCGGCCAGTCAAACGGGAGAGTCTGCTCTGCTCGCTCATGCACCCGCGGGGCGCGCGCACACTGCACACAGCAGCAGTGAGAGGCGGGGGCTTTCAGACAGAGCAGAGCAACTGGCTCTGTCTGTGTGTGTGTGCTCCGAGGAGGAGAAGAGCTCTGTCCTGCTCTGCGCCCTATGAGGAAAAATCATAGGTGCTGTACATTTCATCAAGAATCACGAAAACCCCCAAAACGCAAATTAAAAACGGATTTCATTGCGCGGTTTATCTCTAGTTAGACGAGGGAATTACGTGGAGAAATCTCGCATTGTGTTACCCCAGAGCGAGAGGTTTGTCCTACTGTGGGTGTGCTGCTGTTAACGAGCCCATGTCACTTTGCTCCCGTAACGTAGTTTGAGTAGTTTCCATAGAGTTACATGCAGAAAAATAATTAAATTTCTAGTTCGCCACTGAATTACCAAATTGATATAACTTTCAACCATTTTGAGCAAAGCTCTTTCCAAACAGGCCACCAGCGTTGGCTAGTTGCTGATATTTATACAGATATGGCCCCTCTCAAATAAATTTTTTTTGAGGCAGTAGGCAAACTGTAATGGCGTCGATTTCCAAAAAAAAATCTGGACTTCAACACAGCCAAAGAGTCCAGTATAGACAAGAGCATATGTCATTTCTTGGTTTTTTCCATAGGTATTTTCAAATCACTGTTCTAATACATATCTAGGGGGTTAGTCCCCCTTTAAAGGATATCCTATATTCTAGATGGGTGGGGGGTGTTGCTGCTATGCTATGTGCTATATGTGTATATGTATAGCCAGCCAGACAACAAGTCTTAACACAACCTCGTATGTATGATCATTGGTGGATTTTAACCAAATGAAGTAGAGTGACATTCCACTACATCTAATTAAGTATAGTGTAATTCTATATCTATATTCTGCAATATGAAGTACAGCCATACATTTGGAGAAAAGCTGACAGTCGGAGATATCATGATAAGCTTAATGAAAACCAAGCTCAGGCCCTCATTGGTGGTGATGATTGGTTTAGCGTCCTTCCTTGTCATGTCAGAAAATAGACTTTGTCCATGGCTGGGTGTGTGTGTGTGTGACCTGCACACCTGGCGACTAGCAAGTGACTGCACTGCAGTAGTAGTTAATACTTTAGAGATTGCACAACACACTCACCTCAAACACAGCGTCATACTGTGAACTTTGAAACATGCTCTGTATCACCTTATCATTTGCCCATATCAGGACGCTTCTGCATAACGTCATTTTGTAATCGTTATTCCGTTTTAGGCCCGGAAGTAGATTACTCCTACCTTTTATCATTTTTAGACTTGCCAAAAAGCTGTTTTCAAGCAAAAAACAAACTGTTAAAGTTTTCATATTTTTTTCGGATGAGAACGTAACATATATTCCAAATATGTGACCAGTTTATCAGAATAACATTTGGAAATTTTTAACGAGCAGTGAGGAGCGCTGGCTGTGACCGGTCGGACTAGCTAGTATCTGTCAACCCCTACTGGCAGCGAGAAAACACTGTCGACGTGCTTTTGTAACTAACGTTATGCCGACCGGCCGGGTACAGCCATCAGCTCCTCGCAGCAATAACGCTATGAGCATGTAACTGAAGTTGGCCACACTTGCCGCAGTGGAGCTGCCGAATGTTGCCAAACTTCATTATAGTTTACACAGTTTATCAATGTTTACAAAGCAACCGGCTGGCTAACGCTGAACCGGAAGCGTACAATTGTGTCTGACAAGGAAGAGAAAAGGTGGGCGGGGCAACATAAGGGGAATAGGTCTCCCTTCTGGATTCCCATTGGACATTTCATTTCCTTGTCAGTCAGGCTATACACCAGATGGCCTGGGTCTGAGCTCTGGGAATGCATCGTTTGATCAATATATAAATATAAAAAATGACATCCTCCTCTTAAAGTCAGTCAGTCAGTGGTTGTCTTCATGCACATTGATTAAAAGGGAGTGCCCTTCTGTAGACAGATATGTTTCAGCAGCTAGAGATAAGAAGTGATATGGTTGCAACAGACTAAACCGAGGTTGTGGTGGATGATGGTCTACTCTAGTCTGATGCTGGGCAGGGAAGTATGAGAAGAGATAACGCACAATTTGTTTTATACATTTATCTTCTGAGGATCTTATCTGAGGCTGTCGGAGAATGAATCATGCTGGTCACCTGCTAAGATCTCGCTATTGCGTTTGAAATATGCTCCGTTGAAATAGTTGTTGATTGCTGCCAACAAGCAGAAATGCGCAGCTTAACTCCCCGCTGCATTCTTTCACATCTGTTAAAAGGGTTATATAACCGTGATCTATCTAAATGGCCTTTGCTGTTGTTGCCTGGTTTTAAGTAAATAGGCAAAAACCAGTGCAATATTTACTCTATCTGGTTTGTCAATTGATTTGCCGTGTCAGATAGCCAGTCATGTGTGTCTGTGTAATCAATAGGGTAATCATATCTATTGGAATGAAGGACTTGGATTTGGTCCTTTTTTATGATCCATAACCCTTACAAATCTGTGCCTATACGACTGACACTACTCTCCTCTCTCAATCCTCCAGCTGTCCTGTCATGTTTACTTACTTAGTATCCAAAACAACACATGTACAAAAGATTTAAAAATAGACTAAATGAACCCAGCATGGGTGTCTGGATAGTGTAGAGGTCAAAGCAGTCTCCTACCAATGCGGAGACCCAGGTTCAATTCGGTACTTCTGGCCTGGTCTGACGATTCATACAGACACTATTGGCCGTGTCTGCGGGTGGGAAGCCGGTGGGGTATGATGAGTCCCTGGTCGCTGCACTAGCGCCTCGGTTGGTTGGGCCGCCTGCTCGGGGGGAGAGGTGAACTGGGGGGGAATGATCCTCCAATGCGCTACGTCCTGCCGGTGAAACCCCTCATCAGGTGAAAAGAAGCGGCTAGGACATGTATCGGAGGAAGCATGTGCTCGTCTACAACGCTCCCCAGATCGGCAGAGGGGGTGGAGCAACGACCAGGACAGCAGGGGTGATTGGCTAAGTACAAATTGGGTAGGGGTGGGGGGAGAAACAGGTTAGTTGTATTAAGAGACGTTGGCTGTTGTGCAGGTGATGTGCTGTTGGCTTTGATCAGACCTAGTCAGAGCCTGGTTGGTGCTGCTAGATGGCACGCTGGCTGACTGACGGTTCAAAGTGAAATTGGATCGTGCTCGGGGGCGGGGCCAGGAATGTGAAAACTCATGGAAAGGGATGAACATCTGTCATGCGGTGGTGTGCTTATTTTCCAGCACAGACTTAATTTACGGCTCAGTCGTCCTCGGAGAGCCGCTCAGCGTGCGCTCAACAAAACGCCACCATTCCTCTCCTGAAAGAATCCGCACAACAAGTTCCACAAATGGCAAAATAGTTTTCTCACTTTGTCATTTCCTCTTTCCTCCCTCCTTGCCCCCTCTGCTCCCACGTTCAGGGCAGGAGCAAGACGGCGGTGGAGGAGGTGGTGGGGGGGAGGGGGGAGGTGATGTGTGAAGTGAACCCATCATTAACTTTGACAGACTCGGTACCTCTCCTTGGCTGCCAGGCTGGCAATCAGTGGATCATCATCAGACTGTGTGTGTGTGTGTGTGTGTGTGTGGGGGGGGGGGGGGGGGGGGGGGTAGCTGGGTTGTAGTTGGGTCGTAGCTGGGTCGTAGTTGGCCCGGGACATGGAGGGGGGAGGGGGGTCCTACAAATGGAGATTGTGTGTGTGTGTGTGTTGGAAAGAGTGATATAAACAGTTGAAGCCGGGGTGATAACAGTGCAAGACCTCAGAGAGGGGACAGTTGAGGACAAGAGCTCCGCGGAGGCCAGTGAGGCTGTTGAGATAGGATGCTGCAGTTGGCGCGGCTAGAGAGAAGACCATGGGACTGCAGTGTTATTGACCCCTCTGCTGTTCTATTCATATTTCTGCCAATGGGTCAGTCAACACGCTGCAGCTGGTTCATAGGTTCTCTAGCTGGGAGGAGGAGGAGGGGCCGCACACGTTTGACTGTACATGGTCATGCCGTAAAAGTCGTCTCCTGGCTTTTACTGCAACTCGGCACATCTCTTGGTGAGCTGGAGTCGGGGGAGAGTCACTGAGCTGGAATGGAATGAGAGGGAGAGGGAGGGAGGGAGTGATGGATGGATGGATGGATGGATGGATGGATTGATGGATGGGCAGACTCGGGTCTATAAAGAGTGAACTTGGCCCACTTCTTAACAAGACAGCCTGGCTCTGAAGAGGACGCTGGGCTGGACTCTCCCCTGGACATTTTCCCGTCCTCTCCTCCACGTTCCTCCTCCACCTCCTCCTCCTTCCCAAAGCCCTCTCTGCTCTGCTGCCTCACTTCCTGTCTTTGTGACCACATTCTGGTCTCTGTGATGAGGCCGGCCCGTCCGCTTTCTAAATCTGGCCTCCGCTCTTCTTCCTCCTCTTATTTATTTGATGGTTCCTCTTCATGCTACTCTGACTGGACACCACAGCCTCTCAATGTTTTCATTCAGTCTCAGACATTTTTATAGGTTAATCCCTTAATGGTCTCTCAGTGGGGTTACATACATTTCAGGGATTTGGCGACGGGTGTGTTTTGCGATGACTGTGTCCTTCCTAGTGCTGTGTTGGATTAATGAATAGCCATGTTAGGAATAACTTGATGAGCTAATCTCATTGTAACTGGAAAGCCTTGACTTGTGCAGTACAGGATTATAGAGACGTTGGCAGCAAAGCAGGACGCTGCGTGGACCTCTTTAGAGAAGAGAAGGGGAAGGTGGTGTGGTCCAGAGGGGGAAGGTGGTGTGGTCCAGAGGGGAAGGTGGTGTGGACTGTGGACATGATCCCAGATGACTCATAATGCATTTGTAGTTAAATTTCAGGCTCCATCCAAATCCTACGTTTAATGTTTAATTTGACATGGGAAGGCATATTAGCTACGTCCACAACTTTCTCTAGGAATTCTTTGTTCTCCCGTCTTCTACTTTCAATATAGAACGCAGCTCTCGTCAAACGAGAATAGATGTTAGAATTAATTTTAGGCCTCGTTCTGCTCTCTGGAGATTGAGCGGGGGGGTTTCAAGTGTGTCAGGGACGTATCTGTGTCAAGTGCATGTGAGCAGGACATCAACAGAGACCGTGGTGTGTCAACCAACGTCTTCCATGAATAAGTCAGAATTTGTTTGTTAGCAGCTAGCTCACAAATATATCTATTTTATATTTTGTTCATAAAAAAAAAAAAAAAAATTATTCTGGTTTTTCTCCCCAATTCTACTCGGTCAATTCCCCCTGCTGTCCTGGTCGTTGACTAGCACATGCTTCCTCCGATACATGTGCAGTCACCAGCTACTTCTTTTCACCTGGCAGCGAGGAGTTTCACCAGCAGCACTGAGTGCTTTTACCTCTACACTAGCCAGACTCCCATTCTGGGTTATTTTCATCTGTTTTAAAGCCCCATTCAGCACCCAGCTTTTCCAAGTTTTGCTATTGGAGAAACTGCGCCCTCTGGGTGTAATAGCATCGGTATCGATATCGCCGTTCAAAGTAAAAAAGCGCCAGATAGCTCTATGTACATGCTATGACATGGTACTCACCACGTGATGGAATAATAATCCATAATTACGTGAAACGTAATTTTTGTAGCAAATCTGCACAGAGTTACTTCCTTGTTTTGCTGAAGACAGCGCTTCCGCTGTACAGCGCATCTCCGGGACGCAGGCACAAAAATGCTTAGTCCCAGGAGAGGCCTTTGGAGGGCGGTGTGTGACCAATTAGAGGCGACATTCTCCCTGTTACAAGTCACTGTACCATCTTCAATGACTAAAAACCTGTTGTATTAAGGTGAAAAAGTTACTGATTGGGGCTTTAAGATATTTTGTACATGTGTTGTTTTGGACACTATTAACTAAACATGACAGATGTGGAAGAGAGGAGAGAGTTAGTAGTGTCAGTCGCACAGATTTGTCATGGTCATGGATGATAAAAAAGGACAAATTCCAGGTCCAGACGCCCCCAAATAGCTTATTTCTGTATTGCAGCACTGAACATCTGTGATCTGCAGTCTCATCCTTCCTTATCTAAAAGTGAGCAAGTGGGCAATATCTGTTTAAACTTTTGTCCCACTGATGATGTCACAATGCCTATGATATCACTGATGTCACAATGTCTATGACATCATTGGTGACATCATTATTGACCAAAATCATCTTATGACATCACTGGTGATTTCATAGGCACTGATGATGCCATAGGCAATGGGACATACATAGTCAATGACAGTGATGTGATCAGTGATGCAATTGTGCGCTGCGCATGCCAATAGAGCAGGCGAGGCCAAGCAGCAGCCGAGCTGTGTGCAATTGTTGAACATTATTGATGTGAATGACTCACTTGAAACGATGCAGAGTTGAACTCCTGAGCTGTCTAGCTTGTGACTCTGGGCAACAGATGTTGTATGTATATGTTAGAAGAAGTACTTGTTTGAGAGACTGTTTTCATGTCGGCCACATGTCTCTCTACACCCGCAGCATGATGATGGTGAACTAGTGAACTCTGATAAGAATCAAACGCCAGAGGAGCATTAGCTGCTTTTTAGCCTGTTCTCCCTCACTGCTTGTTTTGATTAAACAACAAAGCAACAGGGCTCACATTCAGCCCTGCTGCATCTGCATGGGCCCGGCTGACCCAAGTCCAAATGTACTTGCTGCAGTTAATGGTCCAGTCAGTGAATGTTCAGGGACCATACACACACACACACACACACACACACACACACACACACACACACACACACACACGTGTCGTGCACACACAGCCTAAGTGTAACTGTTTCATACAGGGTGTGAGTTAGCAGCAGTGTGAGTGTTGAAACCCCTAAAGGCACGTCTGACCTGCAGAAGTGATGGGAACAGACGGGAGGAGAAACGGGAAGGAAAGTCAGAGACTTGGTCTGAGAAAGATCATTGGTGGGGGTGGGGGGGCGTAGTGGACTGAGAACAGAAATGTGTGGAATTCCTTTGCTCGCTCTCCCTCCCTGATAAAGGGTGAGTATGGGAGGAATGCGACCCTGGGAAGACTGGATAAACACAGGAGGGAGGAGGGGGGGGGGGGTGTTAGAGGAGTCTGGAGGGAGAGAGTCAGGATTGAAGGGAAAGCAGGGCGCATGGAGCCAGCTGAGAGGGACAGTAGGACGACTAATTTGTTGGGTACCTCCTATATTACAGGATGCAGGAGAGGAGGGGGTTGTATCTACACCAGAGGTGTGTGCATGGAGGACGTGTGTGTGTGTGTGTGTGTGTGTGTGTGTGGGGCGGGGGGGTAGTGATGGAAGTCAGCTGGAGGGCGGTCTGACAGAGTGATGATAGAGGACGGAGGGAGGCGGGGCTCGTGAGAAGAGTGGCTCCCCCTCTGCTTTCTTACTCCCATAACGGGGTTAATGTGCTGGAACGGACAGGCCATACAGCACCCTGTGAGAGCTGCACTAACCCTGCTACAGGCCATACAGCACCCTGTGAGAGCTGCACTATAACCCCTGCTACAGGCCATACAGCACCCTGTGAGAGCTGCACTATAACCCCTGCTACAGGCCATACAGCACCCTGTGAGAGCTGCACTATAACCCCTGCTACAGGCCATACAGCACCCTGTGAGAGCTGCACTATAACCCCTGCTACAGGCCATACAGCACCCTGTGAGAGCTGCACTATAACCCCTGCTACAGGCCATACAGCACCCTGTGAGAGCTGCACTAACCCTGCTACAGGCCATACAGCACCCTGTGAGAGCTGCACTATAACCCCTGCTACAGGCCATACAGCACCCTGTGAGAGCTGCACTATAACCCCTGCTACAGGCCATACAGCACCCTGTGAGAGCTGCACTATAACCCCTGCTACAGGCCATACAGCACCCTGTGAGAGCTGCACTATAACCCCTGCTACAGGCCATACAGCACCCTGTGAGAGCTGCACTAACCCTGCTACAGGCCATACAGCACCCTGTGAGAGCTGCACTATAACCCCTGCTACAGGCCATACAGCACCCTGTGAGAGCTGAACTAACCCCTCTGCTACAGGCCATACAGCACCCTGTGAGAGCTGCACTAACCCCTCTGCTACAGGCCATACAGCACCCTGTGAGAGCTGCACTAACCCTGCTACAGGCCATACAGCACCCTGTGAGAGCTGCACTACCCCTGCTACAGGCCATACAGCACCCTGTGAGAGCTGAACTAACCCCTCTGCTACAGGCCATACAGCACCCTGTGAGAGCTGAACTAACCCCTCTGCTACAGGCCATACAGCACCCTGTGAGAGCTGCACTAACCCTGCTACAGGCCATACAGCACCCTGTGAGAGCTGCACTACCCCTGCTACAGGCCATACAGCACCCTGTGAGAGCTGAACTAACCCCTCTGCTACAGGCCATACAGCACCCTGTGAGAGCTGCACTAACCCTGCTACAGGCCATACAGCACCCTGTGAGAGCTGAACTAACCCCTCTGCTACAGGCCATACAGCACCCTGTGAGAGCTGCACTAACCCTGCTACAGGCCATACAGCACCCTGTGAGAGCTGCACTAACCCTGCTACAGGCCATACAGCACCCTGTGAGAGCTGCACTATAACCCCTGCTACAGGCCATACAGCACCCTGTGAGAGCTGCACTATAACCCCTGCTACAGGCCATACAGCACCCTGTGAGAGCTGCACTATAACCCCTGCTACAGGCCATACAGCACCCTGTGAGAGCTGAACTAACCCTGCTACAGGCCATACAGCACCCTGTGAGAGCTGCACTATAACCCCTGCTACAGGCCATACAGCACCCTGTGAGAGCTGAACTAACCCCTCTGCTACAGGCCATACAGCACCCTGTGAGAGCTGCACTATAACCCCTGCTACAGGCCATACAGCACCCTGTGAGAGCTGCACAAACCCTGCTACAGGCCATACAGCACCCTGTGAGAGCTGCACTATAACCCCTGCTACAGGCCATACAGCACCCTGTGAGAGCTGAACTAACCCCTCTGCTACAGGCCATACAGCACCCTGTGAGAGCTGCACTAACCCTGCTACAGGCCATACAGCACCCTGTGAGAGCTGCACTATCCCTGCTACAGGCCATACAGCACCCTGTGAGAGCTGCACTAACCCTGCTACAGGCCATACAGCACCCTGTGAGAGCTGCACTACCCCCTCTGCTACAGGCCATACAGCACCCTGTGAGAGCTGCACTACCCCCTCTGCTACAGGCCATACAGCACCCTGTGAGAGCTGCACTATAACCCCTGCTACAGGCCATACAGCACCCTGTGAGAGCTGCACTATAACCCCTGCTACAGGCCATACAGCACCCTGTGAGAGCTGCACTACCCCCTCTGCTACAGGCCATACAGCACCCTGTGAGAGCTGCACTATAACCCCTGCTACAGGCCATACAGCACCCTGTGAGAGCTGCACTAACCCTGCTACAGGCCATACAGCACCCTGTGAGAGCTGCACTAACCCTGCTACAGGCCATACAGCACCCTGTGAGAGCTGAACTAACCCCTCTGCTACAGGCCATACAGCACCCTGTGAGAGCTGAACTAACCCTGCTACAGGCCATACAGCACCCTGTGAGAGCTGCACTATAACCCCTGCTACAGGCCATACAGCACCCTGTGAGAGCTGCACTAACCCTGCTATTCACTCTCTCTCGGACTCCCAGTGGCTCGGTCACCTTTTTCAGCACAGCTGAGCTTTTTGCAATCCTAAACCTAAAGACGGTCTATATTTTGTCTGAAGCTTAGGCCCAGTTAATGGCGCTTTTGGATGATGATGTTTCACAATTTTATGAAGCTGTGGGAAATGTAATGGTATAACTTCACTATAATGTTACAGCAAAATGGGCTGTCAATTTCAAGAGAAACAATGTGTGAATCGAATAGCTACTAGCTAGCTAGCAGAGAAAAATCTGAAATGAAGCAAAGGAATAAAGCTTTGTAATCAGTGTTTCCCAGTGAGTTGACTCGCCATGTAGATGTCATTTTAGATTCATTATATTCATGCAGTCAGTCAGTGCGGTTATCTTCTGCAGAGTCCAAGTGCTGTTTCATAATAGTGAGCATGAGAATTTGGCATAGTTACTTAAAGGCCTCCCTGCTGGAGATTATATTGCAAAATGATTCTCATGGAGATATGAAACACTTCAGCTCATAAAAAAATGAAGTGCAGCAAAGCCATATTATGCAAACAAGGCAGTGCTGCTAGGCTATTGAAACACGGCTATGTGGCTCTTGGTTGTTGAGGGAACATTCAGGGAGGCTAACAGCCCTGCTGGTGCTGAGGAAAGCGCTGTCATGCTCCTGTGGTGTAGGAATGCTAATGGAGATGCTAAAGCCAGGGGCACCGGTGTCAGTGAAAGCACAGCATGTTCAGCTAATTGCCCTGAGTGCCTCTGCTCTGCCCTCCCTGTTAGTCGGGCGGCCTGGCTCGAGCTTATGCAACGACCGTATCTTCCTCTCCTTCAATACTTGTTATACTCGTCTAGTCACCTTCTATATGGGTTACACCACACACACACACCCCTCACTGTCACCATCATGGTGTTCATTAGCTGTCGGGCGTAAAGCATCAACAGCATACGTGGAGCTAGCTTGTCGTGTTTACGCCTGTTCAATGTGAGTGTGTGTGCGTATGTTTGATACAAAGTTCTGCAGCCAAGTGTTTGATATAAACCACATGGTTGGATCCCGCTCAGCGGCACGGGAAGTTTTGATTTTATTTGGGTTATTCTTCAGTGCTCTTTCTGCAGCCTAATCTGTACTCGGGAAGGTCCGCACTCGACAGAGATGTTTTTACACTTGGGGAGACTTGCCAGGCCTCCTAGTATAGAGTTCCACACGGTTACACTCCCCACCTCACAACCTGCTTATCGTCCCTCTTGCTTTGCTACCCAGTGTGGAAAAGCACAACGCGTTTGAAGGCACTTCTCCAAGCGTGTAATGAACACAACAGTCGTTCCCCCAAATCGTATATTTAGATGAAATGGTCAGCACACATGTTGCGCATTACCACCGATTTTAATAGCAACCTGACTCATTTTATGTTGCCAGATCTCATTGGCGAGGGCAGTGAAAGCCAGCTGGTAATTTGATTAATTATCCACGGCGGTTAGCTGGGGAGGAACGTGGGGCCTTGTTTGACACGGCCGTGTTTTATGTCGACCTGACCTAACCCAGGCACTCAGGCCTGTTGTACATCCCATCAGCGCTGACCTCTGCATTCCTCAGAGGTTGCATGTGATGTGAAGGAAGGAAGGGTAGGAAACGTCTGGTCCAATAAACCAGCTTCTTTTTTCATATACATTAGAGCAGATAAACAGGCCCTTCTCTACCTGACGACATGCATGCATACAGTTAGGCTTGTCATGGTGTGTACATTTCTCCACCGCTTATTAATACACCCACCATATCAATAATAGGGCTGTGAATCTTCACTGGCCTCACGAGTCTATTCGATTACGATTCATCTGTCTTCGATTCGATTCCACGATGCATCACGATGCATCTCGATACAGCTCAAAGTATGGCAGCTCCAAGTATCAAATCCTCAATTTTCTATATTTTTACTGCACATGGCTACTTTTCATCAATTAATACAAGCAGTCAGATAAATATGAAGTCCCTTTTTTACTTAGAAAGTGCATTAAAATCTGAATGACAACAGAAATTCTAACAAACGATTCAACGATTCATCTGTCTTCGATTCACACGTCCGCATCTCGATGCATCGCTTAAACGATTAATTTTGACACCCCTAATAAATAACTGTTTAACACATTCACTGCCAGCCGTTTTTTTTTTACTGTAGGTAGCTTCTGCCAGAGGGTTTTTTTGAGGATTCTGGCTCATCTTTCAAGACCCGAGGATTCTTTTCTAAGATTTTGTGAACACAAAATATCTCAAAAGAACTAATAGAATGTGTGCTTTCTCTGTCTAAAAGAGTTAGTTTGTAGAGTTAGTACCGTAGTTATGTAGGCATTAGCACTTGAATACAGCATGGTTTCAGCGTCTGAAAATTTAAGCTGAGATAAATAGCTTTTTGTGAAATTCGATAGAACAGTCACTTTAACCATTCATTTTTGGCATCAGTAAGACGTCAGACATCTAAACAATAGTTTTGAACAGTAATTTCCTCCATAACAGCAGGAAACCCCCCTCTACTTCAAACTCCTCCCTCCGTGTGTGTTCTTCTTGGCTGCAGCGGGCGTGTCACAAGCTCGTTTCTGCTGCTGCTCCTGCTGCTGCTCCTGTCTGCTGGCGGCCGCTGGGCGAGGATGGGCTCGCTCGTTTCTTGGGGTTTCGGTTGAGAAACCCCAAGAAACGGGGTTTCTTTTGCGATTCTGGTCTTATTTATGCTGCGTGTTTCAAAGTGTGTTGCACCCATAATCTATTATGCAAATTTGCAATCCCCCACCGCCAGCAATCAGCGCGAAAGCGAAAGCGTTTTCGCCAATCCATTTTACAGTATGAGAATGGTTTCATCGCGCGTTCCCCTGCAGTTTTGGCTCGGCTTTTTCTAGTCTGGAGTCTCTAGTGCTCAGCACTGTCGCCACTTAGTGGGTCGGTGGAATGGGTTGTACACGTTCGGCGGCTCCAATATTTATATAAGTGATGTAAAAGGGTTAGATCAACGTCCCACCGTTGAATTTTTTTTGACGTATCAACTCGTCAATGGCAGTGAACGTGTTAAAAAAGAAGCTCCTCAGCTGACAGTCGAGATTCTTCATTTAGCGAACTGCTCTGTCCGACACAGCCGTCAAAGTAATCACCGAGCGTGGTTATCGTAGTCGTCCTCATCAAGGTAGGCGGTGTCTTGTTACGTTTTCATTGCGACATCATCAGTGATGTCATAAATCAGTGTATTGTGATGTCACTTGAGCAATTGTGATGTCATCAGTGATGTAATAAATCCTTTCTGGTTGGAGTGCAAGTAGGGAGAAGAGGACAACGGGTGCCAACTTGCCATAAAACACCAAAAAGAACACATAGAAATCGATTGCTAGTTATTTATTTAAAGTGAATGTATTCAGGTGGGCTGGGCTCCTCCTCACGTAGCGGACTTCATCATGTTGAAAGTGCTCCCTGCACAAGCTAGTCATCTAGGTGAGTTGTGTATCCGTCACTGCTGCTACTTCATAGAAACAAAAACCAGTTGAATTCACTTGAACACTTGTACTCTACTCGCATTGGGTTGAAATTAGGAAAGAATATTTATGTTAGTTTCTGCTTTACATTTTTACAACACAAGCTCAGCTCCGCGCCTCACTGTCTGTGGCTGCTAGCAGCAGCCTGCTGGGCGTTTTGAAGGTGCGCTTGTCGCGCGGCGCTAGCTAGCTAAACAACACTTTACTGAATGTGACGTGTGTTGCCCTGTGCCATGGGGAGTAAATCCCTCTGTATTTTCTGTTGTGTTCCCCAGAGGACAACCTGTTGGTGTCCAATTTATTCCATAACCACAGTGAATGGTCTGGTTATGATTTCTTTATTTCACAGTGCTAACCACAAATACTCTTTCCTCCTCCTCCCCTTCTTTCTCCTCCGTCCACCTCTCTCTCTCTGAAACAGCCACCATGTCGGACGCAGACAAGTTCCTGTACGTGGACCGCAACATGGTCAACAACCCGCTGGCCCAGGCCGACTGGGCCACCAAGAAGCTGGTGTGGGTGCCGTCGGAGCGTCTGGGCTTCGAGGCGGGCTCTGTGAAGGAGGAGCGCGGCGACGAGTGCATCGTGGAGCTGGCCGACTCTGGGAAGAAGGTGACGGTCAACAAGGACGACATCCAGAAGATGAACCCGCCCAAGTTCAGCAAGGTGGAGGACATGGCCGACCTCACCTGCCTGAACGAGGCCTCCGTGCTGCACAACCTGAAGGACCGATACTACTCTGGCCTCATCTACGTGAGTGTGGAACGCACACACACACACACACGTGTGTGCACGCACGCACACACGCACACACACACACACGTGTGTGCGCGGACGCACGCACACACACACACACACACACACACACACACACACACGCCATTAATTCACTGCTGTTGTTTCCTGAAATTGAATGCCGCAGTGATGCATGGGGCTAATTTTAGTTTCTGTCCCACTTACGCTTTTAGTGCGAGCACGCTGCGTAAGACATTCTTCTTCTTGACCGAAATAAAAGCATAAATTGCCAACATTAAGCCTACACTTTGTGTTTTCGAGGAAAATGTAACTAAATTACGCGGTTATTTAAAGCTGCAGTATGCAGTTTGAACATACCACATCCATGGAATGTACACAATGCATAACCATAGCAACATAGCAGAGGGTAGAACCCGAATGACTCTTGTTTGTGTGCTGCGATTGGCTAGTTACTTTCTAGCTAACCCCAATTTGGTTGTTTGATTGTAGTTTTAACCTTTATTTTATATTATACTACCGGTACTAATATTAGTTTGATTCAGACCGGCATAGTTTTCCTTGCTGTGGCGGTGCACCAAAGCAGAGTGAATACAGAGCACATGCCTGAAGAATAAATGATCTCATCTTTGTGTCAGTTTGCCCCTGAGCAGTACACACACACACACACACACACACGCACACACACACACTACTCATACACTACTCATGATCACTCAACCTCATTGTGTTGCAATTCATTTAAGTGTCAATGTAAGCAGTTACTTTGTTAATACTATCATTCTCGGTGCCCTCTCCACCTCTCCACCACTACTTAGAATGCTGTCCCTCTACACCTCCCCTAAAAACAGATTCCCGTGCTGACTTTGACCCTGTGATGTTATCGAAGGCGTTTCCCTCAGAATGATTACGAAAGCCCCATTGGCTCATAGAACAATCCTGGCACAGTCTCCGAACCAATCGTATCCCTCTGTCCAACCTCCTGATCATCCTGTAAGCCCCATTGTTTTGAGACAACCCCATTGTCTGCACATTGTCACTGCAAAGAAAGTGAGCAATCTGTTTACAAATGCATGGTATGTGCGCTCTCTTCCGTCACCATCTTCCTCTCTGTCCATCTTGTTCCCTTCTCTTACCCTGCCTCTCTCTCTCTCTCTCTCTCTCTCTCTCCCTCTCTCTCTCTCTCTCTCTCTCTATCTCTTTATCTCTCTCTCCCTCTCCCTCTCTCCCCTCTATCTCTCTCTCTCTATCTCTCTCTCTCTCTCTCCCTCTCTCCCTCTCTCTCTGTGTTTGGAGTTATGTTGTAAACAGGAAGCTGCAGGGAACAATGCTGTCCAGAGGGAGAGATGGAGAAGAGAGCTAGTAGGGAGGAGAAGGGGAAGAGGATGTTATAGATGTGTGTGCCGTATATGGGGTTTGGGCCTCACAGTCCACTTTCTGGCAGAGATGGATTTGGAATGTAAATCGTGCTGTAATTGTTATTACTGCCCCCATAATTAATGCCATTTATCCCAATGTCTTGGGCTGGTAGCGATTTGGCCGGCTGTTATTTTGTATTTTGACCCCGGTCATGTCAACACTGCCTGCTATCCCCTCTCCCTCCCCCCTTTCCTTTGGGGATGCAGGCCCCGTTAGGTTGAGTGCCTCCAGACTATGTGTTCTGTAGATTGGCCCTCTCTTGGGGGAGCGAGTGCTCAGATTGAGGCAGAGACGCCTGGCAGACCAGGGTACAGAGATGTGGGGAGGCAGGGCAGCACAAAGAACAAGACAGAAATATGGGAGGAGGAGGAGGGAGAGCCTGAACAGATGCACAGATCTGGATGGGGAGGAGAAGGGAAGATTTAGTGGACTTTATAGAAAGGAATGGAGGAGGGTTTCTTCAAAGTGACTTGGATATTCTGTCTAGGTTGCTATAGTTTTACAACGTCAAGGTCACTCGTCACTTTTCACTTGCAGTCCGTGGGGGTTTAGATTACATAATGCAAGAGGAGGCCATTTCAGAGTTCAGGAGAAACTTTGAGCCAAGAGGGGGAAGGGTAGCTCTGGTTCTACGATCAACGACGAGTATCATTTTCTCATGTTGCACAATTAAAAGACACTTATTATATCAATCCTGACCTTGTACTCTACTCCATGCAAAAAATACAAATCTCTCGTATATAATCTCTCTCTGGGATTTTCACTAAAATTATTACATTATTCAGCCTACTCACAATCCCATGTAATACAGACCTCTTCACCTCAGGATCGATTGCACTACCATTTGTTATTCCATTAACGCAGCCTCTCTCTGCATTACAGACGTACTCTGGTCTCTTCTGCGTGGTCATAAATCCATACAAGAACCTGCCCATCTACTCGGAGGAGATCGTCGACATGTACAAGGGCAAGAAGAGGCATGAGATGCCGCCCCATATCTACGCCATCACCGACACGTCGTACAGAAGCATGATGCAGGGTAAGTCACTGTCCTGTCTGAGAGCCAGCAAAACCATCGTGGTGACTCTGACAGGAACACTAGAGGACTAAGGGGCTGTTGACACGCGTTTTCTTTTCTGCATGGGGAAAAACGCTGCCTTGAGAACTTTTTTTTCTCCACGATTTTACCACATTTTCTCCCCAATTGTACTTGGCCAATTTCCCCCCCTGCCCCGGTCGCTGCTCCACCCTCTGCCGACATGGGGAGAGCCGAGACTAGCACCATGCTTCCTCCGACACATGCGCAGACGCCAGACGCTTCTCTTCACCTGACAGGGGGCACTTCACCGGCAGGACGTAGTACATGGGAGGATCACGCTATTCCCGCCCCGACTGACCAGAGGAGGCGCTAGTGCAGCGACCAGGACACATACCCCCAATCCGGCTTGCCACCCCCAGGCACAGCCAATCGTGCCTGTATGGACGCCACACTGCCTTGAGCACCTTTGGTGGAGAAATAAAAAGCTGATCACGGCAACATCGCCTGATGTTAGCTTAGCAGCTGCTAGCTCAGTAATCAGCTGATTAGCAGACAATACAGTGTTGTGGAGCAAGCAAACGCTTAGTTCCGATACATGTCGGGGTATAATCCATACTGCCTTTAAGATCACTGTTGGAGTAATGTAAATCCACTGATGTCATATGTCTCGACCGGCACTTTAACTTAATAGTTCAATGATGTTCATCATGTCTTCATTTATAATTAGACGTTAATGTTTTCTTGTGTTAAGACATAGGTTTATAGATGTTTTTTATTTACCTTGACAGTTTCGACGAGTCACTCTGGTCTTCTTCAGATTGAAGCAGTCGCACTGACAGCGACTGCTCAGTGCAGACTCAGTGCGACTGCTTCTGAAGAAGACCAGAGTGACTCGTCGAAACTGTCAAGGTAAATAAAAAACATCTATAAACCTATGACTGAACACAAGAAAACATAAACGTCTAGGCACTTTAACTTTCTCCATATTTCTTGTTGCTTTGGGAAATGACCAGTGCCTCTCTGTCATTGCGATTACCGGTAGTCGTCTGGGAAAAAGCGGTTGACGTCACCCGGCGCTTTTCTGAAAAGTTGAAAAATGTCTCAACTTTTTAACATTTCTCAACTTTTGAAAATTTGCGGCCGCTTCCAGGTTCATTTTAATGGGAAAAGCGCGCTGGTGGTTGGGCAAAGGACGCTATGTGTGAACAGCCCTTTACTGGAGAAACTTTTCAAGTGGAATGTTTATGAAATCTGTTTGGCTGCAAGACTTACATTTGTTTTAGATTTAAGTCAGCCTCTCTTCAGTGTTATTTTAGTATCCGAAAGCCAGCAATATGGTTCCCCTTAAGGTTTCATTGTCAATGGAAGCTACTGTGTTCTAAGTGGTAACCCGCAGAGCTATAAACTATACAATTCCTAAGAGGATGTGTTTTATGCATACAAATGATTGCTGGTTTATTCATATCAATGCCTTCTCTAAGAATTTAAATGAGGAGAATGACAATAGATGATATATTCATTCTGGTCTTTTTAAATGGAGGCCTCTGGGGAACCCATATAGCTGCAGGGTGTTGGCCCCGATCCTAGTCCCTCAACCAGAGAGTATTTCATATCATTAAGTTGCCCTACTGGCTTTAGCTAAATGCCAGACACTCTGCTCCAGCTACGTAAGCTTGTATTTAAAATGAGAGGCTGTGGTCTCCGTTCCAGGGTCCTCGCTTATAAAAATGTTTGACTGTATCCCAGTTGACTTGATCCCAGATTCTGCTCTATGTTCAGTTCAAAAATGAAATCTAATGAATATCTAATAAATACCAGAAAGGCAGAGTGTAACCCACAAATAATAGAAAGATCGTGCGTCACAGTGTATAAGGAGCATAATTATACTGTACTGTATGTAGTGTCTTGGCTGGGTAATCTAGTCCTTCTCACCAAGTCATCTGTCACAGACACACACACAGACACACACCATCCAAACTCCCTCCCGCCCGTCAGGGCTCATTTTCTCAATGTCTGCCTCCAGGAAGGCTTTCAGACCGCATTATAGGAGGCGATGGCTAATTAGCTAGTTGGTTTGAAGGCAGGCGGCAACTTTTCCAGTCACAGGAAGCCGGATATTGATTTCCTGTCTGTGGCCACTCTACTTCCTGTCGTAGAGACAGCTTAATGTCTGTGCTCAGGAGATAACAAATTCACACTGTAACATTTTATATCAGGAAAGTGTGCCACCATTGTAACTTCAGCTCACTTGTAACAGACTTACTAGAATATGCAATGTTGTTCTTCTATAAAAAGTTACACAATCATTATGTCAACGTCTTTCCACAGATCGTGAAGACCAGTCCATTCTTTGCACGTGAGTTAGACACGACACAAGCAACATTAAAGCAGCAATTGACCATATTCACGTGGTGGCCATTTTGAACATTTTGAGCAACTACAGCGCAGGCCCAGCTATGCCTTACTGTTGTGTGTACCTAGATGCACTTTATACTATAAACACTTATCATTTCACAGATTGCCCACTGAAAGACATGAGAAACAAATGGGTATAATTCAGAGGGATATACTGTAGGTTCACATTTAAGATAACAGTCTAGCCTGACTTCCCTGCTAAATTCGAGCAGGTGCTGTAGTTGTTGCTCTCCAGATTGCTCGGTAATACTACTGTAGTTTTATAACTGTTCGGTTTGTCTGAAGTCTTCACTAATGTGTTTAATATGCATTGCCAATCTTCTCAGTTTACCACCCCAAGTGTTCAAAATGGCCGCTGTGTGTGTGTGTGTCAATACTTCTAGTGTCATAACACAAGATTGTTTGAAACTGTCACCGTTTTGGCCTTGTTTTCCTCTCACTCACTATCTATTTCTCTGTGTTTGTCTCTGTGTTTTTGTGTTGGTCTCGCCCACAGAGGAGAGTCTGGTGCTGGGAAGACGGAGAACACCAAGAAGGTCATCCAGTATCTGGCTCATGTGGCCTCCTCTCACAAGACCAAGAAAGATCAGGTCGGTCCCACCTAGCACCCTCCAAACCTCCCTTCCTTTACTACTCCTCCACGTCCTGCACTCGTGCCTTTTAATCTTTTAGGTCTCAACTATTCCCCTTTGTCTCTCCCTTCACTCCTTCCTGTTGCTTTTCCTTTGTTCACACGCGTCTACTCCCTTTCTTAAGTGAGTTTCCTATTTTCCTCCTGTGCTTTTATCTTACAGGAACAACTCTTTCCTATTCCTCTACTGGCTGTATCAACTACTTTTGCACTGTGACTGTATTGTGTGTGTGTGTGTGTGTGTACAGTATTAGAATACATCGATGCCGCTGGCACTTGACATTACACGATTGTTAATCCATCATGGCTTTGTTGTATTCAGACAGCTGATTTTCTGCAGTAAACAAATGGTTCTATGGTTCCACTGCCACAGAAAAGTAGTGTCTACGTCAAGCCCTCCTCTGGGTTCGGCATGGGATTTAAGTGATTTCATTCCCAATTTATTTTTCCATAGACGTTTTGAGAAATCCTTATCAGAGTTATAGTTGGTCAAACAAAGCGATTCAGCTATATTCAGAATCAGCTTGGTTTGACTGAATAAAACTCTTTTTATAAGCATTTTTCAAAAAACATTTTCAAGAAAAATTAATGGGGAATTAAATCCCTTAGGTCCCATGCTGAACCCGGAAGAGGGTGTGTGACTTAAAGGGACACTCCGCCGATTTTCATTGCTGATTAATTTGCACATAATCTCACATATATCCGAAAACTGTCAACTGTTTTGCAGGCATTCATTTAGTTGGTCAATTATTGAGAGTTGATTTGAGTGAAGTTGTGCACAGATGACATCGCTGGTCCACAACTTAACTCAAATCAACTCTCAATAACTGTCACACTAAAAGAATGACTACAAAACAGTTTAGTTTTCTACAGATTTTTTTTATAATGATAGAAAGCTGGTTGAGAAGTGTTCCTTTAAGCACTCTGTTGCCATCAATAGAAAGGGGCTTGTGATGAGGTTAATAGTCCTGAAGGCGCAGCAACACAGTAGTGCAGATTTAAAAGCTGAACTGATCTCCTGCCTGCATTGTTATTCTATATAGACCAGAGGCTGTACTTCATCTGTGATTTAGAACACGGCTCTCTTGAATACTCGATTCTGATTGGTCAATCAACAATATTCACCGGTCATTATTTCTCGACAACCGACCGCTGCTCTGCCACACCTGGATTAATCAGTTGATAAGAGCCTTTTGTCAGCAAGCCACTACTAATTAGGCCAACCAGTTGCAGCTGTGGTGTCTTGTGTGCCAATTACGAATGAAACCGCTTTGTCGTTGAAAACGCTATTAAAAAATCTATTTGAATAATTATTTTTGTCAGATTATTGAATGATTTAGTTGTAGGCCGTGTTCTAAGCGGGATAATGTATATTGAGGCGGTGATTACTGGGAAATAATGACCTTCAGGTGAATCATTAAGCCCTCCGCTACGCGTCGGGCTCAATCATCACCTGTCGGTCATTATTTCCCCTGTAATCACCGCCTCAATATACATTATCCCTTACATATTCCACTTTGCTGCCTTGACTGCAGCTCCTCATGAGAAATGAAACTTAGCCCAGTGTCTCAGTCAGTCAGTCAAACATGATGTCAGACTCCAGTGGAAAAGCTGCACTGCTGTTATCTTGCCAGCCAGCCTAATGATAGATGCTGCTGAAAGCTCCCAATGGGCGTCTCAATGCAAACCGCATCAGGATCTATCATTCCCTTTTTTGAGGTTGTTGTATTTCTCTCTTCCCATCAACAGAACAGCTCGGTCCTGTCACATGTGAGTTACCTCTCTCCCTCCATTCACTCCCCTCCTGCTTCTGTCATCACCCCCCATTGTGGACCCCCCCCCCCCCAACCCCCCCACCACCAACCCCCCCACCACCACCTCTCCTCCACTCCCTCACCCCTCCCTCTCTCCCGCTGCCCTCTGTCTCCCTGTGCTGCTGGAGTGTGCTCTGTGGTGGGTCACTTGGTGTTGAGGGATCAAAGGTGACAAATGTCTTCTTGCCAACCAATGGGAAGTAGGCAGGAAGTTTGTTCGCAGATGTGTGTCAGGCGTATCTCCTGCTGTGAAAAATTCAGCCAGACAATAGTAGGATAAGTGGGCGTGGGGGGGGGGTGTCATCAGTAGATTAATTCGTCATCTGTGTCTCTAGATGGATGTGTTTTGGGGAGTAAGTCTTTTTTATTTTTATTTTTATAGCTGTCTGGCTGAATTTTTCAGAATTTGTAATCGCTACTCTGTGTGTGCACCTGTGAGCTCAGAAATGTGACTGAGTGTGCTTCTGTCTTTTGTGCCAATGAAATGAGAAAATGTGCTTCTGCGATGTGTGTGTTCATATCATTTCTGTTCCCCAACATCCTATTCATTACCTTTTCATAATACCACCATCTCTGGAGGACAGACACGCTGATATCCCATTTAGCCTACATGTGGTGTCACAGCCTGTTTCTGTGCCTATGTGTCTTGAACATACACCCTAATGGTTATCAGGGGTTTACATTTATCAAGGGTCTCAGAGGAATTTCGCTGCTTTAGGATCAGTTTTGTTGTAATGAATTTGATAAAAAACGCGAGCTTGGCCAATGATCCTGGGTCAGCACTCTGAAAAGCTTGATAAATGAGGCCCATGGGATCTGCAGCACAGCCAAAAAGTCCACTGACTCCTGACAGTAACATTTTCCCCTTTCAGACGTTGACAAGAAGGTGACTTATCTTATTTTCATTCCCCACGCTCACCATATGCACTGCGTCCATAAATCAGTGCCACGGCAGCTGTTGGATGTTAGCCTGCGTCGATTCTGTGTTTTTGTTGGGTGGATTCGACTGATCTGGAGCCAGTTGTTGGAAAATCCTTTTGCATGAAACCCGGGTATCTCCCAGGTGTGTGAAATGCATGCAACTGTATAAATGTGACACTGGGCGATGCTGAAAAAGCACACCATGCTCGGCAAGCTTTGTCCAGCAAAAACACAGGCTGATGTCAAGTTAATGCTTTTCTTTATTTGATGTTTTTCTGGAGATTATTTTTAAAGCTGGAAATAATGTCACTATAAAAGATTAGATTGATTTTATATTACATGTGGCTATTCTGGCTTCTGGCTATGCACTGTATAGGTACGTAGCCAGAAGCCAGAATAGCTTCAAGGAAAATTAAAGGTTTAATGTAAGCAATGTTTTGGCCAAGTGACAACTCAGCTGAATGGGCAGTTGGGCAGCTAGGGGTCAGTTTGTCCTGTGCATGCGTTCATTGGGTTATTCTGCTCTGGGTCAAAGGTGAAGGGTTACTGATGAGGGTGTTTGCGGATTTTGGGCACTAACATTACACTATGTGTTGGTAAATGCTTGAGTGCAATGTGCGTTTGTATCGAAGGTAGGTATATATATCTGGTATCCCTCCTTGTTTTGTTATATTTTGTACACTGCTGCATGCTGTCCCCTTTCTTTCCCCTCATCTCGGAAATAAGTCCCATGTGTAAACAATTAAACGTGACACCACTATGTCAACATAGCTATTTATCTGAAGAACAGAACTAATGGTTTCTCAACAATGAGATGATGCTGTGGTAAATGAATAGCACATGGCAATATGGAGTTATCACAATGCACAACATTGAGTCATCCATGGGAGACATCAGGTCCTGTTTGATCGCATCGCTCTACTGAGAAATAATGAAGAGGAATATCCCGTAACTGGCCACCAATGGGATTCACCCTCAACAAAACACTCCTTCCATGGCAGATGTCGAGATCAAAGTGTTGTCTAATATTTTTGCCATGCTGTTTTCTTTATCTCCACCAGGGGGAGTTGGAGAAGCAGCTGCTGCAGGCTAATCCCATCCTAGAGGCCTTTGGAAATGCCAAGACAGTCAAAAACGACAACTCGTCCCGTTTCGTAAGACTTAAAGCTGCTTCTTGTGTTTGGGCCATCTTGTAAGTTGATTTTTCTTTTCCCACTGGAGCGTTCAACCTTATCCTAATTGCTAATTGACTTTTCTTTCCTCTTCCAGGGAAAGTTCATCAGAATCAACTTCGATGTCAACGGTTACATCGTCGGTGCCAACATTGAAACCTGTATCCTTCATGTTTCTTTTTTTTAATTGAATCACAACCTGATTCAATTGATTCAACCTGCTTTTGATGCTTTTCCTTTTGTCAAGCATAAAACAAAGTTTCAGACTCCAAACATGCAGGCTTGCTGCGGGAACTTAAACGTTTCTGACTACTACACTACTACATACAAGTTTGCTTGGAGAGTATCAGAAAGCTTGTCCTTGACTTGCTGACCCCTAGACTTGCTGGAGAAATCCCGTGCCATCCGCCAAGCCAAAGATGAGAGGACCTTCCACGTCTTCTACTACATGCTCACAGGGGCCGGAGATAAATTGCGCTGTAAGCAACTTATTGTACAACTGTGTTCAAAGCAGAGTGAGGATTCCTCAGTGTGTCGCCGCCTCCATCGTTTTTCAGCATCCCTTTTGATCCTTTCCCTCAGCTGAACTCTGCCTGGAGGGCTACAACAAATACCGCTTCCTGGTCAATGGGAACGTCACAATTCCTGGGCAGCAGGACAAGGACATGTTTACCGAGACCATGGAGGCCATGAGGATCATGAGTATCCCCGAGGACGAGCAGATTGGTAAGGAAGACCACACATTAGAAAAGTTAAAAGATAATATTGTTTTCTCCTACTGAGTATGACTTGCCTACTTTTAATCATCTGTGGATCCTAGAGGCATTACTGTGTTTATGTTCCTGTGAGTGATGGTAGCTTCTGTCTGTGTGCAGGCATGCTGAAGGTGGTGTCCTCTGTGCTCCAGCTTGGAAACATGAGCTTCAAGAAGGAGCGTCACACAGACCAGGCCTCCATGCCTGACAACACAGGTATCACCGACCTTATCCCACTGCGCACACAGAGTGCTCTGTTGGCTACTTGCCTGAAATAGTTCGCCATGCCCTGGTGAATACCGCCATCTTGTACAGTGGTCGGCACATTAGGAAAGCGTTTCAACTGGTTAATGGTCTTGAACATTATCTTTCATCTCAGTGTTATCCTGCTCTCTTCCCCTTCTCTCTTTCCTCCTACATTCCCATCTCCTCCCTTTGACCCACTTCCTCTGCCACAGCTGCTCAGAAGGTGTGCCACCTGATGGGCATGAGCGTGACGGACTTCACCAGCGCCATCCTGTCACCCAGGATCAAGGTGGGCAGAGACTACGTCAAGAAGGCCCAGACCCAGGAGCAGGCAGAGTTTGCTGTGGAGGCCCTGGCCAAAGCCACCTATGAAAGGATGTTCCGCTGGCTGGTCATGAGGATCAACAAAGCCCTGGACAAGACCAAGAGACAGGGAGCCTCCTTCATCGGCATCCTAGATATCGCCGGCTTTGAGATCTTTGAGGTAAACTAGGTAGCAAACTGTTAGCGAGCAGTGTTGTGGTAGAGTCAGAGTCCTGGACTCATTTTCAGGACTTGTGACTCGACTTGGACTTGAGCACTTATGACTTGGACTTGAGCATTCATGCATTCGGACTTGGAAGTTGGAGACTCGGACTTGTTAATTGATAAATACTGTGTTTTGTTTAGGCCTTAATAATTTGGAATAATATTTTTGATATTAATACAGTGACATTATTCAGTTTCGTGCAAGAGCAGGCACATGTGTTCCACCTACATGTGGATTCACGCTCATGTTCAGTAACTCGGACTCGTGTAATGGTGGGTACTCGACTCACTCTTCTTTGGTGACCCTGGACTCAGACCTGAACACTGGGCACTCGAGACTTGACTCGGACTCGAGATATAGTGACTTGACTGCAACACACCTAGCTGTAGTACAGTGCACACGTACATACGCAGTAAAATGAGTGCATACATGCATGTATATAACAAAAATCATGCAAAATCTAATTCATACATGTTTTCATTTCTACTGTTCAACCGTGTTTATGAAAAAAAATCTCTCTCCTTCCAGCTGAACTCCTTTGAGCAGCTGTGCATCAACTACACCAATGAGAAGCTGCAGCAGCTGTTCAACCACACCATGTTCATCCTGGAGCAGGAGGAGTACCAGAGGGAGGGCATCGAGTGGAGCTTCATCGACTTCGGCCTCGACCTGCAGCCCTGCATCGACCTCATCGAGAAACCTGTGAGTTCTTAAACGTTGAGGCCTTCTATTGCTGTTTCCCTACTTGACCATCTTTATCCTTCCACTGTGTTTAGTGGAACACGGGCTCCGTATTCTCATGTATGAAGACCTCCACTCTTTTCTTTTCTGTGTCCAGGCCAGTCCCCCTGGTATTCTGGCTCTGCTGGATGAGGAGTGCTGGTTCCCCAAGGCCACAGACAAGAGCTTTGTGGAGAAGGTGCTGCAGGAGCAGGGAACGCACCCCAAGTTCCACAAGCCCAAGAAACTGAAGGACGAGGCCGACTTCTGCGTTATGCATTACGCTGGCAAGGTAAACAAAGCGTGAAGACCCGTTCTCATTGGCTGCTTGCCCTGCTTTCATATGTGCATCCCATGCACCTCTGGATTAATTTGACCCATTTTAGCATTGTATTGTAAGTTGACCGTTTTGAATTGTGCCGAGTTTTTCTTACCTTCTCCCTTATCCATCTTTTTTTGCCCTATCACAAAGATATCGGGGACTAATACATTTCTTAAAACACGTTTTTCTTTTAACCTCACCTGTGTCCCTCGATCCCTCTTTGATCCTCAGGTGGACTACAAGGCTGATGAGTGGCTGATGAAGAACATGGACCCCCTGAATGACAACGTGGCCTCACTGCTCAACCAGTCTACTGACAAGTTTGTCTCTGAGCTGTGGAAGGACGGTGAGTTCAGCCAAACGATGATTTACTGTGGTCACCCTGGACTTATTGCCTCACTAGGTGTGGCGTCTGCTGCTGCGGGGATATCTCTAACATTGGGAATTGTTATGTTGTTGCATGAGGGCCTTTTCCTGGTTTTACATTTCATGTTGCCTTCTTTTTCTCTGTCTTATATTTATTGTCTGGTGCCTGGACCGTTGTTTTTACCCTTTCACATCCCATCTGTTTGCTTTCCATCCATTTCTTCCTCTGTATGGCCCCATTTTGTCTGTCATTTTTTCCCATTCTCTTTTACTGGGTCACAGAGGTACAGAGTTGTCAGAGAGCCTATTTTTATCAGCGTTTTCCTATTCTACACTCAGACTCAGGTGACCATGTTTCTTTTTTCAATCTTTCTTCTTCACTCCCTGTGATCTATCACATCGGTCTGTCAACATCTTTTGACATAAGATATTTTCCACCATCAATCGTTTTGTACTGTCCAGTGTCCATGGCCTTCTCCTGTTTGATCAAGTCTTTGTTTGAGTTTGACCCTTTGCTATCTTTGAGATGATGCCAGTAAAATTACGCGAGATATTTCTGTGGCCTTTAACTGTTTTTCCTCAGTTCAATGTGCAGTGAAGACGTCGTCGGGTCTCCTTACCACTTGTTGCTCTTTCATTGAAATCTCCTTCTCTCCCTCTGTGTAATAGTGTGGTTTGGGACCCCTGGTGTTGGTCATGGGTACTGCAGCGATGGGTATATATTGCATGGGTTTGGTTTTGTCATCACCAAAAAAAACAAAAAACATGCCCACTGCAACTGCCAAAGTTTGCCACCCTCCCTGTTACACACACATACATATTTTAATAGTGCATCACACATAGTAGTCACTCAAAGAACTAGGAACTGGTAGTGTTAACAATTGCATACAAACATAAGCAAGCCCCCACACTCACTGACATACGCAAACCCCCACACTCACTGCACTGAATTTTTCTCGTTATGGTGTGATACTCATCTCCACACGCTTCACTGGCATTTTGTGACTGCCCCCCCCCCTGCATTCACTCAGTGTTTGTGTGGTATTTCACTGGTTCTGGTTTTCTGAACGTCATCCACCTCGTTTCTCTCCTGGTGTATGTTTACTGAGAGGAATGGAGAGACAGTGGTCGCATTCTTTCTTTCTTGTGACGTGCATTTGGTTTGAGTTTGCCTGGTTAAATATTCAAATGATTGAAAGAAAGCCACTGACCTTACACACAATGTCCCTTCTCTCTTTATTCCCTGCTCTTCCCTCTCAGTGGACCGCATCGTGGGTCTGGATAAGGTGGCCGGCATGTCTGAGTTGCCCGGTGCCTTTAAGACCCGCAAGGGCATGTTCCGCACGGTGGGCCAGCTGTACAAGGAGCAGCTGTCCAAGCTGATGGCCACACTGAGGAACACCAACCCCAACTTTGTCCGCTGCATCATCCCCAACCACGAGAAAAAGGTGCCAGGGAAATACATGCGTTTATGCTAATGAGATGATACCGTAGATGTACACAGGCCGTCATGTTCATTAGGGCTACAAGCAATCTCTTAGTACCTGTTAACTCATTGAGTGCCAAGGACGAGTATGTTCGTCAATTCGTTTAGTAACGTAGAGTGCCAAGGACGAGTATGTTCGTCAATTGCGTTTTTTGACGGTGGGACGTGGATCAAAGCCAGATCCATCTCCTGTGAAAGTATGGTGGATGTTGAATGTGTAAAAGCTATTTTAGGGACCCATTAGGTGGCGACAGTGCTCTCCAGATTAGAGAAAGGCGAGGAAAAAAGAGAGAAGAAGTCATGGGGAAACGGAAATCGCATCGATATGCATGAAGCATAACGTTAGCTGTGCCTGTGAACAGCAGTCAATCTGCTGCCACAATTGAGCCCCTCCGTCTCCGCTGCGATAGCCCCTCCATATGATTTAGTTGCCGACACCAGCGTCTTTCTGAAAAGTTACATTATTCTCAGCTGGGAGCCGGCGACAGGCTGTGAAAAAGCGGGGTTTGGTTTGGTTTATCAGCAGCCCATGTCACAGCAATCAAACATTCTCCAACAACTGCCAACATTGTTAAGAATGTTTGCGGTAGTTGTTTGATTGGAACACGGACAAACAAGGATTGAACATGTGGAATCTGACCAAACTTCTCCAAACTAGGACAGCCAGCCATGCCACACCAAACAAACATCTGTGTTTGTCTGTGTTTGTTGTAAAATGTTTGATTGGTGTGGCATGAGCTTTAGTGTAGTTTGGGAAATGCATGTCTCCCGCTTGTAGATCCCCAATCACCCATGTGGATTTGTGAGGCCATACTCCACCTAAAGCAAAATTTGCACTAATGCGATATGTTTTTAGATTAAACATATTTTGTATTGTGTTGGCTGTTTGGCCACACTGCTAATCAGCTAATTTCCTTCTCCAATCTCCCCCCCCCCCCCTTCCACAGGCTGGTAAACTGGACCCCCACCTGGTTCTGGACCAGCTAAGGTGTAACGGTGTCCTGGAGGGGATCCGTATCTGCAGACAGGGCTTCCCCAACCGCATCGTCTTCCAGGAGTTCAGACAACGGTAATGAAGGAAAACCCACACATTTCACACACGTTAATGTCTTGCTGACGGGATACGAGACCTCCACAAACACATTCATGCCAGCCTAACATCTGTCTTTCTCCCAGGTATGAAATCCTCACTCCCAATTCCATCCCCAAGGGCTTCATGGATGGCAAGCAGGCCTGCGTGCTCATGGTAAGGCTATACAGTATTCTAGCTACACCCTGGAACACAATGTTTAGGTTGGACACAAATAAAACACTGCAGTGGGCTTGATCAGTGTGTGCTTCCTGTCCTGTCAGATCAAAAGCCTGGAGCTGGATTCCAACCTGTACAGGATCGGCCAGAGCAAAGTTTTCTTCAGGGCCGGAGTCCTTGCTCACCTGGAGGAGGAGAGAGACATGAAGATCACAGACGTCATCATCAGCTTCCAGGCCTGGTGCAGAGGTTACGTTGCCCGCAAGTAAGGAGACCATCTCATCATGATCAATTTATGACCAACCTTATCATCATCCAGGTCAATAGTTAACTTACAAAATTATTTGAAGCAAAATGTACATTTGATTTGCTTTGATGAACCATCTCTATGTAGCTAGGCACCAACATGGCATCTTTCACTGCTGTGCCTTATTATAATACAGTACTCAGTGACTTATATGATGCAGACATGTTCATGTCAAGCTGATTTTTAAAGCCCTTTATCACAAACATGTCTCAAATGGTTTAACATAAGTATCATATATACAGTATATATATCTCCTATACCTACATCACTATACTCTATATACCATACTACATCATATACTGTACATGCTCAATATATACTATATGATATGGAGGTCATATACATACTTATATACCATACTCCATCAAACACTCGCAGTCAAGTTCACACCTATGGAGTCTCCAATTCACCTGACCTGTTTGATATTGCTTTGCAGGGCCTTTGCCAAGAGGCAGCAACAGTTGACTGCTATGAAGGTGATCCAGAGGAATTGTGCTGCCTATCTCAAACTCAGGAACTGGCAATGGTGGAGACTCTTCACTAAGGTAATTAAACTCAAGTCTTCCTCTTCCTCAACTCAACTCAACTCAACTTTATTTATAGAGCACATTTCAAACAACTACAGCTGCCACAAAGTGCTGTACAGTGCATAGGTAATAAATAAAACAGTAGCTAAAAACACAGTATACAATGACAACACACAAAGCAGGAAAAACTGGGGGGGGGGGGAGCACGGGGTCAGAGGTCTCATGCTATGTTAAAAGCCAAAGAATAAAAGTGCGTTTTAAGAGAGGTTTTAAAAATGGCCAGAGAAGGGGCTTGCCTAATCTGCAGGGGAAGGTCGTTCCAGAGCTTGGGGGCCGCGACTGAAAAAGCTCTGTCCCCTCTAAGCTACAGCATCTTAGTCAAGTGCTTGGTTTCTGTAAACTCCCAATCTCCATGCAGATATGCTCTGCAATGCAATGTTCTCCGCCTCTCCTTTCTAACTCTCCCACTTGCTCTCCTCTGCCCCCAGGTGAAGCCCCTGCTACAGGTAAGCAGACAGGAGGAGGAGATGCAGGCCAAGGACGACGAGCTGAGTAAGGTGAAGGAGAAGCACCAGCACGCTGAGGGCCAGCTCAAGGAGATGGAGGTCAAACAGCAGCAGGTAAACAAACAGAATTCTCAGTTGAGTTTATTTTCTGTAACATTTACAAAGCAGAGTTCAGAATGCAGATCAAATATATAGCATCCATTGATGGACAATGGAGGAGAGTGTAGTGCTTGTAGTAGTGTTGATCCCTGATGCATGCCAATAAAGTAATGTTTTGGGTTTTCAGCTATGAGGTCTTGAGATTACATGACTGATGTGCTATAATAGTAGAGTCATCAAGTCTATAAATCTCAATGTTTTAAAGCAAGTATTCTGCTAACCTCTTAGTAACAGTTGTGCCCTACTGCTCTCTCTAGCTGGGTGCAGAGAAGCTGGCCCTGCAGGAGCAGCTTCAGGCAGAAACCGAGCTGTGTGCCGAGGCTGAGGAGATGAGGTCCCGTCTGGCTGCCAGGAAGCAGGAGCTGGAGGAGATCCTCCACGACCTGGAGGCCCGTGTGGAGGAGGAGGAGGAGCGTGCCACTCATCTGATGTCAGAAAAGAAGAAGATGCAGCAGAATATCACTGTGAGTAGGCAGAGGGAGCCTCTGGGACACTCGGGAAGTTCATAATACGCTCCGCACTCCGCTAGCTCATGTATACGTAAACACATGATGCAGGACACTCACTCAGTGCCTGGTTTGTGTGGGATAGACCCACTTGCTATGTCCTGTCTTGACAACCCCCCTTTCCTCTGTCTGTATACAGGATTTGGAGCAGCAGCTGGATGAGGAGGAGGCTGCCAGACAGAGACTCCAGCTGGAGAAGGTCACCTTGGAGGCAAAGATGAAGAAGGTGGACGAAGAGGTTATGGTGCTGGATGACCAGAACAACAAACTCGTGAAGGTCAGAATGAACTGAACTACAATTGTTCACCTCAGCTAAAAGTAAAGCTGGATAATCGGAATAGATTGATTACAGGTTGTCTCTTGGTTTAAATACACTGGCGAAAGTACAATGACCCAGAGTAATGTAATGACCCTTTCTAAGGTGCTGTTTTAACTCATTTCCTCTCCTTACTCTGAGATCTTATAAGAAATAAGGTGTGCACGCTCATGGAAGGTAAATATTTTACCATTTTTGTGAATACAGGAGAAGAAGCTGATGGAGGAGAGGATCTCAGAATTCACCACAAACCTGGCAGAAGAGGAGGAGAAGTCCAAGAGCTTGCAGAAGCTCAAGACGAAACACGAGGCCATGATCACTGACCTGGAGGGTAAGTGAAAAACACACAACACAAACACAACTTCCATGATTGCCACTATAGATCACACTGCTCCTACACTGAACCTACATTAAGACTGAAGAGGGCACGATGTTAGCTATGTCTCCAACTTTGAATAATATCTTCTTTATCAATAAAAAAAAAATATTCATTGTTTCGTCTTCTTTCTTCTGTTAGACCGCCTGCGCAGAGAAGAGAAGGGGCGCCAGGAGCTGGAGAAGAACAGGCGTAAGCTGGAGGGCGACTCCACCGAGCTCCATGACCAGATAGCGGAGCTTCAGGCCCAGATTGCCGAGCTCCGTGCCCAGCTGGCCAAGAAGGAGGAGGAGCTCCAGGCAGCTCTGGCCAGGTGTGTTAGAGTGAAAGTGAAAATCCTAGAGCAAAATGGGTTGTATTGTGAATTGGAGTTTCAAAGATATTGGTCCTTTTGGGGGTGTTACTGTAGTTGGGTTTTTTCTTATCAAAACCCCATTGATATCTTGCAGAATTTTCTTGATCCTGCAACATCAGCAGTTGCACGATGTAGACATTAATTATTGTTGCTTTGATCATTCTGATGTTATAGTCGAGGCATTTTACTCAAAAATGTGGGTAAATTTCCCACAAATTGGAGCAAAAACATTTTGGTATGATCATATTTACCGTAGATGATTTTCAATACTTTGTTTTCATACAATTCCTTAGGACTTTGTCTGTCTCATTCAGAACATATTGAGGATCCAAAATCCATTGAGCTTGTTTTTGTTGTAATTTGTGGGAGGTCAGGTTATATTATGACTAATGATGTGATAATTCCTCTTGGAGTTGATTGATTCCTGCACCACATCCGAATAATTCGATTTTATTTTATTTGTATAGAAGACAACAAAATCCAAGGGGATGACATGTAAAAGTGTGAACACGTATTTCCAACATGGTCCCTTAGGAAAGTGTTGGGCTGTTGTGTGGGTGGTTTTCACTTATTTTTGTTGACTTATTCCTACCTTCAGGATTGAGGAGGAGGCAGCCCAGAAGAACCTGGCCCAGAAAAAGATCCGCGAGATGGAGGCTCAGCTCTCTGAACTGCAGGAGGACTTGGAGCTGGAGAGACAGGCCCGCACCAAGGCAGAGAAACACCGCAGGGACCTGGGAGAGGAACTGGAGGCCCTCAAGACGGAGCTGGAAGACACTCTGGACTCCACCGCTGCTCAGCAGGAACTCAGGTAGACATATTTGACCAGGGCCTGGTCCCGGTCCCAGTTGCAACAGTTGAATTTGCTACCTATCACCCCATATTACATTACAAATGTATCTTTATGTCATTTGATTCCAATTATACATCTCGACACAAGAAGACTTACTTCTGTCTGCTCTCCCTACTCAGGACCAAGCGTGAGACAGAGGTGGCTCAACTGAAGAAGACTCTGGAGGATGAAGCCAAAGTCCATGAACAGCAAGTGGCTGAGATGAGACAAAAGCACGGCCAGGCCTTTGACGAGCTCAATGAGCAGCTGGAGCAGGCTAAGAGGGTAATTTAAATCATTTACAAAGCCAATGTTCCAATTACATGTTTTTATATTCCCTCTTAATGCATACTCGTGTTCTTGACTGCAGATACTCATTGTAATGCTTCTCCTTCCCTGCAGAACAAAGTTTCAGTGGACAAGGCCAAGCAGGCCCTGGAGTCTGAGAGGAATGAGCTGGCCATTGAGCTGCAGACACTGATGCAGGGTAAGGGAGAATCTGAGCATCGGAGGAAGAAGGCCGAAGGCCAGGTCCAGGAACTGCAGGTCAAACATACAGAGAGCGAGCGCCAGAGGATGGAGCTGGCTGAGAGAGTAGCCAAGATGCAGGTACGACTCCTAGGAAGGACTGATCAGTGATGCGTTTTTAAGTGAGCTTTTTATCCTTTTTATGGGATGCAAACATGTGTCTGTATCAATCTGTTTTCGTATGTCTTCCCGCTAGGCTGAGCTGGATAATGTCAGTGGCCTGCTGAGTGAGGTGGAGGGCAAGTCCGTCAAGGCAAGCAAAGACTGCTCCGCTGTGGAGTCCCAGCTGCAGGATGTCCAGGTATGCTACCACCAAACAAGACATTACATGCTTTTTTATGGCATTCTATACTTTCACACATCGCACGGCTGTGGTCTAAAACTTATTTTACAAGAAAAATCCTTTTTGCCACACTGGAATGAAGAATCTCCAAACCAAAGCATCCTGTATATCTGTATCAACTGTTGGAACAAATGAGATGTTTGACACAGTCTGTCAAATTTCTAATATTCAGTTTATTTAATATTCACAACAGGAACTGCTCCAGGAGGAGACGCGCCAGAAGCTGTCGCTCAACACACGTCTGCGTCAGTTGGAGGACGAACAAAATGGCATGAGAGAACAGCTGGAAGAGGAGGAAGAAGCCAAGAAGAACGTAGAGAAGCAGCTTTTCGCTGTGCAGGCTCAGGTAAAAAGAAACGCTTAAGCGTATCCCTTGGATTAATATCTAGAAACTAGAAACTTTCACTTTATATTGACACTTGAACCAGCACGTTATGAAGCACAACACAGCTTTGGGCTTTTGAGTGACTGTACCACTTCCCCTATAGCTCACTGAAATGAAGAAAAGGGCAGACCAGGATGCGGGCTGCCTGGAGAGCGCTGAGGAGGGAAAGAAGAGGCTTCAAAGGGACCTGGAGGGAGTGAACCAGCGCCTGGAGGAGAAGTGTTCCGCCTTCGAGAAGCTAGACAAGACCAAGACTCGTCTCCAGCAGGAGTTGGACGACCTGCTTGTCGACCAGGACCACCTCCGACAGATTGTCTCCAACCTGGAGAAGAAGCAGAAAAAGTTTGACCAGGTGAGATGTATAAAGATGGCATGCTAGTAGTACACAAAAACCAACAGAAGTGAAGAATATTAAGTTGGAAGGTGATATCATATCTAGACCATCATAGCTTCACAAACCGATTTTAATTATTTTTCTCTCTCTGACCTTCTGTAGATGCTGGCAGAGGAGAAGAACATCTCTGCACGCTATGCGGAGGAGCGTGACCGAGCTGAGGCGGAGGCCAGAGAGAAGGAGACCCGTGCCCTGGCTTTGACTCGTGAGCTGGAAACCCTGATGGACCTCAAGGATGAAATGGACCGCAACAACAAACTGCTGCGGGCTGAGATGGAGGACCTGGTATCTTCCAAGGATGATGTTGGCAAGAATGTAAGTCGACCCAGCTTTCCAATGTTTACAAAGATGTTTGTAGGTTTGTGTTACTTTGTGCTCTTAAAGTGTATTTTGTCATTTTTTAGGGTATTTCATATGTTTGAGTCCTGCCCTGACAATGATAATTAGCCACACTGTTCGCCAAATATTTTTTGACAAATAACTTAATTTTGTGCTCAATATATCCTTGGTGTATAGCACAGAATCAGATGACGTGCGACTGTACAGCAGGCGCTCAACGAACGTTGAGAACATTTGAGATGGAACACCAATCGTCTGCACGGTCCATCCACCTGACCTATCTTTTCTCTAATCCTTATTGTTGCCCTTCCTCTCCCCTGTCCTGCAGGTCCACGAGCTGGAGAAGTCCAAGCGTGGCATGGAGCAGCAGCTGGAGGAGATGAGGACCCAGTTGGAGGAGCTAGAGGACGAGCTGCAGGCCACGGAGGACGCCAAGCTCCGTCTGGAGGTCAACATGCAGGCCATGAAGGCCCAGTATGAGAGGGACCTGGCCGGACGAGACGAGATGGGCGAGGAGAAGAAGAGGGCGCTGGTCAAACAGGTACTGATGGGATACATACATGCTGATCCCGCCCTCACTTGTGTACTTTAAGTTTCCACTTCCAATAATATCCTTAACCATTTTTATGTTAACTATTACTGATGAAAATATGATGAAATAGAAAACACTCCAAGATGATAACCATAACAAAAAGTCATTATCAATGGAGACATTATATATTATTATCTGATCACAGACAGACATTAACATATGACACGCATTCCTAAATGAGACAGCTCCATATGTGAATGTTTGCAGTTCCCAGGTCACTAATTAAATTGTGTAATGTCTAAGAAATGTTGCAATTGGAATCTACATTAATGCAGTGGTGCTCTTTTTTTAACCAATGAAATTGTTAAAGAGCTGCTGCAGGTGACACATTTTCATCAACAAATATTGCTGACTAAGATATGCCATTTTAGTCAGTGAGTAATTGTCTAAATAGAATCAATAATGACTTGACTGAAGGCAAGTAGAGGACATGTGCATGCAGGCAGTTAGGTAGCTTTCCATCACGGGATGTGGCTGAAAGTGAATGTGTCCCTCAGGTGCGGGAGATGGAGCTGGAGCTGGAGGATGAGAGGAAGCAGCGTTCTGTTGCCGTGGCAGCGCGCAAGAAGCTGGAGCTGGACCTGAAGGAACTGGAGGCAGCCATCGACATGGCCAACAAGAACCGTGACGAGGCCCTGAAACAGCTGAAGAAACTCCAAGTGAGTGCGCACTCGTTGAAATATCTGTCTGTATCAGCTCAATTAAATGTCAAAATACCAACCATAATAGTCTATTAAGGCCTCTTGTTGTGTGCAGTGTGACTCAACGTTGCTCTTCATCCTTTTCTTTTTCTCTCCAGGCCCAGATGAAGGAGCTCCTCAGGGAGCTTGAGGAAACTCGTATGTCCAGAGAGGAGATCCTCGCCCATGCCAAGGAGACTGAGAAGAAGCTGAAGAGCATGGAGGCTGACATGATCCAGATGCAGGAGGTCAGCACAACTCTTCAACTTCCTATTCTGTTCCCCCTCCCTCTAACGTGTGCCCAACCAACACAGGATGATTAGACTGTATACATGATTCCTACACACATCTGGAAAATTATTGGGAATGAATTTGATCATTTCCAGGTCTTGAATAGTTTCAGAATGTGAAAGAAATGTCTAGAAAAGTAGGGGAAATGTTGTGGGTCAAGTCCGATACACATAATTATAGCTTTTATGTTGTTGTAGACCCACTTTGACTCCACAGTTTTTGTTGACGTGGAGAATAATGATGTTCAGATAGAGGGACGCTCTTATTACCCACCCGCTGTCAGCACACATTATATCAAATGCCCACCAAAATCACATCCAGTCAAGAACATTAGGGTCTGGGAAAAATATGGAATTTTTAAATGGAAACAATGTGGGACCTCTGGCTATCATCTCACATATCCTGATATTTGTCGCTGTGAAGAACAATCTTAATTTATACCAGGGGTGGGCAATTATTTCCCCCAGAAACCAGATTGTTCCCGGGGGCCAATAGTTTTTTGTCATGCGGTAACCTCTAATTTTATTACTAGATTAAATCATAGAAAATATACTGGGCACTTATTCTTCAGCATTTATTATATTGAAAATCACTGAAATCATTTAAAACAGCCAATTTAGGTCATCTCATTCGATTTGTATAGCTTCGTAAGTAAAATGGTGTGGTTTGTCATACACCTCCCGGGCCAGGCAGAACCATCACCCGGGCCGTATAATGCCCAGTTCTGATCTACAGTATGTCCTAGTTAGCAGGGGCAAGATGTCTTATCTGTGTGAATCCTATTGAACACCAGACAAAATTTTCAAAACAAATCAAGGCCTGGAAAAAGTATTAAAAAAATTAATTGAAAATATGTAGGCAGGAACCCTGATATTATTATGTATTGGGTTCACTCAAACCAGTTTTACCCCATCTGTCATTGTAAACCTAAATTACGGAAGGCAATTGCTGCTAGCGCTCTCACGCACTTTAATCCAGTGGTTGTCAACCTTTTTACACACAAAGCACCACCTCAGAAATGACCACCATATGAAAGTGGTACCCGTGCCACAGGTTGAGAGCCACTGCTTTAATCAATTGTTATTTGTTTGTCCCTCTTCAGGAGCTGGCGGCTGCAGAGCGGGTGAAGAGACAGGCCCAGCAGGAGAGAGACGAGCTGCAGGATGAGATTAATAACCAGGCCAGTAAAAAGTAAGATGCATCTTCTCTCATTTTTAACATTACTGCTGTGTCACTGTCTGCATCGCCCGCTAATGACCTGCTTTTCTATTTTGGTCAACCTCCTTGTATCCCTCTCCCCTTTCCCTCCTCTCTCCTCTCCGGCTCACAGTGCCCTGATTGCGGAGGAGAAGAGGAGGCTGGAGGCGCGCATTGCTCAGCTGGAGGAGGAGCTAGAGGAGGAGCAGTGCAACACGGAACTGGTCAATGACCGGCTGAAGAGAGCCCTGCTGCAGGTCTGTAGACTGAAGACTGTGTCAAATCAGCCTTTTGAAGCCCAAACTGCAATTAAAGCATTGAGCTTCCTGTTTATAGTGTCACCCTGCCTTAAAGAGCTGCCAAGCCACCTAAAACACTTTCATTAGTTTGAGTTTTAAAGGAGAGATTTGGTGTTCCATGGTCTCCATGCTATTTCAGAGACTTTTCCAACATTCAGTGTTCTATGGTCTCTATGCTATTTCAGAGACTTTTCCAACATGCCAATGGGAATTGTATTTTTTGGTAACATGAAATTGGTCCAAACATATTGAATGTTAACACAAAACATTGAACAATCAACAACTAAAAATGAATGGTAATTGTTGTTGTGATTCAGCATTCAGCACTGAATATGCTAAGTGAATGAAATTACAATTAACAGATAACAGATTAATAACAGAATGCGAAAAAGGTGAGCAATTACTTTAAGACTCACCAATGAGAGTTTCATAGTTCTTTAGGAGGATGACGAACTACTCTTAGTGTTGTTTCTGCAACACAGTCAAAATTAGGTTGGGAAACTATTATTTTGGTAATCCTTTTGAAAACCTATATCAGCCACAATACTGTATTCATCACAAACTCTGTCTCTGCCTGCCACCCTCGTTTAGACCGACCAGATGAATGTGGAGCTGACTGCAGAGCGCAGTACCTCCCAGCGCCTTGAGGGGGCCCGTTCCCAGCTGGAGCGTCAGAACAAGGAGCTGAAGCTGAAGCTGCAGGAGCTGGAGGGAACCGTCAAGTCAAAGTACAAGGCCAGCATCGCCGCCCTGGAGGCAAAGATCGCCCAGGTGGAGGAACAGCTGGACCTGGAGACCAGGTGAGTGGGCCAAGAAGCCTCAGTCATAGCATCAATCTCTCATGAACTATCATAGAACTGTGAAATGTACTCAACACAAAGTAACAAACATATACCGTAATAAGGTTGTCAAACGTATTGATAGTATCAATGCAAAAGAATTGAAACATACAATACTCATTCGCAACAGGTATCGATAAGTATTGTTACTCTTTTTTTTAATGGATACAATACTCATTTGCAACAGTATCGACACTTAACTTTATCAAAAATCAAACATACTACTGATTTTTTCCTGCCTATCATTGGTGGGTATCTGTTGCTTCAACAAGCTAAAAGTGTTCTGATAGGCTGCTGACCAGTAGAGCTGTGCATCTTCACTGATCTCACGATTCGATACGATTCGATTATACAAGTCTACGATTCGATTCGATTCGATTATACGATGCATCTCGATGCATCTCCGATGCATCTTGATGCATCGCGATGCATCTTAAATCGATGCATCACTTTTTCCGCAATACATGATTTATTTTTTCTCACTTTCTTTTTTCTCACTGTGTGGCTACTTTTAAAATAAAAGTGCATTTGGAATTGCATTGTATTATGATCCATAATTAAAATAAACAACTGCATGTACTTACATTCTATTTTATTTGATTATAAAAAAAAAAAAAAAAAAATTTATAATCGATTTTTGATATTTGTTAATCGATTCAGAATCGTCCTATTAAGCATCGCGATGCATCTCTGAATCGATTATTTTCGGCAGCTCTGCTGACCAGCAGGGTAATCTGCTGTGTAAGGTCAAAGTTTTTAATGAGTTTTATCAGGCCTAGATTATGGAGAAGCATGTCTGTCCGTCCATCTGTCTTCCTTTATTTTTCTGCATATTGAGGTGTTGTCATTCCCCCCCGTGGTATCGAGTACCAATATTTTCCTGGGTATCGGTATCTAAGTTAGAAATCCTTCTCTTGTGACAACCCTACTGTACCACATATAATTGAATTAGTTTAACCGTAAATTATAAACACATGGCTCAAAGAAGAATGTCTAGGTAACATTAGCCTTTGTGATAGTATAAGACTTCTTTAGTCTGACCCATGGTGTGCTCTTGATATAGGGAGAGGCAGGCGGCCTCCAAGCTGGTGAGACGCACAGAGAAGAAGCTGAAAGAGGTCTGCCTCCAGGTGGATGACGAGAGACGCAACACAGAGCAATACAAAGACCAGGTCAGAGATTTTTGATCATCAATGTCAAGCTAATACGCATCACACACACTTTGTACTGGCTATTTTGATCTCTCTATTCTGATCTTTCTGTTTTACTGTGATTATGTAGTTCAACATGTGAAGCTTTTGTATGCATGCATGTCATGTCATCCATAATACCAGTCAACTAAATGTCACTTTGGAGCACAAAGTGGTGACATATAAACACACTTTACTATATACACACACTCCAATACTGGGCAGCTACCCAGCAGTATAGATGTATTCTGAAGGTCAGTGATAATTGTAGCCTACATCTTGAAGAATGCTTATCAATACATCTTGTATATCTTTTTTTTTTTTTATATATTTTATTTTACTTTTTCAGAACATAAAGAAAACAAAACAAGAACAGGAAAAAAGAAAAGAAAAAACATATACATACATTCAACATTACAATGCTACAAAATGTCAAAATGTGCTTACAAAACAATTAAAAAAATATATATCTATATATATATACTGTGCAAAGGATCCAAAAGAAACTCAAATACCACTTTTAGCCTGATCAAAATAGGTCAGGAACGGGTCCCAAATAACGAAAAATTTCCTTAAAGAATTTGACCTCTGGAACCTAAGTCTCTCCATGCGTATAACTGAGATCATGTCTGTCAGCCACAGCTGAAAAGAAGGTGGAGAGGAGGACTTCCATTCCTTCAAAATTAGTTTCTTGGCAACTGTCATTCCCTGTGTCAGAGATTGCTGGACGGCCGTTGGGAGGAGCAAAGAGGACTCCGAGCAGCCGAAGATGGCGAGTTCCGCCTCCAGTTGGAGGGCTATTTTGTAGGCCTTAGACTACCAGTCAAATATTTTGGCCCAGAATCCTGATATTGAAGGGCAAAACCAAAAAGCATGGGACAGTGTGCCCTCCGACACCCGACACCTATCACATAGTGGTGAGACCGAAGGATATATCTTGTGTAACCTATGCTTGGAGTAATGAAGACGGTGAGCAACTTTAAATTGGATAAGTTGATGTCTACTATTAACTGAGCAGAGCTGGACCACAGACAGACTCCTGTCCCATATGATTTCAGACATATCCACACCAAGTTCCTCCTGCCACGCCTCTTTGATCCTCTCAGTGGGGGCCTTAATGCAATCGGCGAACAAACACACAAACTTAGAAATAAGATGCCTGGAGTTGGGAGGGCTTAACAAAACCTAAAAAAAAACATGTTCATCTGGGAGAACTTCAAAATTGCGAATCTTGGATCGGACATAATGTCTAGCTTGTATATATCTATAAAGATGTGTTTGGGGCAACTCGAATGCTCTCTTCAGAAGATCAAAGGATGCAAATTGGCCATCAATATACAGGTCACTGATGGAGACCAGCCCCTTTTCACTCCAGGCATGGCAAATTCTATCTGACCATGAGGGCAAAAAAGAATGATTAAAACAGATTGGTGTGTGAACAGAAACATCTGGTACATTCAAAACTTTCTTAACCTGATTCAGAATTCTGACAGAGTTTTTCACAACAAAACTCAAACCTTTCAAAGTCCCAGGCTCCTCTAGCTTAGAAAACAACATGGCTGGCAATGAGGACCTGGCGATAGAGCCAGCCTCCATTTTTAGCCACAGAGGGGCCCCGGGAGTTAAATTGCCAGGAGTTCCTTGTCGCCAAAACATCAGAGCCCTAACATTGGCAGCCCAGTAATAGTGCTTAAACACTGGTAAGGCCAGCCCCCCTGCAGACTTAGGTTTTTGCAGATGAACTTTAGAAATTCTATGGTTCTTATAATTCCAAATATAGGACAAAATTATGGAGTCCAGCTCTTTGAAGAAAGCCGATGTAAGAAAAATGGGGAGGCTTTGACACAAATAAAGGAACCTGGGAAGTGAAACCATCTTAATTGAGTTTATACGACCAATCATGGATAAAGGGAGGATTTTCCAGCTTTCTATACATTGTTTAAGTTTTGAAACAAAATCCCTAAAATTCAACTTAAATATTAGCTTAGGATCTCTGGGTATGGTCAAGCCAAGATAGGTGAGGTGGCCCTTTGCTAATTTGAATGGGAGACTCTCCAGGAACCCAGGAGTAAAGAGATCAGAGAGAGGCATAAAGTCACTTTTTGTCCAATTAATTGTGTATCCAGACAGCTTACCGAAGGAAGTGATTAGTTCTAGGAGAGGGGGGATAGATTTTTCTGAATTATGCAGGTATATTATTACGTCGTCGGCATACAAACTGATACGCGTCTCGACACCTCCGACCTCAAGGCCTGCAAGGCTTGCGTGACTACGTATTTTTAAGGCAAGGGGCTCAAGCGCGACGGCGAAGAGGGCCGGCGAGAGAGGGCAACCCTGCTGGACCGAACGAAATAATGGAAACCTGGTTGACTTGTCGCCATTTGTTATAACTGAGCATGCCGGACTCGCATATATAAGCTTTACCCAGGATATGAATGAATTACCGAACCCGAATCTGTGCAGTGACTCAAACATATACGGCCACTCAACCTGATCAAACGCCTTTTGTGCATCAAGTGACAAAATCGCAGCACCACTGGTCTTACTGTGATCCGCGTATATGGTGTTAAGGAGACGTCTGACATTGGAGAAAGAAAACCTACTCAGGATAAACCCTGTCTGGTCAGGATGAATAATAGATGACAAATGTCTATTTAACCGGGTCGCCAGCATTTTAGTGATTACTTTTCTGTAAAAATTTTGAAGCGCTATGGGTCTGTAGCTAGCCGGATCGGCTTTGTCCTTCCCCTTTTTTAAGATGAGGGAGATGTTAGCTTCATACAATGTTTTAGGCAAGATTTTGTCCTTTACCGAGTTAGATGCCATTCTGAGGAGGAGTGGAGCGAGAATGTTGCAAAATTTCTTGTAAAATTCAGCGCCAAATCCATCCGGGCCAGCTGCTTTGCCTGATGGGAATGACTTAATAGCAGATGTTATTTCCTCCAATGTAAAATCAGAGTCTAAGTCCTTTCTGGCATCATCACTAAGTTTGGGCATTTCCAGAGGGTCGAAGAAGTCACTCAAATCTGACTGGGCGGCATCACACTTAGATGAGTAGAGTTCACTGTAAAACTCCCTAAAACGGTTATTTATCTCCTTAGGGTTAGTCAGCAGGGCGCCCCTTTTTGATTTAATGGAGAGGATTGATCTAGAAGCCTGAGCGCCCTTGAGCTGCCGCGCCAGGAGCCCCTCAGGCTTATCTCCCAATTCAAATTGTTTTTGCCTCAATTTTAAAAGAAGAGTGTTTATTTGGCCACCTAAGATGCAGTTATATTCATATTTTAATCTTAATATCTTATTATAATCGTCAGAGCATTTTGAAGCCTGATATACCACCTCAAGGGCGGAAAGGGCATTTTCGATCTCCAATAGCCGCCTCCGTCTTTCTTTTTTGGCAGTAGATTCATACGAGATTATGTCCCCACGACTAACTGCCTTTAAAGTTTCCCATAGCGTGGAGTCTGAAACTTCACCATTATCGTTAAATTCCATAAACTGTTTTAATTTGGTCTCAATGTGCTCTATGAATCTCTCTTCGGCGAGTAAGGTTGGATTAAAACGCCAAGAGTACGTTTGTTTAGGGAGAGAGAGATTCAGGGACATAGTCAGAGCGCCATGGTCAGAGATCAATATGTTGTGGTATTTGGTGTTGATGACATGGGGAATTAGCTGAGAATCTATTAAAAAGTAGTCTATCCTACTGTAAGATTTGTGGACATGGGAATAGAATGAATAGTCTTTATCTGTGGGGTGCTGAACCCTCCAGATATCCACCACATTCCTAGATTTAATCAAATTGTTCAATACCGTCACTGATGAGATTGTTGGGGGTGGTCGTGAAGACGGCTACATCTTGTATATCTAACTGTGTGTGGTCATTTACCTTTTCTAGGCAGATAAGTTGAACTCTCGTATGAAACAACTGAAGAGGCAGCTGGAGGAGGCTGAGGAAGAGGCTCAGAGAGCCAACGCTAACCGCAGGAAACTGCAGAGGGAGCTGGAGGACGCCACCGAGTCAGCAGACGCCATGAACCGCGAAGTCAGCACCCTCAAGAGCAAGCTCAGGTTGGGGACTCTGTTTTAACTTGACAACAAAAACATTGTAAAGTGAACCCCAGCTCACTTCCTGTTGCAGTGTTTGCTAATACAGGACATTATAGCAGAGAGCAGAACTGACAATTCCATGAAAACCATTTAGATATTTTGAAATGGTAAATCTGTAGAAACTCTGGAGATAGCTATGCATTTACAGTCTTCAGGAAGACATAGTGGACACTGCTGCAAAGTTAATGCATATTTAAACTAGAAACCACGTGATATATATATATATACGTGATAGTGCAGCACAACCAAGTGCCCGTCACATTATCCCTACCTAGCCAGGCCTCCATTTTGCTCTTACCTTGCAAGACTACTTCACCATAAGTAACTGACCTTCTCACTGCTGCTTTTCCCCGCTCCAGGCGCGGCGACCTGCCCTTCACCATGCGCCGCATCGTCAGCCGTGCCGGCATCGAGAGCGACGAGGAGAGCGAGCCCAAGAGCGAGACCCCCGAGCCCAAACCCGAATGAAGAGCCACGGTGCCAACTTGCTCCTTATTAGAGGATTGAACTGTATCATCAATAGACAGACGCAAATACTGACATATATTGAGCAACTCATAATGTACCTCCTGAATGGGGAGGGACACAAACGAATCCGAATATTGTAGGAACCAGAGGCAGGGCTTAGGCTGATTCTTGCAAGTCTAGTCCCACGACAAGTCTCTCTGATCTCTTTAACGGTGACAATCCATACACTCTCACACACATACAGAAGCCGGTAAACTCAGACAATCACCATGCTGACATATACATACATACACGCTCACACCAATATTTTTGGGCCAAATTTCTTTTCTTGTGCTTCATTTGTCATTCTCTGGGAAAAATAAATAAATAAAAAAGAAAATGAATGATATTTTTATAAGGAAACATTCTGATTGTAATAGTCCTGATTTAGGATCTATTTTTCTAATTGAAGAAAGAAAAACAAAGGAAGTATAAATAAATGAAGACAGATTACTGGAAGGGGACCAAAGTAATAGCGCACTCTATAGATTTGTATTTTATTCAGAAGTTTTTTTTAATAATGGTTAAGTATGAAAGTACTCTCTTGCTCGCGCTCTCTTGCCTCAGTTTATAATGGAGGCTTACGTGCTGAAATGTATTCTATTAATATACTGTAGCTGTGGTTAGTACTCCACTACTATGCTTTTGGGCTTGATAATTTGATACACATTTAACGTGAAAACCATTAATTTAGAGACAAATTGACGTACGGCAACACACAATTGGACTCACGTATACACTAGGCCTTTTGATTGTGACTGTGCTGAAATTTCTTAATTTTGCACTGAGATGTAAAACTTTAGCCTTGACGTGATAAACCACTGCATCGGTGCATTTAATCGAAACATTGATAGAAAGGACAGATGCACGTCGAACAGAAGCTTCAAAATATCGACGAGACCCGGCACATTCTCATATAGTCTGTACGCAAAATGCCAACACACACTAAGGCCTTACATGCAGCTACGTTGTACTGTGCAAGGTTGTTTTCTTTCTGCATGTGTTGATTTTCTTTGTTTGTTTCTTTACTACTATCAATGTTTTTATTAAAGTGCAGGGTAAAGCTTAAACGGCTTGGTGGGGGAGTTTATTACTCACAGCACACACTGTATTCTCAGGGCACAGCTTGATGAGGGGGTGGAGCGCTTGAGGTTTTTACACACCACAGGTAAAGGGAGGTCATATCACTTATATTAGGGGACACCGTTGTGTATTTCAGCACTGTAACCTACCTGACCCATACTCTTGAATGGCAGTCTGATATGGGGAGATAGTAGAAATGTCTGGCCAGGTATATCGGTCGGGTGACCGTCTATATTTAGATGTAAGGGCTTTAGGTCTGGATGAAGTAAACCCCTCACAGGTATATCGGTCAGGTGACCGGCTATATTTAGATGAAAGGGCTTTAGGTCTGGATGAAGTAAAGGTATATCGGTCGGGTGACTGGCTATATTTAGATGTAAGGGCTTTAGGTCTGGATGAAGTAAACCCCTCACAGGCTGTGCTCTTTTGGCTCACACTGCTGGGAAGTGAGAGGAATGTGTTGTTACTAAGAAAGGCTCACAAATAGAAGGATCGTGCTCTTTCACACTTTAGAAACCAAGGAAAACCAAACAAAAAAGAAGTGGGGGGAATTGCATCCTTAATTTTTTTGTAATGTTAAATTTCTGTCTGCACCTCTGGAAGTGAAATCATGAGATGAGTTGTGAAATGTTGGTATTATTGCAATAAAGAGGCTTTCTAAACCGCTACAGTTTGATCTCCTGTGTCTTTGTAATTGTTTCATAATGTTATTTCTGCAGAAGTTGTAAAACTATCAAAGGCAGGACAGTCTACGCAATCCAATCTGTTTCACAATCTAGTGTCGTCTTGCAAAGGTATTCCACAGAAAAGGAATTATGTTAAAAAAGAAAGTTACACAATGGTTAAAAAGTAAACAAAACAACTTGGGGCATTAATTTAAGTAAATTCTGACCCTTATAAGCACATTTTGTGAGACAAGTGCCTATATCTGCTGCAGGCAATTACCTCATTATCAATCACATTCCACATGTGGCTCTGCCCCAATCCAACCATAAATGGTCAATGCCAATTACCACAATGACAAAATTAGCCTGATTATCAATTGAACAGTGAAATTGCATGATGTGCCACAGTCGCTGGATAGGTTAGTTGTTCTTTTAGTCCCTTTAGGATCCTAAGCACAGTTTGATAAATAAGACCCCTGGGATCATGACTTTGCTGTTTGAAGTTAATCTTGCGATGATATTGTAAGTCGCTTTTGATAAAAGCGTCTGTTAAATGATGTGATGTAATGATGAGCCTCTCAAGCCCTTTGAGTATCCATCCTGGCACTGATGCAGTGTCAGAATCGTGTTATGAATGCTCAATACTCTGATAGAACCCAGTGGTGACTCACATGGAAACTGTCATAGCTGTCAAAGCAATTCTCTAATTCACAACAAATGGCATATAGCCTACACTGAACTGGTCTGAGCATTACATATCAATATATTAGATTAGACAAACATTAATTCTCCATTAAAAAATAACATTAAGTTAGTATGGGTTTATAAGGTATTTATTCATGGCTTGATTAAGAAAGACTAGAAATTAAGGAATTTTTCTTGCTTTTGTGCACATGCACAACAGGCTTATGTCTGAATTTTACACTAAATTAGAAATTATGGAGGTTTTGATGAGATATCTCCATCAATGACTTAATTCATTTCAAGGCTTTTTTGCATGAATTAAGAGGTGGCTTAATGTAAATTAATGGGAGTGTAAGGTTATTTTGAGGATTTACTGGTTGGTAGAGATTGGACAGAATATTTCTCTCAAAGCTGCTAATCAGTCCTGTCTTGATGACAAGGACTGGAGCACACTGTCGCATCTCAGTCTGTTATGAGACTACCCCCGTTTGTTTCTGTTGTATTTTTTTTTACGATTGACTGACGATTAGTCTATGCTTTGCCTTTGGAAATGACAAAAACACCTCCATCGTTGAGTCCATCCTCACCTCCTCCATCACCGTCTGGTATGCTGCTGTCACTCTCAAAGACATCAACAGACTTCAGCGCATCATCCGCTGCGCTGAGAAGATAATCGGATGCAACCTGCCATCCCTCCAGGACCTGCATGCAGCCAGGACACTGAAGCGGTCTCGCAAAATCATGGCTGACCCCTCCCACCCTGGCCACAAACTCTTTAAGACACTCCCCCACGGCAAGAGACTGAGGTCTGCCAAGACCAGAACCACCCGCCACAAGACCAGCTTCTTCCCAACCGCCATCAGCCTCACCAACAAGGCCCGGAAACCCCTTCCGCCAAGGACCTCACCAACAACCCCCCCCCCCCACACACACACACAGAAACTCACTACCTCCTCCTAAACTCAATTTAACCCCCCCCCCCCCATAAAACTGGAACTCATATCTAATTTAATGCCTGTCTAACTGGGACTGTAAATTCATGTAAATTCCCTGCACATTTAATGCCTATTTAACTTAGCCTGTAAATTTAATGTACATTCAATGTAAACTCTTATTTAACTCAGTCTGTAAATCTCATCTAAATCCAACGTAAATTCATATTTATCATCCACAGAACATGTAGCCTACATATTGTATATATTTACTCGATTTGATTGCACTTGCAACTTTGTGATTGTCTTTAGTTATCTTCCTACTTCTTATGTCTGTATATTGATGTGACAGCTACGCTTCATACAGACACTAAGACAAATTCCTCGTATGTAACTTGCATACTGTGGCAAATAAAAGTGATTCTGATTCTGAAAAAAGAATCTGTTATGAGACTTTCTGCTGCTCTGTTTTCTGATCTAATAGCTACATCTAGTGGACATTAGTGGAACTACAGTCAAGTTAGAGGAGGTGGGGAACAATTTCTGTATCCGCCGAAAATGAAAGTATATGCCACGTTGTCGTTGACTGATAGCAATGCTTGGAAAATTAATGGAAGGATTTGTTAAATTTTCACCAGTCCAGTAGACAGCAGACACTCCCCTCCGCAAGGCTCCTGTGCGGACGGTTTTCGCCTGGCCGTGCACACCCAGAATTTTGTAACTACGCGGACGCGGCTGGGCGGACAAGTTTAGAGGAGTTTTCAAGACTCCCGCTCACTTCCGCGAGCAGAGAACCCGCACGCGGTTAAATGTGCAGGACTGAGGTAAGAACTAAAACTGTAGGCCTGTGACTAGGCAATGGACTACACGCCCTGGCTATGTTTAACATCCCATATTCTTTATGTCGGTCAGTGGTTCTGTCGACAAAATAGCTGATATTTTTTAAGAGCACGCACAGTTACAAATCGCCTCTGTACGGTGTTTGTTCAGCAGCCCGTTCAGAATAACCAGTCGTTTAAATCAGGGGTTTGTATATACCCAGCGAGCACAAAACGTTTTTTAAGTTGATTTTTAGTTTAAATCTGGGTGATATTGAGTTTGAACTTCACCCTCTTTTCACAGCTAAAATGCGGTTACAATGTCAACGTGTCAAAAAACACAATTTGGTTAATCATATTGTTAAAACATTTGTTGTAGCTTGAAATAGAGACAATATTGATAAGTGTGTGAATTGGCATTTGTCCAATTTATTGTGTAACTGAGAGTTGAAATCTACACGAACACTAGCCTACATTTCAACGCATTTTATGTCACATGAAATATGATACATGTGGGACTATATAGGCTATGTGGTGCCAGCAAAAAGCTTCCAGGACACAACTATGGTTAATAGTTTAGCGCAATACTATAAAACAATGAATTTAGTTCCTGCAGCAACGCGCATGCGCAAGTAGGCTACTAGCTACTAGCTGTGACTGACTAGACCAAAGCAAGTCTGCACCGGTCTGTACCAAGTGCGGAATGAGGTGCTCTGGGCACCCTAGGTTATTGTAACAGACTGTATACGAGGCTCTGTGTACCCCCCTGAGTTGCTGGTGTTAAATGAAGTTAAGCTAAGCCGTACAGCCTACAGACTATAGACGCACACACACAGTCAACATAATTTTAGTCTGTTACATAATATAATAGTCTTGTACACATCACATAAAATAACCTGTCCTCCCGATCGTTGAGCCTGTGGTATCGTACAATCGTGTAGTCTACAAGTTGTGTGCGAGATAGAGTAGGCTATATATGTGCCCGGCTTCCTAGATATTACAACTAAATGTATAGCTCAGTCCATAGAGCACAGCGTGGGAGAACGTGGTTCGAATCCCATGTGTGGTGCTGGATTTTTAATTTAAGATCCTGGTGAAATATGGTCTAAATGTGAACGTTTAATCAACGTCTGCAAATAGTCGGTGAAAAAACTTTCACTGTTGAACCTTTCTTGCGCGTTTTTTCAACGTTGACCCTAAACATTTTTTAAACGTCTTTTCAACCTAAAAATGCTTTGCTGGGTATATATATTGTAACCGCCTGTGCCCGAACCCGGGTCTCCAGCTTACAAGCCCAACACGTTAACCATCAAGCTAAGAGTTAGGCTCACGTGCTTGCTCTTATCCTTAGCGACCCAGGATCGCTACACTACCTCCTCCTGTGGGAAGCGCAGCCCCTGCGCTTCAGCTTACTCCCTGCCTTACCAGCTTGGTGCAGCAACTGGCGGACGCTTTCGGCTTCCTCACGCATCCCATCCGGGCTGCCTTCCGATGACCGCGCGGCCATCCCATCCCACTTCTGACACCACGAACCCGGGTCTCCAGCTTACAAGCCCAACACGTTAACCATCAAGCTAAAGGGACAATCCCTTTAGCTTAGGCTCACGTGCTTGCTCTTATCCTTAGCGACCCAGGATCGCTACACTATGTATGTGTGTGTGTGTGTGTATATATATATATGTATGTATGTGTGTGTGTGTGTGTGTGTGTGTGTGTGTGTGTGTATATTAGGGCTGTGGCGATTCACTTATCTCCCGATTTGATACTATCACGATTCTTTTTTTTTTTTTTCTTCTTTTTTTGCGATTATCGATTCTGGAATAAAAGTTCGATTAAAAAAATCGTGACATTAAAAATCGCGATACTTAGGTGAATCGATTTTTCCCCCACCCCTAGTGTATATATATATATATATATATACACATATATATATATACACACACACACACACTTACATTCAGTTAACATCACTGATGACACGTCCCAGAGCATGCTGTAGTATGTATTTTGAATTGTATTAGTCTGGCTCCCCTGGCCAGTGACAGGAATAGTCTAGGTGACAACCAAGTATAGTTTGGTGACAAGCTGGAGAGACAGTTGACGGTCGGAGAGAGGACACCCGGTACGGGATGGGTTTAGCACCCCAGCCTGGCTCTCTCGTGAGGGAGAAATCATTCATCTAGTTTGACAGTTATTGAGAGTTGATTTGAGTTAATGAGTTATTAATTTGAGTTAGTGTGGACCAGTGATGTCACTGGTCCACACTTTAACACTCAATAACTGTCAAATTAAATGACAGACTTCAAAACAGTTTACAGTTTTCTGATATACTACTGATGTTCTAATGATACAAAGCTGGTTGAAAATGGGCAGAGTGTTCCTTTAAAATACAATATTTGCAGACATGTGTGATATTGACCTTACATTTTTTTCTCTTCTAGATCACTGATTTGGGCCTGTGTGCATGTTGGAAAATAAGGGAACATGGCTTCCACAAGTCAGTCAGCTTTAAAGTACATCAAGAATGCCAGAAACCACCTGGTGCAAACATTACCAAGTCTGAGTCTGTCAAATATTGTGGACAACCTTTATCAGAGAGGAATTCTCCATAATGAACAGGTCAATATACTAGAGAAAGAGACTAATGACTATGAGAAAACCAGAAAGATACTGGACTGGGTCACAGACCAAGGGGAAGCAGCCTCCTATGAGTTACTAAAGATTATTGACATGGCGAGGATGGAGAGGCGACCCCCTCTGCCAGGTTCGGCACCTACTCAGAGCAGCGAGTTTAACCTGCACTCCTGGATCAGCCGCTTTTATTTCACGGACACAGAGATGGATGTGACCTACTCAAAAGGTATATTTCAAAGATGGGTTATGAGTAATATTTTCATTATTGAACTGAACACTGATATCATGATTACATATTATGCATTTTGAATATTGACTTATTATTGTGGAATTATTAATCTGATTGATTTAGCAATACTGTACCAGGGCTCATCAGTCAATTCACAATTAATACATTTATTATTACATTCCCTTTAGGTCCAAAACCATGCCGCAATTACCAGAAAAAATTGAAGTCAAAAGCACAAAAGATATCAGATGGTTCATGGAAACAAAGCAAAACAGTGCTGCTAAAAAATATGAACCCTAATCTGTCTTACACGTCACTTGTATTAGACAGACAAGGATATAATATTGCCCCTGCCCCAGCTAAAATATTAAATGCCAAGAGAGGCAAGGCCAAGAAACCTCGTCCTAAAAAGCTAATGGCATACATCCCTGTGGACAAACAAGGATTTTCCCCCAGTGACCTGCTGAACGAAGATGAGAAAACGATCCTCCTGGTTGGTCAGCCTGGCATTGGGAAGACAACAGTCACCCATCAGATGTTGAAACTGTGGTCAGAAAGAGATAACAAGGAACTAGACTACATGTTTTATTTTGACACGAGAGAAACATCCCACATCGAATGTACCACGAGTTTGGAGGACCTTCTTTTCGAAAAGTTTTGTGAACCGGATGAACGCAAAGAAGAGGTCTTACAGGATATAAAGATGAACTCTGACAAAGTTTGTATAATTTTTGATGGAGTCACACATCTCTCGTCTTTGCCGAAAGTGATGCAGAGACTTATAGAGAAGGACCTTCTACCTGATGCAAAGATTGTGATGACGTGCAGACCCGAGGTTGAGTCAGAGTTAGAATGGGCTTCTCTCCGAGTGGAGGTAAAAGGCTTCAGCGAACAGTCCGTCAAAGCATACTTATCTAACATGCTCAGCCGTGAGCACTTGAGCAGTGTTTTGCACAACTTGGAGTTGTTCACTCTTTGCCATGTCCCAATGTATGCAATGATGGTGGCTGCCTACTTTTCTTTTAGGACCTCAAAAGATTCTCAACAACCATGCACGGTAACTGGAATATATATGACAGTCCTACGTTGGTGCGTTGAAAAATATAAAAGCAACCAACCAATGATAAATCTCGATAACTACATCAACAAACAATGTGAGGCAATACTGTCTTTGGGGGAGGACGCTTTTCTCGCAACTGAAGGAAAAACTTTGAACTTGGCAACAGCACATTGTAAAGACGGTTGTGTTCATAGCTGTGTTCATTCTGCCTTTCTGAAGAAACTTGAATACATCGTTAAACCTAGTAAGTCGAAAACCTACTCTGCGTTTCTCCACTACACGATGCAGGAGTTTTTCGCAGGGCTGTGGCTCTTGAAGAATCCAGAAAAATTCCCAGGTGTTTTACAACAGTGCCTGACTGATGGGATGAAACACATGAAACATTTGGTCCCTTTCGTGTGTGGATTGTTGAATGAGAACAATCTAGACATGTTGGAGTGTCTGATTCCAGCTGAGCAGGTCAAGGAAACATCAAAGTGGCTCTTCAAAGAAGTGGTAGACACATGTGTCCCTTGCCTACTCAACCAAGATCACAGTGACGCTGAGGGCAGTGAGCCTGATATCAATATCCTGTTCTTATTTCAATGCCTGTATGAATCTCAGTCGACTGAAGCCTGCCTCTACCTTCTGGACAAACTGGACTATTGTCTTGATTTGAGTGGAGAGAGTCTTGATCCTTACCATTGCTGTGCTGTGTCCTATGTAATCAGTCAGTCTAAGGAGACAAAAATAAGGCTGGTCCTTGAGGGCATAAAGATATCAGAACAAGGATTGAGTCTAATATCCGGCTGCCTCAAGAATGTCCAATGGTGGGTGAGCATTTTGATTTTCACAAAATTACTTCACATACAATTAGATTACTCTGGTACCACTCAGACACTAGTCTCGCTGGCCAGCCTCCTCTCCCTTCCATCCAAGGAGTCTGGCGCCGCAGGTCTCCATAGTGGGATTGCGATGGGTGGCGCTTAGCGGCAGTGCCCTTGGAAAATAGTTTTCAACAATCCAACTTGCCCTTTTCAGCGTGTAGCAACGAGCTAGCATGTAGGTTTCTGCCGTTAGCTTGCTAGCTAGTTAGCGTTGTTTTCACTGAGGCGGCAGGGCACTATTTACAGCAACACACAGGGAGGAGGGAGCGGAAGCCGCTCTGATTGACATGGTCGGAGCCAATGACAGAGTTTGTAATAAGCCGGGAGCGGACATCCGGCTGCCACCGAAACAGTCGCTCCAATGGGAGAGCAGCTGTAGAGCAGGGGAGGGTTTATCCCTGTTGCCTGTTTCCGTGGCGCCAGACTCCTCGGACGGAAGGGAGAGGAGGCTGGCCAGCGAGACTACTCAGACACAGCTTGAATCACTAATTTGAATTGCCTCATTATTTGAATAATGATAACATACAAAACTGAGAATTGATAATCTTACCGTCTAACCTCTTATGTCTTATTAACGAGTACTAGCTGTCTATAGCTGATTCTCTTTTATCAGACTTTTTGCAGAGTTAGAAGGCTAGCTCACTGCAGGTGATTTGTTTTAATCACCCATATCTCACTTTTTCAACTTTATTTGTCCGCCCCAAGCACACGTTGTTCATACATCACAATTCTGTGTATGTAGACAGAAAATGAAAGTGAAAATGAACAACACAGGGTAAATAATTGGATTGGAAATACATTTGCATAGTTCAATTAGATGATTAAAGGACTTGCAAGGCAACTGCTGGGCCCCTGACAGTAGAATACACAATAAAAGCTACTACACATTAACCATTACTGTGTTTCTCTGCACACACAAGGGTAATATTGTCAGAATCAATTCCAGTAACACAAAAGTATACAAAAACTGAGCATTTTTCACATACTGCTTTAGCATAAATCAACATAGGTAGATTTTATGATTCTGTATAGTTGATCACCTGAATAATGAAGGGATCAAATTCTCTGATGACAGGTGTGACAGCCTCATCAAGCTCTCAGAGAGAAAGCCCTCCGTCCTCCTGGAAGTGCTGAAACTCCAATCAGGAAAGAAACCAGTGGAGCTGACAGGCTGGTCAGATGAAGAGACTGAAGTGAGGAGTTTCCTACAGTGTTTACCTCACATCTCACAGCTCAGGTAAATGGATTGTAATTCATTCACACTATTAGTTGTAATTTTATTTATTTGTATGTCGGACAACGGAAAACAACAGAACATTGTGCCGGTAGAGACATGAAACCCTAATTGGGCTTATACTGGGTCTCTACCTACAAAATTAAACCAATATTGATACTAATTCGGATAAAGCATACAGCATAAACAAAAAACAAGAGAAGAGAAAAGCAAACAATAAATGAGAAAAATAAATATAACGACAAAGAAAAAGACAGGAAAGTACAAAAAAAGGAAAACAAAAGGGTAACCAAATAAAACATAAAACACGATGTCAGTAATGCATGTAAAAATGATACGATACTATCACATACTGTACATTACACATACATCACACAGCCATTTTAACTGCCTACTTGCCTATAATAATGCTGCCTTAATATAAAGTCAGCTCGTGTTTACAGTGAATACGAGAGCGGAAGTCATGTACACGACATGCTTGGCATTCAAGTGGTCACATTGTGAACATGCACAGTTGACTAGAAGCCACTGAGGCTAACAATTTAGCTACCAGTAGCTAGCGAGCGGCTAACTCCGTTAATGCAGGAAAAGCAAAGGCATAATGACAGAGGAAACAAGATGAGACTGTTCAGAATATCAACATGTTCGTCACAAGTCGTGAGCTTCGAAGCTTTCCGAAAGATTCCACATACCAAGTCGTGAATACCACATGAGGGGGCCGTTCAAGTGGATTTACGTCAGATTCACAGTAAACACGAAGGCAGCATATACCTATTTATACAATAGTTAGTTCCGGCCGAGTAAATTGATTGGACGAGGTATCCTAGCCGTGCCGATATTTCACAATAACATCACGGGCGCTTCACTGTGTGTATATCACTCCGCTTCACGGCTGTTCTATACATCTCCTTGATTAGGCTGCGTTCAAACAGCGCTAGCACCCAGGGACAGCGATATGGATTTAAACTTAATTATGAACAGTAAGCTGACGGTAGCTTGCAGTTTGGAAACTGCAGGTAGCAAGCCTGTGGTTGCTTGCTCTTTACCGTGCAGGGAGAGTCTGGCAAGTGTCGGAAATTGCAACAATTTTGTCTCCTCTATTATTAAGTATACTAGAGATAAATAGCCTATAAAATGACTTTCTTTGTGTATGATTAAGCTTACAGAGAAGTATACGTGTTTGTAGGCTGCAGAATGTGCAGCTGCGAGTGGAGACTTCCTGTCCTCGGTTAGGCTGCAGAATGCAGGCTTCCTGTGCTGCACAGGTTGCAGGCTGCAGAATGTGCAGCTGCAAGTGGAAACTTCCTGTCCTCGGCCCGTTTCGAAGAAAAGTGAAGAGATAGGAGTACGGTTTACAAGAGGCGATGCATGGTTTAACCACACAAGTGAGACTACTTGGTAATGCAATCCTGAGGAACTGTTTTTGTTGGCGGGGGCGAATAGACAGAAATCATCTGTTGTCGCAAATTACTTGAAAGAATGCTAGTATTACTTGATGAATAGCTTTGTTTATGCTACAACTGAACTGTTCTATAAAAGCAATATCACACTCGAGGTCGTGATGTTATACAGTACGCTTAATATCGTCATGGCTGTGATTATCTTCAGCACTTTATAACCTAGCTCTCATGTGATATTGCTTATATATATATATATACCATATATATATATATATATATATATATATATGTTGTAGAAAATTGAAGTTCCATTGGCATAAGCTATAATTGCATACGCATAATTAATGGTATGACTTATTAGTGACATCTCACACATACATTCACCCCAGTGGCATTGAGGATTTCTCCCTTTTGCTGAAACCTTGGACAGTGCATCATGTTCCATAACAATTGATAACAGTCTCCCAGTTAGACTGCACCAACGCACACACATTTACAAGAGATCATCCCATTCCTCTCCCCCCCCTCTTTTCCTGCCTTGCAGTATAAAGCTTATGTCAAATTGTGACATCGCCACTGAATACATTGGGACTCTGTATGACATACCAAAATGTGTACATTGAGAATTCAGTCCTTTGGCAATGCAGTTTGCCAAAGTAGATTCAAGATTCAAGATTTTTATTGTCACTCCGTAGTACAAGTATCACGTGTGAAATGCTTGTGCTGTAGGCTCCGTTACAACATAGTGCAAAAAATAAAAAATAAAAGATATATAAATAAAAAACAAGAGGCAACGGGCAATAGAGCAGTAAGACACGCCACAGACAGTGGCGTATACACTGCCCATAGTGCAAATGGCATGAACATACTTTAAACATAATTAAACATAATAACATTCTGTTAGGTGCAAATAGCGTATACCTAATTAAACATACTATTGAACATTAGTCATACATAATGGTGGCATCTACAGTGCGGTACAGTACAGCTACTACACTATTTGTATATGTTAAGGAGTCTGTCTCGTGGCCTGTGAGAAGAAACTGTCCCTCAAGCGATTTGTGCATGCTCTTGGGACCCTGTATCTCCTCCCTGAGGGTAGCAGGGAGAACAGACTGTTGTGGGGTGGTTTGTGTCTTTGATGATCTTCAGGGACCTCCTGAGGCACCGCTGGTTGTACAGATCTTGCAGTTCTGGCAGCTCACATCCTGTTATGTGCTGGGCCGCGCGCCTCACCCTTCTTAGCGCCCTGCGGTCCATGGTGGTGCAGTTCCCGTACCAGGTGGTGAAGCAGGCTTTCAATGGTGCCTCTGTAGAAGTCCCTGAGGATTTTTGGCCTTAGCCCGAATTTCTTCAGGCGCCTGAGTCGGAGTCCGTGTAGTCGCTGTTGGGCCTCTGTTGGGCCTCTGCCGCAGCAGCGCAGAGGTACATAACACTGTCATGATCTGTCCCCGGTTTAGTCTATCTTCATATTCTGCACGATGTTGAGCGGAGAAGACTGCGAACATGAATCTGTTTCTGTTCGCACGTATATCCCTTTCCATTTTCGCCTTAATTTGTCTGCGTCGCTGTCTACGTTTGAGGAAAAAGCGCGTCAGCAATATTATCAAAAGAGTGGACGCCGGCTCCATGTGTGTTTGTTGTTTTTTTCTGACTGGCCTCAGTGGCCTGCAGCACAGACCCCAGGCCACTCTCCTCCGCCCCCCGCCCGCTCCGCCGCACCCCACCCCACCCCCCAACATACCGGCTATTTGACGACTAGATTCTCACTTGCGAACGCTGAGGTGTGAAGGGAAATTCAGGGAAATGTCCGATATTGACTTACAGGTAATTTTCCGGTACGCATGTGGGAAAAGGGCTTTGGATAAAGTGATGTCCAGGCGTGGATATAGTTTGAACATTTATTTCTTTCAGCTGCGTTCTTTACAGACATTTATTTTTCACTGCTTCTCTCTGCACATGCAGCACGGCCGCTCTCTCTAACTCAACTGCCCAGGTCCGTTTTCACATCTTCTCAGGACCTCTCCAAAAAGCCCCCGGCTGCCCCGTGTGCCTGCTGCATGCATTTTAACTGTTTTCCACAGACCTTCTATGTGAGTATGATACCATTTCCTGCTGTTAGCCTACATATGGTATACAGTTTACTAATCACTTATAGAAATACAAAAGTAAAATATCTTTGAACTATAACATTGAACTTGGTGGGTGGGGGGTGTCCAAACTTATGCCCCAATATTACTATGAGCCCCACACTCTCCCCTCCAAAAATTAATGTCGTCCCGACATTACATATGTCCCAGTATGTCCCAGTGTCCGTCCTCAACAGGTGAGCTATGGCAGCAGGGATGGAAGTCAGTCTCTGTTTCCGGGTACTTTTCTGTTCATCAACAGTCTTTAACATGGGCGTGCCATCCTCCTGCTTCATACCATGTCTGAGTAACAGGCATCACTGGCCAGGTGACATCTGAAGCTACAACTCCACTTTGCAGAGAATGCACCCCAGACTGAAAGGTTATGACCCTAATTCCTACCCCATGACCCACTATGCAGACCCCCCAACATATTAGTACTCCCTCCATCAGTACCCCTCTATGTGGCAATGGTCCAGCTTCTGGTTTTTCTACTTCTGCACATAAAGTCAGTATAACAAAAACATAAGTCTCCAGTACTCTTAACTTGTTCCCCAATAACCCATGTTCATTACCCAATTTAGTCCCCTTAGCATTACTTGTGTCTATACGTAACTGATGGATGACCGAAAGTAGGATATGTGAGTGTCTTGGATGGGTTTCTGATTCTTAAAGGATATTTTCTCCCAGGGGGCGGTTGCAGCTCAGGGTCTCTTTCGTCTGCGTCATCAGATGATGGCACTCGCTCATCCACCGCATCAGATGACGCTGCTGGCTCATCTGCTTCATCAGATGATGATGCTTGCCCGTCTGCCTCATCAGATGACGATGCTGGCTTGTCTGCTGCCTCCGTGGCCTCCCTCCGTGGCTCCTCTGTGGCTGTCTCCTCACACCTCTGTTGTAGCTCCATCCTGCAGTCACCATCGTTCTCCCTTGGACATTCTGCAATGTCTTTAGAGGCTAGTTGCCTGAGAGCTGACTGTGGCTGGAATTCTGCTGCTTCTGCCCTCAGGTGTCCTCTGGTACCGATAGGAGATTTATTTGAAGCTGTGATGAGTCTCCATTCGTGGGCTGCCTCTCTCTGAAAGGTTGCGTACCAGCACTCTACTTCCGGGTTGTAGATCCACTCCATATATTTTCTTATCATAGTGTCTCTTTGTTCTGCCTTGCTCCTTCTGAGGCGTTTTTGATGCCAATTTGTAGGCCTCTTCCATCCGCCTTCTCCATTTGTCGGCATATTCACTGTGAGACCGACTCTCATCACTGGGTGTCAGGCTGAACATGATGTCAATAGGGAGGCATGGGTTCCTACCATAGAGCAGATAGTAGGGGGCAAATCCGGTTGCTTCACTACGCGTACAGTTATACGCATGCACCACTTTAGCTAAGGAGCTCTTCCAATCCGACTTCGCCTCCTCTGTCAGATTTTTCATCATGGAAATTAATGTTCGGTTGAATCTTTCAACTTGGCCGTTGCCAGCTGGGTGATATGGTGTTGTATGTGACCCTTGGATGCCGCAATATTCTTCCAGCTTTGCAAAGAGTTTATTCTCAAACTCCCTGCCTTGGTCATGATGGAGCTTGGCTGGAAATCCAAATTTGAGCACAAAGTCATTAAAGATCTTTTCAGCAGCTGTCTTAGCCGATTTGTTGGTACATGCATATGCCTGTGCGAATCTTGTGAAGTGATCCATAATGACTAATATGTACTCGTATCCTCCTTTACAGCTCTCCAGATGCAAGAAATCTATGGACACCATTTCAAAGGGATATGTGGTTACCACATTGATCAGCGGTGCTCTTGTTGGTCTGTTAGGACGTTTCCGTTTCAGGCAGCTGCACACCTTTGTCACATAGTGATCCACATCATTCTGCATATGAGGCCAATAGAATCTATCACGGATCAGGTTGAGTGTCCGCTCCACTCCCAAATGTCCCATTTCCTCATGTAGCTCTTTATAGATCAGCTGATGGAATGCTTTAGGCAACACCAGTTGAGATTGTGTAGCTGTCTTTCTGTGTAGGATGCCATCGTTGTCGACATACAACCTATTCCTCTCGCCTATCAGGACTGTGAGATCATCACGGCGGTCTCTGTGTTTCAGCTGGGGCCACTGTTTGTTCAATACATACTCTCTTACTTTTCCAAGTATGGGGTCTTTTTCCTGTGCTTTTCTCAAGTCTTCCCTGGATAGCTCTGCCACTGGTGATGTTACTCGCTCAGTCTCTACTTCAGCACAGGCAGTCGCGATAATGACAGGGCACATCCAGGGCTCATGCTTTTGAAATTCCAGATGAAGCGCTTGGGTTACAGTGGCTATCACTTCTGGCTCTACTTCCTCTGAGCATGTGCGCATGTACTGCTCCATGTCTAGGGGCATCCGTGATAAGCCATCAGCATCTCCATTAGCTTTCCCTGGCCGATACTTAATACAGAACTCAAAATCTGCAAGCTCTGTGTGTTGTAGCGTTGAGCTTGGCTGTCGTCAAGACATATGTCAAGGGATTGTTATCGGTATAAACAATAAATGATGGGGCATAATAAAGATATTCTCTAAACCTTTCACAGATTGCCCATTTCATGGCTAAAAATTCTAATTTGCCAGAGTGGAGATGGTAATTCTTTTCTGGGGCTGTTAGTGTTCTGGATCCATAACCGATAACAACTAGCTTGCCTTTCTGTCTCTGATACAATACTGCACAAAGCCCTTCTTGAGATGCATCACAATGCAGCACAAATGGCTTCTCAAAGTCTGGGTAGCCTAAGATTGGTGGATGCAGCAGGTACTCTATAAGCTGGCACAGGACTTCCTGATGTTGCTCTGTCCAAGTGACGGCTTGACTTGATGGTAGCTGGTTTGTTTTGTTTTGTTTTGTTTGCCCGTCACGTTCACCTTCCCTTTTACTTGGCTGCCAGTCCTTGGATTTCCTTCAGCTGATGTTAGGCGATATAATGGCTTGGCGATCCGTGAGAAGTTGGGTATGTATGGGCGGTAGTAGGATATAAATCCTAGCATTTTCCTCAAGTCTCCGACATTAGCTGGTTTGCGTTCTTTCAGTGCTTGTACTGGCGCTAACTCAGTCGGATCCATTGTGTAGCCCTCTTTGGATACAATCTTTCCCAAGAATTTGACTTTGTCTCTGAACACTTCACACTTCTTGGCTGTTAGCTTTACACCGTGTTTTTGGTAGCGGCGTAAAACCTCTCTCAAGTCACTCAGATGATCCTCAAATGTCTTACTATGCACGAGATTGTCATCCAAATATGGCTGGCATGTGTCATCCCTCAGCCCAGTAAGACACTCCTCCATACTACGCTGGAACTCTGCTGGGGCTGAGGACAGTCCAAAGGGGATCCTAATCCACTCATAAAGACCCCAAGGTGTTATGAAGGCCGTGAGCGATCTACTATTTTCATCTAGGAACCCTTGATGGTATGCCTTCCCCTGATCAAGAACAGAGAACCATGCACTCCCATTCAGAATATTGAGCATGTCTTGTACGCGGGGTATGGGGTGGCGGTCGGGAATGGATTTCTGATTTAACTCGCGATAATCCACACACAGACGTAAAGTCCCATCTTTCTTTCGTACACAGACTATCGGTGAGGAATATGGTGAGCGCGATTTCTGTATCCATCCCCTGTTCAAGAGGTCCTCCAGATATTCCTTGACCTCTTTGTGTAGTGGTTTGGGTACTGAGGTGTAGGTGCGTCTCACTGGTGTTGAGTCTTTGAGTCTGATTTTCAGCTCCAATGACGGGATGCATCCCACATCATATTCATCCTTAGAGAACGCACCACACTCGGCACGTAGCACCTCCCGCACCTTGATCTGCTGCTCTGGTGTCAGATGGTCAGTAGACACTGGAGGGTCCCACCATTCCTCATCTTTGTGCTGTTTGTCTGCTACATCGTTATTTTTGTCTTTGTCAGTTGGCTCAGTCTTTTCCTTAACTTTCACCTTCTCATTTGCTGTCTGGTCAGTAGTAACTGGTCTGGCATCTGCTGGATATATAGCCTTAACCTGCTGTACCTGACCTAGCATTGTGCGTGGGGTAAGAATTATGTTGTGGTTAGAGTCATTGGTAATAGGGATGGCGATTCTTGACCAACCTCCTCTCTGCAGGCAGACTACTGCTTCAGTAATATTTAGCCCCTCTGGCTGCATATCACCTGGTTCAAATAGAACCTCCTGCTTTGTGGCAAGTGGACCTATCCTTACACTGCATTTTACATCTTGTGTCTGACCTGCTGGGATCACTGTCTTTTGCCGCCCCACTCTCACCACTCCTTCCTCATCATCCTGGTCACTGCACCTCACCAACTGGATTAATACTTCTGCTTTTTTACAGTCAATGGAGAAAGCTGCACTCACCACACCTGACGTCGCATCAGGGTGCTGCTCCATTCCATTCATTATCAACTTCTCAATTACATTATAACCAATTATTGGTGGCTCGGCTACTCCTGGCTCATTTGAGATAAGCATGGGGACTAATAGTTCAGGTTGTGGGCCTTTGTTTGAGCTCAGCTTAAACTTCACTTCCACCCACCCGGCAAAGGGGATGGATGTTTGTTTTGCCGCTTTACCCACTAGTGACTGACTCGTTTTCATCCAGGAGTTCCTCCAGGCAATGGACCTCCATGTGAGGAAGGTTGATTTCCCTCCAGTTCTCATTGATGATGGTTACCTGTGAACCTGTGTCCCATAACGCTTGTGTGGCGACTCCTTCAAAGGTGCAATCCACCATGCACTTCTTTCCAATCAGTGCCTGGAGCTTAGCTTGGCGATGCAGGTGGAGGTGACTAGCATATGTAACACTCGAGGTCTGCTGTGTTTTGCCCTTTTTCTCCAAATCCGCTTCCAGTTGCTTGATTCTTTCACATAAGAGTTCATGCACTTTGTCATTTGGTTCATGCTGGATTAAGGGTAGTGAGGACGGTGGTGCCACCTGGTGGACTTTAATATTTACGTCAGGTGTGCTGGACTGCTTCCCCAGCCCTCTGCATCCTCTTGAAAAATGTCCTGATTGTCCACACTTAAAACAATGTGCACACTGGTCGCCAATTCCATTGTCTTGGCAGGCTTTACATCCTCTCTTAGAATTCCATCTTTGGGTGGTGGAGGATCTTTTGTTGCTGCCGAAACTCCTTTTTAGTTCAGCCATTTCTTCTCTCAATAGTTGGACTGTTTCATACAGCTCAGTGTCTCTGGGAGCATCTACGGCGGGTGTTTTGCGATTCTTTGGCTTCACAACTTCAGCTGGCTGTCCCTGGGCCCCTCCCATCGCATCTGACACGCCCCTATTTTGACTCAGGAGATGGGTCTCTGCCTGCAGTTCATTAACTTCTGTAATTTTACTGCCTATGTTTTTCCGTTGTTTTCACTGCCGTTCTGACTCCACACTAGCTGCTTCATTCATCTGGTCTATGAGTGTCTCATCTGACACAGTCTGATCCTCAAGGTAAGATTTTAATTGGAACTTGATATGATCACTTGTCAGTCCTGTACTGACTGACCTCAAAAACTTTCTCTGTATTATCCCTGTACTGTTCACCAGACCCTGCTTCTCTCGAAGCCAGTAACAACCTTTCCTTTATCTCTATCGCTCTAAACAGGAAGTTTTGAGGCGACTCACGACTGTCTTGAGTTATATTCACTAGCCTGTGATATAAGTCAATAGAACTGTCTTCCTTGAAATGTCCCTTTAATATGGTCTTTAATTGGGAGAGGGTTAGGTCACTTTTAATCTCGAGCATATCACGTAAATTCAGACCTGGGCTGATCGCTTTGACTACAGCTTCCACTACTTCATCTTCACTGTGTCCTTTACTCAGCCCTCTGTCAATCTGATGCATGAGGTTTGTGAATGAGAGTTTATCTTTTTGGCCCCTTTCTCCAATCTGACCACTGATCCTGAATTCTCTTCTGATTGTCACTTCTGGAAGTCTGTTTCCTTGCAAAACATTTTGTTGGGCTGATGCTTGACTTGAAGCAGTTCGACTCATTTTCTCATTCAGCCTTCTCACTTCATCTTGCAGAGCTTGGTTATTTATTTGGAGCTCTGAGAACTTTTGTTGCAAATTTTCCTCTTCAGGTTCATTTTGACTGGTCTGTATATCATGACCATTCTCCTCCTCAACAGACCCAACTTTGTCCCCTTCACTTGGCTGCTGAGCTAGTTTTAGCAATGTCTGAAGATAATGCAGGGCGACTTCCTCACCTTCATCATTCATGGCGCTGTCCATTGAATCCGTTATTAACTTGATTAACACTCGCCTTGTGTTGACATTTCCAAACGGGATTTTTGCACATCCACACACCTCCTTCAGCTGATCCAGTTGCAGAAGCCATAGTCCCTCTGACACTTTCTCTGCCAACTCCTCTTGATCCATTGTTTCCGTGTGCAGCTGTCCCTCCGCGTATCTCCGCGTCAATTAACTCCCTCGTCTGGCGATATCACAAGCTCCGTCCATCGCGTGTCAATCAATCAATTGACTCCCGTCTGGCGATATCACAAGCTCCGTCCATCGCGTGTCAATCAATCAATTGACTCCCGTCTGGCGATGTCACGAGCTCCGTCCGTAGCGGTGTCAATCATCTGCAGCGGTGCCTCCAATTTTGTAACACACTTGGATAAAGTGATGTCCAGGCATGGATATAGTTTGAACATTTATTTCTTTCAGCGGCGTTCTTTACAGACATTTATTTTTCACTGCTTCTCTCTGCACATGCAGCACGGCCGCTCTCTCTAACTCAACTGCCCAGGTCCGTTTTCACATCTTCTCAGGACCTCTCCAAAAAGCCCCCGGCTGCCCCGTGTGCCTGCTGCATGCATTTTAACTGTTTTCCACAGACCTTCTATGTGAGTATGATACCATTTCCTGCTGTTAGCCTACATATGGTATACAGTTTACTAATCACTTATAGAAATACAAAAGTAAAATATCTTTGAACTATAACATTGAACTTGGTGGGTGGGGGGTGTCCAAACTTATGCCCCAATATTACTATGAGCCCCACACTTACGCCTGCTCTGGACTAGGCGTAATATTTACGACCGGTCATAGTGAGAAAAAGGCAACTGGCGTAGCTGTTAGGTCGTAAAGTTACGGCCGATTTAGCTTAAAGGATGGGTTTTCCGTGGGGAATATGAATATATATTAAATCTCACGCCCCTAAGGTTTTCGAATCCGTTGAAATTTTTGAAATTGGAGGTTTACTCACAGAGATATCAACCGAAATCCACTCTGTGTGTGGGGGGGGGTGGTGGGGGGGAGGTGCGGGTGCGGGGACTCGAAATACTACATTTCCCACAATGCACTGGGCTCGCGTGGCCTTCGTTTTTATGCCCACCCCTCAGGCATTTGGCTGATATCAAACTCCAGTAGGTGGCGGTAATGCACATATATGTTTGCCAACCGCCATAAAACTCAAAGAAGAAGAAGAAGAAGGCTTCGACAATAATATATGGAGAGAAGAAGAAATAAATCGAAAATAAATCGAAAATAAATTGCCTCCAAATTGCACCACATTTAAACTGAAGTATATATGTCGGGAGATGTCTTCATAAAAAAAAATTCATGCATTTTAAGGCATTTTCGTAGGAGTTACGCGCATCTGATGTTGTAACTATTTTCTGTAAAAATGTGTAAAAACGGGTACATTGCTCAGCGTTGATTTCGTTACTTCAACCCACCTACTACTAGATGTAAAATTTGACGAGCTTTCCAATGCCGCCAGTCCCGTGTCGATTAGTGCTTCCGTTCCCGAGATAATGGTCTCTTTGCAAGGAACTATGGGAAGCTAATATTAGCTACAGCAGGCTAGGCGGTTGGAAAGATGGCTGCCTTTTGGTTTTTGTCAAGGCCTCTGAAGGGGCGTGGAGGACCTCTAGAGGCGGGACCATGGCCAACAACAGTTGTAGTTCATAGGTGCACGACTTCCGCAAGGCGGACTTAGGCCAGATGACGCGAAACGCGTCGGCTGGCCCAAAAAATATGTGAGAGATGCTTGATATCTCTGGGAGTGAAGCTCCAATTTCAAGAATTTCAACGGATTCGAAAACCTTAGGGGCGTGAGATTTAATATATATTCATATTCCCCACGGAAAACCCATCCTTTAAGACCAGTCGTAAGACGTTGGGTGTTGGATGTTGGGTGTGGATGCTACAGAGACGGTCTTGTGTCTGGAGGATGTGTGACCATCTTACATGGAGCATTTTGTCTTTCTCCAAAATTAAGAGCACTGTTACTGAAAATTGCACACCATTGTACTGTAAGATGATGATTTTATGTTGGACTGCTGCTAAACTCAGTTGACATTGCACAAGGTTTTTGGTATTCCTCCTGAAAGTGACTTGCATTTTATTTATTCTACTATTTTATTTTGAATTGCACTATATTCATTTTATTTGAGGACAAGCTCTTGCTTTAATTTTATTTGAGAGATTTTATGTTGGACTGTTAAAGAGAATGAGATGGTTAAATAAAATACTGAAATTGAGAAGTTTTTGGTTATTTATTTGTTTTGGGTAAATTTATTGTTATTTAATAAAAAAATTAAATAAAAAATAATCGTTAGATTAATCGACTAATCGAAAAAATAATCGTTAGATTAATCGATAAGAAGATAATCGTTTGGGACAGCCCTAAGCCAGACTGTTAGAAATCTATCCCAATGTACAGTAGATAACAGATGTGACAGATGTAACCATGCCCCTGCCAACCTTAGTCATATGTTCTATTTCTGTCCCAATTTATGTTCATTCTGGGACATATTCTTTAAACCCCTATCCGACATCTTAGGAATTGAGCTGCAGCCGTGTTCCTTGATTGCTATTTTTGGCGTTCCTGGTATTATTTTAAATTTGCACACCAAACACCTAGACATAATCGCCTTTTCCTCCCTCCTCGCACGAAGGAGAATCTTACTATCTTGGAAATCACCTGGTCCCCCATCAGCAGCTTCATGGTTAGAGGACATGATGAGTTTCCTTAAACTAGAAAAAATTAAGTTCTCACTAAAAGGTGCTGTTGGAAAATTTACTGATAGATGCATATGTAAATAGCCTTCAGAGGCTTCCAGCCGAGCAGCAGGTGTAACTCGCCCTCCTTTTTATGCCTCCGCCGGCGATAGCCAGGCCGGAGGCATTATGGATCCGGGTTGTCCGTCCGTACGATGTTTGTTAACGTGATATCTGTGGAACGCCTTGACGGAATTTCATCAAATCTGCCTCAAACATCGACTTAGACTCAAGGATGATCTGATTAGATTTTGGTGGTCAAAGGTCAAGGTCACTGTGACCTCTCGAACGCCATTTTCAAGCTTGTTAACGCGATATCTCAGGAATGCCTTGACGGAATTGAATCAAAATTGTCTCAAACATCGACTTGGACTCAAGGATGAACTGACTAGATTTTGGTGGTCAAAGGTCAAGGTCACTGTGACCTCTCGAAATGCCATTTTCCAGCTTGTTAACGCGATATCTCACGAATGCCTTGACGGAGTTTCATCAAATTTGCCTCAAACATCGACTTGGACTCAAGGATGAACTGATTAGATTTTCATGGTCAAAGGTCAAGGTCACTGTGACCTCACGAATGCCATTCCCAAGTTCGTTAAAGCGATATCTCAAGAACGGCTTGATGGAATTTCTGCCAATTTGGCTCAAACGTCGACTTGGGCGCAAGGATGAAAGGATTACACAGTGTTTCCCATACATAGGGGAATTCATGGCGCACCGCCACAACGGGATTTGACAAAAAAAAAAAAAAAATTAAGTGTCCAAATGTTCATGTCATTCTGGCCAATACTCCACTTCTGTTATAGCATTTCAGTCTGGAATATGGAATATCTTTCACTAATCTATGATTTAGCTGCTAAATTGTCAAATACCGCCATCTGCTCGCTACCCAGACACTTATGTATGTACTTAACCTAACTAACTTAACCTAACTAACTATCCGGTGTGCACAACATTGTCAGCCTAAACTCCGGCTGACACCCCAAAAACCTACAATCCGCTACAGAAAAATTTATATTGTTTGTTTATTAACTGGCCCCTCGCCTTCTATCATTTCACGAATGTGGCCCCCGGGCAAAGCAAGTTGAGTATCCCTGACCAATAGGGAGAAATTGTTCTTCATAGATCTAGCCTTTTAATTTTGCTCTTAAGTGCTTTCTCAAAGTACACCAAATTCATGTATTTTAAGTCTCTCTAACTCTCCTCCCTGCCTGCCAAGTGGACGCTCCATGATACAACACTTTGTCTTACAGCCTCCTGATTTGCATCCATACAACAATAAAATCTGTTCAGCTCTGAAGTTTCTCAGCTGGGATTTAAATAGTTAAAGGAGAATTTCGATTTTTTTTTTTAACCTGGAGCCCTCTCCTCACATTAATCATTATCTGACGACTCACCCAGTGTTCTCCGCAGCGATTTGGACCATCGTAGGCGTTGTTGTGATCGAAATAGTACTCCAAGCCAGTCCTTGAATGCGCTCCGTCGGGGCCACATGGCAGCGTGCTCTTCCTCCATGTAAATAGACAGTTTTCTTCCCGTGTTCAACCCATATCATCATTATATATACTGTATATATAAAGAAACATCAGACTGCCAATCTCCCCCGGGCTATTTACAGGGATCCCATTTCCTCCTTTCGGGTCAGTGTCACCAACTCTCGTCAAGTCCCGCAAGACTTTCCTGCCGGCTGGCCTGTGGACCATACAGTCTATGCTGTGGACTGACTTGACGAGAGTTGGTGACACTGACCCGAAATAAGGAAATGGGATCCTTGTAAATACCGCTGGAAATAGCCCGGGGGAGATGGGCAGTCTGATGTTTCTTTATGACGATATGGGTCGAAAACGGGAGTAAAACTGTCTATTTAAATGGAGGAACAGCACGCTGCCATGTGGCCCTGACGGAGCTCAATTCTAGGACTGGCATGGACACTATTGATCTCCAAACAACGCGTAGGAGGCACAAAAACGCTGCGGAGAACACTGGGTGAGTCGTCAGATAATAATTAATGTGAGGAGAGGGCTCCAGGTTAAAAAAAAAAAAAAAAATCCTTTAATAATGAATTTTATTCAACATGCTGTAGCTTAAGAGGCTAACCAGGATGGCAAGTTAGACTTAAATTAACTGTTTGTGTTTGTTTGTTTATCTCCAAATGTCTGTGTGTACAGTATGTTGACTTTATATGTTGTACTAATATTGAAAAACCCAATAAATATAAAAAAAAAGAAAGAAAGAAAAAGAACTTGAAACAAACATTGCCCACATCCTAAATTTTATAGTAGGCAGCCCGCTCGATGCCTAGGCTCGACCTCGCCTGCCCTATTAGCGCATGGGTGTGTGGGTGTTGCTCACTGTATTATTGCATCAGTGATGTCACAGTGCCTCCTTGTGTGTGTTGCTCACTAAATGTTATTGTATCAGTGATGCCACAATGCCTCCTTGTGTGTGTGTGTGTGTGTGTGTGTGTGTGTGTGTGTGTGTGTGTCTGCCCCATTATGATGTCACTGATGACATCATCAGTGTGTGTGTGCCCTCCTATGACATCACTGATCAGTCTTGTCACAATGCCTCCTTGTGTGTGTGTGTGTGTGTGTGTGTGTGTGTGCGTGTGTGTGTGCGCCCTTATGACATCATTTTTGACATCATCCCTGATGACATCATCACTGATGACATCACATCATTAGGTAATTAGCCTAATTAGAAAATCTGGCTCCTTCAGGTCATCCGCACGGGTGCTCTTTACACACCCTGAAGGTTTCAGCCCGATTGCAGGTAAAACGGCATAGCTGTGGCCGAACAGAGAACTTGAAACAAACAGACAAACAAAGTCCACATACCCAATTGTGTGTGTTTGTGTGTGTGTGTGTGTGTGTGTGTGTGTATGTGTGTGTGTGTATATATACATACATATATATATACAGTATATATATATATATATATATATATATATATATATATATATATATATATCCCGCTGCTCAGCTGTTATCCCACGAGGCCCCACTTAAGAGCTCGAGCTCTTAAGTGTTAAGAGCTCGAGTGCAGCGCTGCATTCTCAGCGCTTGCTGAGAAGCTGAGAGCTTTCTGCAAAGCCCGACACCAACTAACGTTACGGGGTTAAATGCGGGATTAACAGCCTTTTTTTTGCAAAGAAGACATTAGCCCGCGTCTATTCTTGTACAAAACATAATTTTCTGCGAAGTATTAGTAAAGTTATAAGCGAAGATCGATTCACAAGGATCTGACAGCTGTCTCCGCCATTTGTTTTTTTTGAGGTAACCAAAGGCTTTTAGTAAGAGAGTTGCCATGGCAACCAATAACCAGGGGTTATTGGAGTGGGTTATTGGATTTATACAATGGCTGTGAACCAATCAGATTGCTTGATTTGAGAGAGCCGTTTTATAAATACCGTAATTTCCGCAGTATAAGCCGCAGCAGCAAAATTGCCTGTTTGTTACATATATAAGCCGCACCGGACTATAAGCCGCAGGTGTTTTAATGTTTTTTTTTATTTTTATTTTTTATTTTTTATTGTGTTTTAATGTTTAATTACCATATGTAAGGGTTCATGCACAGAGGGGATTGTCGGGAAAGAGATGGCTGTTTGAGGAAGCTCCCATTTATTAACATTTCAACAAAACAACATAACACAACACCACCTGTGTTTTTTTTTACAGTGCACACAGTGTCCGCGGTGTGGTGAAAAGAGGGCAAGAGAGGAAATTAAAACAGAAGTGGATTTATAGTTAGAAAGAGTGCTAAAAAAGAGAGTTTTTTTTTTTTTTTTTTCCAAAAAAATTCATAGATAAGCCGCACCGTTATATAAGCCGCAGGGCCAAAAAACAGGGAAAAAGCCGCAGCTTATAGTCCGAAATTTACGGTATATATATATACTGTATATAAAAGGTCACTTGCAGCCCGCTGTATCTCTGTTTCAATTTTTGTCCCACATTGAGGCCGTGCAGCGGGCAAGCCTAGGAATCGAGCACGCGTAGCGCGCAAGATTTCTGGTACATATATACATACTTTAGACACTGTCTAATAGACAGTATGTGAATATTTAGTCATGGTGACTGATGCACTGCACACGTACTTCATGTATTGTAGATCTATTATGTATTACTTTCTCTACTAATTTATGTCTAGGATTAAAGAGATGAATGTATGTCTTGGCATGTTTGTATATGATGCAGAAATCAGATCATCACATAATGTTTCATTGTCATTATTCCAGTTTCTCTCATCAGAGTTTAAAACCTGTAGCAGTAGCCACGTTCTTGTGGAATCTCTTCTGTCAAGCAGCAGAGAGGGAACAACAGACAGGAGAGAAGACGCTGGAGCTGTTATCATCAGTGTGCAGTTACACCACATTCCCTCTCAAACAACCAACATCTGTCAATATGAAGTATCAGAGTGATGTCCTACTGCACCTGTACTCCCATGTGAACTATGAGACTAAAACAGGCAGGAGTGTCCTTCCAGCATTACAGTCAGTTTACCAGTCAGCTCCTGCAGTCTGGACCATCAACCTCTCAGAGGGAAAGGCCTCCCTCCTCCTGGAAGTGCTGAAACTCCAAAAGAAACCAGTGGAACTGACAAGCTGGTCAGATGAAGAGAGTGAAATGTGGAGTTTCCTACAGTGTCTGCCTCACATCTCAGAGCTCAGGTGATGGGATTAATATTACAATTCTGCATGTGAAATAATCCAGTCTTCCTATTCAAAACATTATTTAACTTTAATTTAACCATGAGGTCAATTATTATTATAATTTTTTAATTCTCAGTCAGGGCCTCCAGAAAGATCCATCCCAACTTAGGGGGTCTGGGTAGTGTAGATGTAAAAACACTCTCCTACCACCGCGGAGACCTGAGTTCAATTGCCAGCAGTGGTACTGTACTTCCGGCTTGGTCAGATTGGCAGTGTTCGCTGGTGGGAAGGGTTTGATTCCTTGTTGCTGTACTCATGCCTCCTCTGGTCGGACGGGGCATCTGTTCAGCGGGGAGGGGAACTGAGGGGACTTGCGTGTTCCTCTGCACCAGTTACATCTTCCTGGTGACACTCCTCGCTTTCAGGTGAAAAGAAGCGGCTGGTGACTGCACATGTATCGGAGGAGGCATGTGAGAGTCTACACCCTCCCCAAATCACCAAAGGGGATGGAGCAGCAACTGGGACCACTTAGGCAGGGGGAAATTGGACCTGTTAAATTGGGAGAAAAAGGGGGGGAATTCTAAAATCCATTCCAACCTACTGAGAATCCCCCTCCCAGTTTCCAAGAATAAAGTGTACATACAGTATTTTAACTGCCTTTAAACATATCAACATGCAGATTAAAATATGGTGACAAATCCACATGAAGAAATATTTAACATTGACCTACAGCATGCATGTCCAAAGTCCGGCCTGGGGGCCAATTGCGGCCCGTGGAATGATTTTAAGTGGCCCTCGTCTTGTCTCTCAAAATATACTATTATGTGGCGCTCCACACAGTATTGGTTAATCAAGCAAGTTCAATAAGCATTTTTTCCATTCACCTAATGATGACAGCACTATCATACAGTTTGTAGACAAGCACCAAGTGGAAATAATGTTTTCAGACAGTAAACAATATCCTTAGAGTCCAATTGCATTGTATGTGATTTCTCTATTTATTTATTTTATAACCCAACAGTCTGCCTTTCAGTTCAGCTTCCAAAAGATATAAAGTGTATTATAATATTAACGTTTTTTCTACACTGTACATTGTGATGTAATTTGACATGTAAAAAGCTCAGTGATGTGATGTTTTCTATATGTTTTATATTTCAGTTTTTGGTTATTGTGGCTCCTGCCTTTATGTTTTGAACCCTCTGCAGATTCACCATTCCTCAGAATCAAACACCATCACTTGTAGAGGGGAGAAAGAAGGAAAAATTTCTAATGAATCTGTGTCTGCAAGCAGCGCTCCATCAGAGGACAACCATACAAAGTGCAGTAGACAAGGTGTTTTCACTCTCTACATATTGGCATGATGAATGGGATTTCCTACTGGACCTGTACGCCCATCTAAAGGACTATGAGACTCAAAAAGGCATGAGTGTCCTTCCAGCATTACAGTCAGTTTACCAGTTCGCTCCTGAAGTCTGGACCATCGACCTCTCGCAGAGAAAGGTCTCCCTCCTCCTGGAAGTGCTGAAACTCCAAACAGAAAAGAAACAAGTGCAGCTGACAGGTTGGTCAGATGAAGAGAGTGAAGTGCGGAGTTTCCTACAGTGTCTGCCTCGCATCTCACGACTCAGGTAAATGGATTATAATTCATTCACATGATTTCAGTCTACATATAAAAGTTATCACACATGAGACAGTGTGTGGATATTTAGTCATGATTAATGCACACATATACATATCCATCTACGATACTGTATATTACTTTCTACTTATTTCTCTCTAGCATTTAAGAGATATGTCTGTCTTGGCTGATTGGTTCTCTGCTGTATATGATGCAGAAATCAGATCATCACATAACTTTTCATTGTCATTATTCCAGTTTCTCTCATGGGTGCTTAAAACCTGTAGCCACGTTTTTGGGGAATCTCTTCTGTCAAGCAGCAGAGATGGAACAACGGACAGGCGAGAAGATACTGGAGCTGTTATTATCAGTATGCAGATACAATTCATTCCCTTTCCAATATTTGCATGTTTTTCATGATGATGAAAAGAAGGCTCAGTTTTGTATCCTACTGGACCTGTACTCCCATGTGAAGGACTATGCGATTCAAACAGGCACGAGTGTCCTTCCAGCATTACAGTCAGTTTACCAGTCAGCTCCTGCAGTCTGGTCCATCAACCTCTCAGAGAGAAAGGCCTCCCTCTTCCTGGAAGTGCTGAAATTCCAATTAGTAAAGAAACCAGTGGAGCTGAGAGGCTTGTCAGATGAAGAGAGTGAAGTGTGGCGTCTCCTACAGTGTCTGCCTTACATCTCACAACTCCGGTAAATTGATTATAATTCACTCGCATGATTTCAGTTTACATATAAAAGTTATGACCCATTAGACAGTATGTGGATATTTAGTCATGATTAATGCATACATACTTCATATAAATCTACTATATTACTTTCTACAAATTTCTCCCTAGCATTTAAGATGTATGATGTATGTCTTGGCTGATTGGTTCTCTGCTGTATATGATGCAGAAATCAGATCACATCATTTTTCATTGTCATTATTCCAGTTTCTGTCATCGGAGTTTAAAACCTGTAGAAGTAGCCACGTTTTTGGGGAATCTCTTCTGTCGAGCAGCAGAGAGGGAACAACAGACAGGAGAGAAGACGCTGGAGCTGTTATCATCAGTGTGCCGTTTCAACTCATTCCCTTTCCATCATGTTCATGCTGATAACAAGCATCGGTGTTATATCCTCCTGGAGCTGTACTCTCATGTGAAGGACTATGACACACAAACAGGCAGGAGTGTCCTTCCAGCATTACAGTCAGTTTACCAGTCAGCTCCTGCAGCCTGGACCATCAACCTCTCAGAGAGAAAGCCCTCCCTCCTCCTGGAATTGCTGAAACTCCAATCAGAAAAGAAACAAGTGGAGCTGACAGGCTGGTCAGATGAAGAGAGTGAAGTGTGGAGTCTCCTACAGTGTCTGCCTCACATCTCACAGCTCAGGTAAATGGATTGTAATTCATTCACATGATTTCAGTCTAGACATAGAAGTTGTATCATTAGACAGTATGTGGATATTTATTCTAGATTGATGCATTTCATTTGTACTTAACACCTTAAGTGCCATAGCCGAAATAATTCGTCTTACATAATCCAACGCTTAAGTGCCAGAGCCGAGTTTACTCGTCTTACATAAACATTTTTTTTTTTTGACGGTGGGACATCAATCAACAACTTTTACATCTTCGAGATCACTATTGGAGCAAGATAATGTGTATAATCTATTTTACCGACCCACTAAGTGTTGACAGTGCTCCCCCAGACGACCGAAATCAAAGAAAAAACTGCCGGGAGCAAGCCGTTCAAGGAAATGGCGTGGCGATTTTACAGTAATCCATTCAAGACTTGTCTTGCCTGAGAGCGGCCGCGCACCGGCAGCAGCACACAGAGAGCGGAGAGCGATTTGCAAAATAGATCATAGGTGAAACACACTTTGAAACACCTCAGAAAGGCCAGAATCAACATCTGCCCATCGCCCACGCATTCCCCGGCCCATCTTGACTCGCACAAGGAGCGTCCGCACGCAGGCAAGCAGGCAGGCAGGCACACAGGCAGGCAGCAGCAAAAGCGCTTCTGACACGCCCGCTGTAGAGCCAGGAGGAAGGAGGAGAAGACACACGGAGGGAGGAGTTTGAATGAGAGGGGTGTTTCCTGTTGTTATGGAGGAAATTACTGTTCAAAACTATTGTTTAGAATGTCTGACGGTCTTACTGATGCCAAAAATGAATGGTTAAAGTGACTGTTTCACAAAAAGCCATTTATCTCTGAATAAATTTCCAGACGCTGAAACCATGCTGTACTCAACGGCTAATATCTACATAACTACTAACTCTGCAAACTAACTCTTTTAGACAGAGAAAGCACACATTCTATTAGTTATTTTTAGATGATTGGTGTTCATGAATTCTTAACAGAAAAGAATCCTCGGCCGTTGTAAAATGAGCCAGAATCGTCAAAAACACCCCTGGCACAACTTACCCACAGGATTGAAAACATGGCTGGCACTGAATGTGTTAATAATACAGATTGTGTATTTCTTTCTCTTTGCTGATTTCTTGATACAGTTGAAGTGTTCATATTGTTTTGTTTTCTATGAGGCAGACATCAGATCATCACATTATTTTTCATTGTCTTTGTTCCAGTTTCTGTCATAGGCATTTAGAATCTTTTGAAAGAGCCAAGTTCCTGAGGAATCTCTTCTGTCGAGCAGCAGAGAGGGAACAACAGACAGGAGAGAAGATGCTGCAGCTGTTATCATCAGTGTGCAGTTACAACACATCCCCACTCAATTATATTGCGCATCTTCATCGGGGGGATCGGGAGGATCAGTGTGATTTCCTACTGGACCTGTGCTCCCATGTGAAGGACTATGAGACTCAAACAGGCAGGAGTGTCCTTCCAGCATTACAGTCAGTTTACCAGTCAGGTCCTGCAGTCTGGACCATCAACCTCTCAGAGAGAAAGGCCTCCCTCCTCTTGGAAGTGCTGAAACTCCAATCAGAAAAGAAACCAGTGGAGCTGAGAGGCTGGTCAAATGAAGAGAGTGAAGTGTGGAGTTTCCTACAGTGTCTGCCTCACATCTCACAGCTCAGGTTAATTCATTCACACATGCTTTCAGTTTACATATGTTTACATATAAAAACTGTCTCACTACACAGTATGAGGATATTTCAATCATGAGAGACTTGTAGGAAAGATTAACAAACTTTATTGAACCAATAAAGAGTTTAAGCGTGGCGTATGACTCCATGATATGACGCTCCTCTTTGATATGAGAGAAGGGGGGGCGTCAGTGCTGTATGGGATAGATAATCCCCCATAGGGATTTCTACAGGAGCCATGACATTGGTGGTGGTCAGGGGAGGGGGTGGGCGAAACTTTTGCTCCAGTGATGATGAACAGCTTGCTGGGGATGCTGGCACAAATGTGAGTGATGACTGCACAGATGTGACTAAAGGTGTGGTGAGCTTTATATAGTACCGGGAGAAGGGCATTTGTGACGTCAGCAGTGACCCCACTCAAGCAACTGACGTCACCCGAGCAATGGTGACGTCATCAGGGATGGCGACGTCATCAGTGATGTCACTTGAGCAGGGAGTTACACCCCCAGATGACAAGGGGCATGAACAGTATGGGGTGCACTAAACTATGCTGTAGAGGTCAGTCTTCCATGATTGAAATATAGTCAAGACAACACTTAATCTTGATTGTTAATACAGATACATTTCTTATTAATTTCTCTTTACTGATTTGTCCCGTTGGAGAGATACATTGTCCATATTGATTTGTTCTCTATATGATGCAGAAATCAAATAATGGCATAATGATTGATTTTCACTGTTTCAGTTTCCGTCAGGGGTGGAAAAACCCCCCAGGGCAAGCCAAGTTCTTGGGGAATCTCTTCCTTCGAACAGCAGAGAGTGACCAACAGACAGGAGAGAAGATACTGGAGCTGTTATCATCAGTGTGCAGTTACGACACATTCCCTTTCAATGATGATGATGATGATGATAATATAAAGGAGGATCAGTGTTATATCCTACTGGACCTGTACTCCCATGTGAAGGACTATGACACTCAAACAGGCATGAGTGTCCTTCCAGCATTACAGTCAGTTTACCAGTCAGCTCCTGCAGTCTGGACCATCAACCTCTCGGAGAGAAAGGCCTCCCTCCTCTTGGAAGTGCTGAAACTCCAATCAGAAAAGAAACCAGTGGAGCTGACAAGCTGGTCAGATGAAACGAGTGAGAGTGAGATTGAAGAGAGTGAAGTGTGGAGGTTCCTACAGTGTCTGCCTCACATCTCACAGCTCGGGTAAATGGATTTTAATTAATTCACGTTTTCAGTTTAGAAATAAAAGTTACCTCATTATTAGACACTATGTGGATATTTAGTCATGATTAATGCACTGCACACATAGTTCATGTAAATCTATTCTGTAATACTTTCTCTACTTATTTCTCCTCAGCATTCCAGGGATACACACCTGTCGACCCAGGTAAATGGACTGTAATTAATTTAAAAAAAAATCAGTCTGCATATAAAAACTCTCACAGTATATAAACATCGAACACAAAGTTAGGAAATTTGTGTTTGGTAGATTATTTCTCTGTGGTAACAATGCTTCTTGGCAATACATTTTATACCGTTGGAAAACCTGTTTATTTGTCTTTTAAATGGTGCCCCATTTGTAAGGAACATGCAGGGGCGGACTGGGACCATAATTCAGGCTGGGCATTAGATACCATGCAGGCCAGGCCAACAGAGAAAAATAATCTACCAAACACAAATTTCCTAACTTTTTGTTCGATGTTTATTTATTCCTGCTTGATGTGTTGCATTTGTTTCCAAGGTCGTTAAGGAAGATGCTTTTTTTTAATACTCTCATTTTACTGATTTCTGCCTAATTAAAGAGATACAGTGCCTGTCCATACAGTTTTGTTCTCTATGATCTCAAAATCAAATCATGACATAATCATTCATTCTCACTGTTCCAGGGGCAGCTGTTGGTGGTACAAAGACTCACAAGAAGCCAAGTTCTTGATGAATCTCTTCTGTCAAGCAGCACAGAGGGAACAACAGACAGGAGAGAAGATACTTGAGCTGTTATCATCAGTGTGCAGTTATGAGACATTCCCTATCAGTCACCCAGAGTATAACGTAGATATTGTGGATCAGTGTGATTTCCTACTGGACCTGTACTCCCATGTGAAGGACTATGATACTAAAACAGGCAGGAGTGTCCTTCCAGCATTACAGTCAGTCTACCAGTCAGCTGCTGCAGTCTGGACCATCAACCTCTCACAGAGAAAGGCCTCCCTCCTCCTGGAAGTGCTGAAACTCCAATCAGAAAAGAAACCAGTGGAGCTGAGAGGCTTGTCAGATGAAGAGATTGAAAGTGAAAGTGAATGTGAGTTCCACTTCCAAGAGAGTGAAGTGTGGAGTTTCCTACAGTGTCTGCCTCACATCTCACAGCTCAGGTAAATGGATTGTAATTAATTCACATGTTTTCAGTTTACAAATAAAAGTTACCTCATTATTAGACATAGACAGTATGTGGATATTTAGTCATGATTAATGCACTGCACACATACTTCATGTAAATCTATTCTGTATTACTTTCTCTACTTATTTCTCCTCAGCATTCCAGAATCTCGACCCAGGTAAATGGACTGCAATTCATTCCCCAAAAAAATCAGTCTACATGTAAAAACTTGCGCTATACAATATTTATTCTTGCTTTATGCGTTGCATTAGTATTTAAGGCAGATGCATTTTCTTTTATTATTTTCTCTTTACTGTTTTCTGCCTACTGTTAAAGAGATACAGGGCCCTTTCTTCACAAAAGCGGTAATTTGGAGTTTAGAGTTTGCGCTCATTTAATGCCATGCAAATTGGGAGCGGGCACAAGCGCATGCCTGTTATAATTGTACTGGGCATACTGTAGGCGTGCCACATGCCAAAGCAGGCGTTTCAGCACTAAAATGTGGGGATAGATGGCATTATCCTATCGTCAGCAGCGCACAATTACTTTGCGCTAAGAGCTTTGAAAAGCACCTCTTAGGCACTAAAACACTCGCTGCGCTTGAGCGCAGGCGCGGACTGCATAATCGGGCATGTCGGGCAAATGCCCGGTGGCCTGGCCTGGCCTGGCCTGCAAAAAAAAATATATATCTATATATATATATATATTTTTTTTTTTGTGTGCCCGCAGTCAGGCCACTCACTGAACAGCAGGCCAGGCACCGCCTACTGGTTTACTAGTGGTTTTATTACTTTATTCAGGGTTAAAGTGGGTGCATCTCATTGTAAAAGTGGACTTGGCCCAAATTGGGCTTCAAACGGCCCAAATTGGGCTTCAAGCGGCCCAAATCTGGCTTTAAACGACCCAAATTGGGCTTCAAACGGCCCAAATCTGGCTTCAAACGGCCCAAATTGGGCTTCAAGCAGCCCAAATCGGGTTTCAAACGGCCCAAATCTGGCTTTAAACGACCCAAATTGGGCTTCAAACGGCCCAAATCTGGCTTCAAACGGCCCAAATTGGGCTTCAAACGGCCCAAATTTAGCTTCAAACGGCCCAAATTTTTCGTCGGCCCATATCGGCCTGGCCTGCTTGGTATCTAATGCCCGGCCTGAATTATGATCCCAGTCCGCCCCTGCTTGAGCGCACCATAATCTCCACGCTGCGCAGCGCAGAAATGTCATTACACATGGACGTGCCACGCCAGGACATCAAATTCTGCGGTAACGCTTTAGAATACAGCCCGCAAAAATAATCTAGCAGAAAGGGCCCTCAGATTTTGAGATACCTCTATACTACCCAAGGTTGAACAAAACACAACAATGCTTTTTCTTATCTTTAGGGTCTCCCAATAATGAAATTGATTGTTGTCACAAATTTTTTTGGGGGATTTCTTTTTTTTTGGGCTGTTCTTTAGAACTACCCCAAACCCTGAAAAAGAGCCAAATTAGGCCAGTCCGAATAGGGGAGAGGTGACAAAAAAGCCCATAACTTGAGAATGCTCACTCTTTTCCTCATCAGATTTGCAGAGGTATGAACCAGGTGGCTGCCCTACATCACCAAATAGTCAGAAAATGAATACTATCGCCTCACAGCTCGAAGGTCGTGGGTTCGATTCCCACCTGGGACGATGTGAACGCTGAAGGAATGCGTGCCCGTCCGCATGTCCTCGAGTGCCCACCGCCCGGGTGGGGTCGTCAAAAGGGCCTTTCTGTGTGGAGTTTGCATGTTCTCCCCGTGCCTTCACAAAAACATGCAATATCCTGGTTGCTAATGTGGTTCCTCCTCTGGTCGTTAAGGGCGCCTGTTCAGAGGGAGGGGAACTGGTTGGAATAGCGTGAACCTCCCACGTGCTATGTCCTACCGGTGAAGCTTCCTCTGGCAGGTGAAAAGAAGCGGCTGGCTGACTGCCCATGTCTCGGAGGAAGCATGGAGCCAGTCTCGGCTCTCCCCAGATCGGCAGAGGATGGAGTAGCAACCAGGATTGAGAAATCAAGTGAGCACTAATGGGGGATAAAATGGGATAAAAAATCGGGGGGGGGGGAATATCATGAATTATAGTCCTGTCAACATAGCTTCAGTTTAGACGGAAATTGTACTTTGTGGTGATAGAAACATAGGACTCATCACTTTTCTCTCATTTATCAGAAAAACAGAAATACCTAAAAAATATACCCTTACTGAATTGTCTAGGGTGCTATTGAACACTAACCAGTAGTTGTATGGAGATCTGTATCTGGTACCGTTCTATTGCAAATGAGATTTCTTTAGACATAGGCCTACTACCTCTTCTCTGAAACAGTCAAATTAGGTCATTCCGAATGGGGGATAAGTGGAATAATACTACTACTACTAATAATAATAATACATTTTATTTGGTGACACCTTTGAAAACACCCAAGGTCATTGTACAGTGCATAAAAGAGACATAACATTCTAAAAGATCATACATAAAAACAAGTATGGCAAACACCAGCAGCATTAAAATACGCCGAACGTAGATAAAAGAAAAGACAGGAGATACACACGGCAGGCGAATAACAGATTGTGTGCTGTATATGATTAAATTGAGTAGGCCAATTTGAACAGGTGGGTTTTGAGGTGGGATTTGAATGTGGTGATGGAGTCGACTCATAGTAGTTAACCACGTGTGGTTCCCCAAACTCTCCTGTACCAGTGGGGAGTTGTTGGACCAAGTTGTTGGCTATGGTGGTGAAGAACTCATTAAAGCTGTCAGCCACCATAGCTTCATCAGAGCTAATAGCTCCATTTATACTTAAGCCGATCTTATTTCCCTTATTTTTAGCATTTTCACTTTGCACTGCGCACTGCTGCTCGGTCCCGTCCGTGCGCCCTTGGCACACCACCGCGCTGATAAGTCTGTGCCTCCCGACACCAGGTTATAGTCGGCGTCCTGACTTCCACGGCCGCTCCAATAGCGTCGGAACACGAACATCCACACTAAACAACACTACTAAACTGTTGCTTTTCCAATCCACGCACCTGATTTCCCACACCTGCGAGCAGTGTTGGGCAAGTTACTTTCAAAATGTAATATACTACACATGACTAGTTACTTTCATTGTAAAGTTACTTTACAATATTACTTTCTGTAATATGTAACTCGTTACTTATTACACTACTTTTGCATTACTTTTACCAAAACAATAGCAGCAGCAGAATGACATCGCCGCCCCGGAACCATCCCGAAAAATAATGTCAACCGCCTTGAAGTCAGTGTAAACAATCCAAAATTCTAAATGTTATTATTTTCCTTTGTTATTGTCATCTGTAGTGGTTATTTGCATAAAAACAGACAGTTTGATTAGGAAATGATTGTATCTTTTTTAAATATGTGCTTTAACAACCGGCAACCGCTGAGAATCATGGGAAACGTAAGTCCAGGAATAAGGTGAATAAGTACAGATCTTGTTGCCCTCTAGTTACAGGCTAAATTCACTCCTTGTACCCTGTAGTTACACTATAAGCATAAGGGTGGTACCCTGTACTTTGCCTGTAAGTATATAGGCTACAGAATTGGTCCCCTGCTTTAGAATACAGCCTGCGCACCTGAATTGGTCCCCTGCTTTAGAATACAGCCCGCGCACCTGTAGTTACACTGTAGTTACTATGTAAGTGTGGGCGAATTGACACAGCTTCAGAATACAGCCCGTGACCCCGTAGTTACTCTGTAAGTACAGGTGTGGTACCCCGTAATTACCCTATAAGTACACACAGTTATAAATGATGTGTAAATCATTTACAATTCATTTACAAGGCTTTCTGCATCCCCTAATCTAAAGTGTAAACCATTCATCACACATAAATGCAGGCCCGCCGCACCCCATTACGCAGAGTACGCAGACTGCGTAGGGCATCATGTGACTGAGGGCACTTTTTTCTCTTTTTTTTGGTGCCCTCAGTCAGGCCACTCACTGAACAGCAGGCCAGGCGCCGCCTACTGGTTTACTAGTGGTTTTATTACTTTATTCAGGGTTAAAGTGGGTGCATCTCATTGTAAAATTGGACTCGGCCCAAATTGGGCTTCAAGCGGCCCAAATTGGGCTTCAAGCGGCCCAAATCTGGCTTCAACCGGCCCAAATCTGGCTTCAACTGGCCCAAATCTGGCTTTAAACGACCCAAATCGGGCTTCAGACGGTCCAAATCTGGCTTCAAACAGCCCAAATCTGGCTTCAAACGGCCCAAATTGGGCTTCAAACGGCCCAAATTGGGCTTCAAACAGCCCAAATTTTTCGCCGCCGCCCTTCAGACGCCGGCACGCACGTCGGCCTGTATCGGCCTGGCCTGCTTGGTATCTAATGCCTGGCCTGAATTATGATCCCAGTCCGCCCCTGCTTGCATGTACAGTTTAACAATCACTTGTTTGCTGACATGTACAGTAATTCTAACAATTGTTTGTTTCCCACATGTAATGAAATGTGAGATACACTAGTATCGTTCATAATTAATGATTTTGCAGTCTTTCGTTTGACAGTTATTGAAAGTTTAACGGGGGGGGGGGGGGGGGGGCACCACAAAACAATTACGCTTAGGGCACCCAAATGGCCAGCAGCGGCCCTGCATAAATGTGTTACATACAAGGGGGTAGCTCTGTCAAAATTTAAGCCAATGCGGAAGTGCACTTAAACCTGCATTATTTCGAATGGCCTGCAGGGGGCGACCCATTGGTCCGTGGACTTCTGTTTTTTGACGCCTCACATATGGCATTTTGGCCATTACCATCTTGGATCTCGACACAAGTCCATCGGTTTCCCACAGAGCACGGCCTGCTATTGGTCCGTGATCAGCGAGCTGTGTGATCAATGGACAAGTGACCTGTCAATCACGCCCCAAAACATAGTCTGAATATAGCGATTGAGACCATAAATGCATTAGGAAAGTGTTTACTGAGGCCATACTTGAGGCTTGAAAACAGAAGTCCACAAACCAATGGATCGCCCCCTGCAGGCAAAGACGACACTTCCGCATTGGCTTCAATTTTGACAAACAGAGCTACCCTCTTGTATGTAAAGCTGCGTTCACACAGACCTATTAAAGTTTTTCGCTGGCATCGAATTTACATACAAAGTCAATGCAAACGAGCGATTGTGCGTATATTCACCCGGGAGAAATATCGCTGGGCGTCCGAGCGACAGAGACAGAGCGATAGGGAGAAAAATTGCTCGTCGCCCGAGATGAAATATCCCAATTCGAGCGAAATTACGCTGGCATCAGTCGCTCGCTGTTCAACGCTGATTGGCTGCCGTGTGAGAGTGAGTCAAGGATCACACTGGCTTGGAACAAACCGCTGGTTTATTGTGTGGCAACAAACTGCATTGACAGCTGATTGACAGGCTGACAGCTGACAGGAAGTGAAGTCTGTACTACCGGTATAGAGCTCGCGTTAGGAGCACGCTGATAGGCTTAGCTTGTAAACAACTACGGTGGCTCGTAGTGGACAAATATCATGACATTGCGTAACATTATAGCCCCCAGATGTCCGTCAATTCTTGTGCCTGTTGATGAGCGATTTAAACAGAGCGACAGAGCGATTCCAAAGGGTTGAATCGAGCGACAGAGAGAAAAATAAATATCTCGGTGTGAACACAGCTCAACACATTTATGTGTGAGGAATGGTTTACACTTTAGATTAGGAGATGCAGAAAGCCTTGTAAATTAATTGTAAATTATTTACACATCATATATAACAGGTGAGGAACACTTTATTTACTAAAGGTTTATAGATCACACATTTGTATATGTTAACATAACATTTATTAATCATCTATAAATGTATATTCATGTTTTGTAAATGGTTAGTTCATCATTAACTAAAGGCTTATAAATGACTTCCGACTGAACATTATTATAAAGTGTTACCCATTCATTCTCACTGTTTCAGTACCCCGGATGTGTTGTGGCACAAAAGCTTAGAAGCCAACATCTTGAAGAATCTCTTCTGTCAAGCAGCAGAGAGGGAACAACAGACAGGAGAGAAGATACTGGAGCTCTTATCATCAGTGTGCAGTTACAAGACATTCCCTCTCGAAACATCTGTCAATATGACCTATCAGTGTGATTTCCTACTGGACCTGTGCTCCCATGTGAAGGACTATGAGACTCAAACAAGCAGGAGTGTCCTTCCTGCATTACAGTCAGTGTACCAGTCAGCTCCTGCAGTCTGGACCATCAACCTCTCACAGAGAAAGGCACCCCTCCTCCTGGAAGTGCTGAAACTCCAAACAGAAAAGAAACCAGTGGAGCTGAGAGGCTGGTCAGATAAAGAGAGTGAAATGTGGTATTTCCTACATTGTCTTGAGCTGACAGGCTCGTCGGATGAAGAAAGTGAAGCATGGCAGTTCCTACAGTGTCTGCCTCACATCTCACAGCTCAGGTAAATGGATTATAATTCATTCACATGATTTCAGTCTACATATAAAAGTTATCACACATTAGACAGTATATGGATATTTAGTCATGAGTACATACTTCATATAAATCTACTATGTTACTTTCTACTCATTTCTCCCTAGCATTTAAGATATATGGGGCTCTATTCTCCCCCTGGCCTTAAATCTGTGTTTATGGCTGGGCGCGGCGCTATTAGTGGGCGTGGTCACGCTCATTCCATAATTTTTCCTTGACTCTAAAGTCAGATTGCGTCGGCGCTAACCATTTAACCACGCCTTTTTAAGCATAGAATTATTCACAACTGTGGCCATTGGTGATCTCCAGTAAACCAATCACATTCTTCCCTTCCAAGCTCCAATCCACGGAGCGATTCGATCCAGTCTGGTTGTGGCTGCATGCTGTCATCTATCCATGCCAATTTGGACATCTCAGCGCATCACAGATCATAGCCTAAACACCTCTCCCGCACACACGCTGAAGAAGGGCTGGTGCCCAAACGTCTGTGTGGCAATAAAAGTATTGAACTTGGAGCACTGTCCTCCTTTCTCAACGGTCCTAAAAAATCTAATCCGACCCAACCCAACCCGCTTGAGACGCGGACTGAGATCAACTCGCCCGCCGTTGTCACATACACTCAGCCCGAGACCAAAACAAACAAACAAACAAACAGTTATTAGACCTAGGACATTAGAAAAAGTGTGAAATTAATGCTGCTGCGGCTCAAATAATGGGGATGGTATGTATGTGTGTTACTGCCATAAATGTTTTTCAGCTTTCATGCTTTTTATGGTCGTATGCTTATCCCTTTTCGGGCTCTCTCTCTCCTGCACGTCTGCTGCGGGGCTACTGCGTGCGTAATTGCGCACGCAGTAGCCCCGCATTTCCCACCAATTTAGTCCATCATTTTCCCCTTGGCGCACATAAAGACACATGCTTCCGTCACTGTCTGCTTGATGGGAGAGGGACTTCAGCTGTAGGCTACTCGTGACAAAACCAGACATTTAATTTTCAACAGTTAACTTTTGCAGTAGCTATTCCTAGGTTACTGGCCCCGCCGCACTGAATAAGGCCTGGTTTTGAAAAGCGTTAACCGCAAAATTAACGCCCGTTGGGGAGATCGGTTTAGGCTGGTATTTAAGGCCGAAACGCCCATTCTGGCCTATTCTGGCACTGCGCCATGCCTCTTAAGCGTAAAGCGCATTTCGGGGCGTAAGAACATGACGGTATCTTCCCAAGTCAGCGGTAGGCAGGTGTAAAGTATGTTTTTTTGCATTTAAGACCAGTTTAGCGCCTAAGGCCAGGGGGAGAATAGAGCCCATGATGTCTGTTGGCTCATTGGTTCTCTGCTGTATATGATGCAGAAATCAGATCATCACATAATGTTTCATTGTCATTATTCCAGTTTCTGTCATCAGAGTTTAAAACCTGTAGCAGTAGCCACGTTTTTGTGGAATCTCTTCTGTCGAGCAGCAGAGAGGGAACAACAGACAGGAGAGAAGACGCTGGAGCTGTTATCATCAGTGTGCAGTTACACCACATTCCCTTTCAATCAATCTGTCAACAAGGATCAGAGTGATTTCCTACTGGACTTGTGCTCCCATGTGAAAGACTATGAGACTCAAACAGGCAGGAGTGCCCTTCCAGCATTACAGTCAGTTTACCAGTCAGCTCCTGCAGTCTGGACCATCAACCTCTCAAAGGCCTCCCTCCTCCTGGAAGTGCTGAAACTCCAATCAGAAAAGAAACCAGTGGAGCTGAGAGGCTGGTCAGATGAAAAGAGTGAAGTGTGGAGTTTCCTACAGTGTCTGCCTTACATCTCACAGCTCAGGTAAATGGATTGTAATTCATTCACATGTTTTTGGTTTACAAATAAAAGTTACGTCATTAGTAGGGATACGCACCGAGACCCGGTATCAAACGGACCCCACTGCTAAATTTGTAAATACCGGAGTATCAATAAGTGCTAACTTTAACGGTTCTCGGGTACTGGAGAAATTAAGAAAATACATTTTGGATGTACTTTTTCTGTTTTTTAGACATACAACACAAATACACAATATATTACTCCTAATAACAATGTTTATCCACTGTCAAAATCATATTGTGTTAAATCATTTGGAGGTGTATATTATTCCAGGATTGTCTTTTTCTTTGATTTTCAGACTGTCTGAAGACATGGCATTGCTACTGTTTCGATGGGTAAGAATACAGAGAGTGGCCTGTCCAGTGGCCATCGAAGAGCTTTCCCTTGTCCTAAAGACGAGCCAGCTATCAGACAGAGTGTTGTTGAGGGTTGTCAGTAGTGTGGCATCCCTACTGAGATACTGGACAGTCAGATGTTTGGACCTGACTGAGTTCCCCATCCACCCCAACTTTCTTATGACATTGCTATTTCACCATGATCCTCTTACAATCAAGTAAATCTCTTTACTTTGCTGATCCATAAAAACAGACTAAATCATACCATTCCATATCAATCCTTAAAATAATTTTTCCTAAATGTTCATTCATTTGTATTTTTCCTCTGATCTGTGACTTCCTCAGACTGTGTACACAGCATTTTCAGCAGCTACTTGTCCTGATACATGAGATCCAGGACAAGGACTTGACTGAGTCTTTCTTGAGGAAGGTTGGTGGAGACCTGACCTCCTGCTCTCTGCACTGGGAAGTACTTCACTATCTGCTGCAGCAGCCATCAACTCAGACCATCACTGTTGACTTGAGGAAGACCAGGATCTCAGAGAAGAGAATCACATATGTTCTTCCCTTTCTGGACAGGATTGTTTTTAAAAGGTGTTACAGATGTATTTACTCTTCACTGGATAGAGAAATACATTTGATCCCATTTAATACTTCATTATTAGTTTATTGTTATGCTTATCATCAGTAATAGCTTAAAAAATGCAATGACTGTCAAACAAACCCCTGTAATAGTAATGTCAATATCCAGCATGTTATCCTAACCTAAACACTGTCTACTTTCAGGCCCAGGCCCAGCTTGGTGTTGTCTGCCATCAGAGAGATCTATAAAACACACACCAGTCACCTTATACCTAGTTTACTGAGGTCATTAGATCATGTGATCAACCTGGCGTGCACACAGCTGGACACAACGGACTCTGCTGCTCTGCTGTTCATCCTCCAACATAGTGATGGAGTCCAACTCAAACTGCTGTGGACCTCCTTACCAACAGGCGGAGTACAGTCCATCCTGTCCACACTGGAGAAAGTCTCCCATCTCAGGTCAGACATTATAGTCCATTCCATTTGCATTGCATTCCATTTAAACCATGGCTAACCAATTTGGGGCCTGCCCCCCATTTGTTTTGGCCCACCATGGATTTGACTAAAAGAATCACGTTTAATATTACTGTCTTTCGGAGGTTGTGGCAGGCTAATTTTTAAAGCTAGTGATGGTTCTTATACCATAAACTATAGAAGACCTAATGCATCAATTGTTACCAAGCAGGTCAACCTAGCATGTCGGCAATGGGTGTAAATAACAGTGGCGGCTGATTTCAAATCTTTTTTTCAAGAGGAACCTGGCCAAGATGGTTATTATAACTTTAATAACCATCATTTTAGGCTCACATCACATCTAATGTTTGAGTGAAACTCTTCTGGTTTGGATTAAAATATGCTGGCTAGAGCTGACTATCCTACTATAATTTATATATAGGCCTAATTATATATTTATGTATTATTATGTATTTAGACAATCTATGTAAAAACAATTTGTTCCAGCTGGTTAATTTGAACAGAGTCTAGGTTATAAAGGTCCGTTTTTATTGAATACCGAATAATGGCACAATCACAACTGTATTGATTGTTGGCTGAAATGGTAACATTTATCATATTTCATTTTCTGCATCATTTTCATTTTATTTTTTATAGTTTGGAGAGGACTCTGCTGCTGAGGTTCCTCCACTGCTGCACTGCCTCTGAGGCCCAGCAGGGGGCAGCAGGAGGTCTGCTCAGGACTCTGCAACACAGCCTGGATCTGTCCTGCTCCTCCTGTGTGGAGCTGTCGGAGCAGGAGCAAGGGGAGACTCTGTGTCTGAGCGCTGGAGACTGCAGGGCCATCTCCACTGTGCTGAGACACAGCAGCCAGGACACACAGCTCAACCTACGAGACTGTGAGGTGGAGGACAGTGGACTGGACCTGCTGTTTCCTGTCTTGCACAGAGTCCGCCTGAGGTGAGAGAGAGGAAAAACAACACAACTTTATTACAATCATATTCACGGCCTATTTGAGCACCGTAACATTCTGCTCTTTGCTCTGTTTCTCCCCTTCAGAAGCAGCAAAGCCCTCCTCCTCCAGCTGCTCTCCCTGGTCCCTGTAGACAGTGAAGCGGACACGGTCAGGCGAGCAGAATCCCTCTGTGGAGCCCTGAATGGAGAGCTGGACCTCAGTGAGACCAGACTGGACCAGAGGGCCTGTGGCACTGTGGCTCTAATACTGGAGCGTTCTGAAGGGCTCAGAGAGCTGGACCTCAGTCACTGTCAACTCACTGACCAGCTGCTCCAGACACTGATCCCACACCTGCACAAAGCACAAGTCCTGGAGTGAGTCAGTCCACTAGAATGGAGAAGCATTTGCATGCTTGTATAAATCTGATTCTTATAATCTAATAATATATTGCTTTGTCCTTTGTCTTTTATTGGTGTTATAGTCTGAGTCACAATAAGATCACTGATGCTCTGACTGACAGTTTACTCCAGCTGGTCTCCATCAACAGCTCCATCCACACTGTGCGGTGAGCATGAATATATACTGTATATTGTCTGAATTGTGCATGTTTAATAAATTATATTAAACCTTTTGTATTGTTAGATTTGCAGAGAAATCATTAGTAAATTTAGATTAGGAGTAAACACTGTTACACATTATTCTGGCTGATGAAGTAACATTTGCTCTCTCTGGCATCGTCACAGAGTCTTCAGCAACAACATCATGGACAGAAGCCCCTTTCTGAAAGACAGATGCTTTGAAATGTGGTGAACCAATCAGCAGCAGTCTGTGGTCCAAGCAAGGGGTAACCTAATCTCACGTGGTCTGACCCAACATCTTAGTAATATGTTAAATCGTGTTAATTTTGTCGTTTAGTTTTCATCATATTTAGTCAACCTCACCCTGTTACACTAGGCCTTTTGATTGTGACTGTGCTGAAATTTCTTAATTTTGCACTGAGATGTAAAACTTTAGCCTTGACGTGATAAACCACTGCATCGGTGCATTTAATCGAAACATTGATAGAAAGGACAGATGCACGTCGAACAGAAGCTTCAAAATATCGACGAGACCCGGCACATTCTCATATAGTCTGTACGCAAAATGCCAACACACACTAAGGCCTTACATGCAGCTACGTTGTACTGTGCAAGGTTGTTTTCTTTCTGGACGTGTTGATTTTCTTTGTTTCTTTACTACTATCAATGTTTTTATTAACCCTATAAGCCCGACGGACCCGTATCCGGGTCCAACTGTGGTCAAGCCGACTTCACGCATTTGAAAAGTAGTTCAAATGCTAAAGTGGATTTTTTTTTTCAAATCCATCACACTTAGGAGGCCTGTCCCCCACTAAATCAGCCGTACAATTGTATTTTGTTCAAAGTAGTGTTAATTTTGTCGACGAAAACTATGACGAAAAATGTTAGTCGACTACCTTTTTCCCCAAGACTAAGACGAGACTAAAATGTTTAGACTTTTAGTTTCATTGACTAAGACGAGACTAAAATACTCAAACTTTTAGTCGACTAAAACTTGACTAAACAAAAAGAGGATGATGTTGACTAAATATGGTAAGAACTAACAAGGACATTTGACACAGGACTAAGACTACGACTAAATTTAAAAATAGACAACAAAATTAACACTAATTATAGACTGTTCTTTTAATTATTGCATTATGTGCAGTAACTTCCATAAGGCATACAGCAGCGGGAACACCATGCGCAGGAGGGTGAGGGAGGCTGGGCAATGGCGTGTGACAAGTCTCCCCTGTCCTGATCCCATCAAGGACTATAACAAGTACATGGGTGGGGTGGACCTGTCGGATGCCCTCATCCAGTGGTACTCCGTCAAAGGGAAAACACAGAGATGGTATAAGACCTTCTTTTACCATTTCATAGATTTGGGATCAGGACAGGGGAGACTTGTCACACGCCATTGCCCAGCCTCCCTCACCCTCCTGCGCATGGTGTTCCCGCTGCTGTATGCCTTATGGAAGTTACTGCACATCGTCACATCCCTTGTGTCCTTCCACTTGACAAACAGCATGTTCTCCTTACGCAGCCACCTCATGTCTCCCCTCTCCGCGTTCTTCGGCAAGTCATTTGCCGCTCCTTTTGGGAAACCCACACGCACAGGACGAATGGTGCCACAGGCTGCTGTGCTCGTGGTGGCAAGATGGCGAAACAGGGCGGGGCTAGTATAATAATTATCTACATAAAGTTGATAACCTTTACCTAGCATAGACATAGCCATTGTAAACGCCTTCCTCATCTTCAAAGATTTGGCTGTCGGACGAGGGGAAGTCCCCATGATGCAGAAGAAGTTCCGGGAGGTGCTGATGAGGGAGATGGTGAATGAGGCCAAAGCCATAGTGGCTGCTAGTGCCCCCTGCCCCAGCCTTGTCAACACGTGTGTTCCCTTGTACTTTGGGCCTAATTCCACAGCCAATCGCAGGGTCTGTGTTGTCTGCAACAAAGGCAAGAAAAAGATGAAGACACCCATCTACTGCAGCAAGTGCAACGTTGCACTGTGCCTGACCTCACAAAGGAACTGCTGGGCAGTCTACCACATTCCATCATACAAACCTTGATTTTTCTGTTTTTCATATTTTGTCCCCTGCATAACAAGGTACAGGGATGTGAACTCATGAGCGTGTTTTATTTATTATTATTATTTTCTTTGTCATATTTTGTCCCCTGCATAACAAGGTACAGGGATGTGAACTCATGAGCGTGTTTTATTTATTATTATTATTTTCTTTGTCATATTTTGTCCCCTGCATAACAAGGTACAGGGATGTGAACTCATAAGCGTGTTTTATTTATTATTATTATTTTCTTTGTCATATTTTGTCCCCTGCAGAACAAGGTACAGGGATGTGAACTCATGAGCGTGTTTTATTTATTATTATTATTATTTTCTTTGTCATATTTTGTCCCCTGCATACAGTAACAAGGTACAGGGATGTGAACTCATGAGCGTGTTTTATTTATTATTATTATTTTCTTTGTCATATTTTTCCCCCTGCATAACAAGGTACAGGGATGTGAACTCATGAGCGTGTTTTATTTATTATTATTATTATTTTCTTTGTCATATTTTGTCCCCTGCATAACAAGGTACAGGGATGTGAACTCATGAGCGTGTTTTATTTATTATTATTATTATTTTCTTTGTCATATTTTGTCCCCTGCATAACAAGGTACAGGGATGTGAACTCATGAGCGTGTTTTATTTATTATTATTATTATTTTCTTTGTCATATTTTTCCCCCTGCATAACAAGGTACAGGGATGTGAACTCATGACCGTGTTTTATTTATTATTATTATTTTCTTTGTCATATTTTTCCCCCTGCATAACAAGGTACAGGGATGTGAACTCATGAGCGTGTTTTATTTATTATTATTATTTTCTTTGTCATATTTTTCCCCCTGCATAACAAGGTACAGGGATGTGAACTCATGAGCGTGTTTTATTTATTATTATTATTATTTTCTTTGTCATATTTTGTCCCCTGCATAACAAGGTACAGGGATGTGAACTCATGACCGTGTTTTATTTATTATTATTATTTTCTTTGTCATATTTTGTCCCCTGCATAACAAGGTACAGGGATGTGAACTCATGAGCGTGTTTTATTTATTATTATTATTATTTTCTTTGTCATATTTTGTCCCCTGCATAACAAGGTACAGGGATGTGAACTCATGACCGTGTTTTATTTATTATTATTATTTTCTTTGTCATATTTTGTCCCCTGCATAACAAGGTACAGGGATGTGAACTCATGAGCGTGTTTTATTTATTATTATTATTTTCTTTGTCATATTTTGTCCCCTGCATAACAAGGTACAGGGATGTGAACTCAAGAGCGTGTTTTATTTATTATTATTATTATTTTCTTTGTCATATTTTGTCCCCTGCATAACAAGGTACAGGGATGTAAAATCATGAGCTGGGCTCCCCTAAACCTGAATGTTGAGGGATAGCAACTGGACGCTCGAGCCATTTATCATTGTTGAGTTGCTCTGCTCAAGTACCCCTAGGCCTAGGGGTACACATACCACTGGTTGGGATGACTGTCCTTCAAAAGTTTGTGAATTTCAAGTGTCATTTATTGAAAGCACTTGAATAATAATAATTTGTAATAAATTTCTCAATTTGGAGACAAAATTATCAATCTAGTTGTTGTTGTCAACTACTTGTTGGTGGTGGTGGTGTTTTTCAGTCTACAGTAGTTGTGTTTTCATTAGTTATACTGTGCACAATGGTAGATTCTGATGATGCACAGGGTAATTGTCATATCCAGAGGCTGCATTGTGTGGCAGTATCCTCCTGTTATGGATAGAAGTTGTATTTTCCAGCCAGATTCCATTGGAACTCATTTGGCACACTTTTGGGTACTTTGGGTACCCAAATGGCTAAAATGAGTGTCCGCCCAGTGCAATCTTTACTAAAACCTTTGTGGAAGCTATGTCCTTTGTGCAAATGCTTAGCTTTTTGCTACAGTTGTAGTCATGGAGTTGCTGAATCTGCTCAGGGGCATCTTTTTGCATGGGATAATTGTAGGCATGGTGTTATCCACTGTCTAATCTAAAAAACAATAGGCGAGGATAAAAAAAAATCACATTTCTCCTTTGGTTTATTACAATTTACTCAGGCATAGTAACAGCCACAATGTTGCTGACACTTCTGAATGGATTCTCTGAGGTCCCTAGATGCCAAGAACATGCAAATTAACCTTATAGTTGTGGGGCAATTCTTGATTACTTTGGGCATTTCTTTTTAGGCGTAATTGTTTCATAATGTTATTTCTGCAGAAGTTGTAAGACTAAAAGTACACTATCAAAGGCAGGACAGTGATACTCAACCTGAGGCTCTAGAGCCACACTCCCCTTTATGGGTAGTTGTGGCTCTTTTAACATCTAACACGATTAACACGATTTCAGTCTTTATTGTCACACGATTACAATCAACACATGCACAACACACACATGCTGGCCGGTGAAATCTTGTCCTCTGCATTTAACCCATCCTGGCTTTTGTCCTTTCCTCCGGGGGGCAGGCCAGGAGCAGTGGTCGCTTTCTTGTACAGCGCCCGGGGACCAACTTCGGATGTTGTCGTCACTGGTCGGATGACGATGACGATCTGATCTTCTGCATGTTTTTAATGGGGGGGGGGGGGGGGGTTATATACGGAGGAACCCCCCTGGGGGAGCACGGGGAGAACATGCAAACTCCACACAGACAGAAAGGCCCTTACGACGAGATACCCCACCTGGGCAGTAGGCACTGAGGATATGGGGGGGAACACAACCACAGCGCCCACAGTGTCCCAGGTGAGAATCGAACTCATGACCTTCTGACTGCGAGGCGACAGCTCTACCACTGAGCCACCGTGCTAAGCTGCACAGTAACATGTTAGGATAAACAACAACAAAAATAGTAAAGGAACTTTTTTGGTTTGCAGCTCTTGCAATGTTGTGTGTGTGTGTGTGTGTGTGGGGGGGGGGGGGGGGGCGCTCCTGTAGGTCAAGGCTGCATACCACTGGCCAGAAGGGGGCAGTCTGGGCCTCCAGTCTCCAAGGGACAAGCACAAGCAGAGCATAGCAAGTCTGAACCGGTTTTAACCGTTCTTATATTATGACGATGGTTTTAACACTGGGCAGGATATAGTCAACAAGGATGGAGAATTTGGGTGAGCTCATGCTTCTTTGTTCCATGTTTATTTGCCATATTTCTGACATCCGATTGTTACACTCGTATTGCCGTTTTCAGTTTTACTCAAGACATGAATATTGATCAGAGAAAACAACAGCTTACCTAGGAAGATGATAAATTAAAAGTTGTGAAAAGATATTACATAGCCTACAAATTATCTATTCATGATATTTACTGACAAAATCAACAGAGATAGACTCGGGTTTACTTTCTGCAGAGAGAATAAAAATCAGTCGATGACAATGAGTTCAACCTCACTTTAATTTATTTTAATTTGTATTAATAAAACTTCGAGTAACATGATATCGTGCTCTTCAGAGGAAGTCGAATCACAGTGTTATTTATTCATTGCATTGCATCACTGACACTCAGGCATGATCTATTTCTAAAGATGAAGTTGCTGCTATGAAAACTTGACCGGTGATAATAACCAATCAGAAGCCAACATCCTCCGAGTGGTCGGCTTCAACAAGGGACACAGTAGTGCGTAGCAAAGAGTATTGAAGGCAAGAGGCGACCCCTTTTTTTTTTTTTTTTTTACAACGATGCTACCTACCGCCATTTTGGCCTGGAACAAAACAGCATATCAGAGGTAGACTCCTCCAGGCCAAAATGGTGGATTTGCTGCGCGCTGCTGATGTTGCAATGGAACCATGTATTAACTGTCACTTCTTATCAAAGTTATTTGGTCATAGTGCGTAGTCGTCAAACAGGAACCGGCCGGTTTAACTTCTGAATGAGAAGAAAACAAGAGACAACATTCAGCCTAAAAAGGCGAGTGGCTTTCACGGCGACTGCTTTAGTTTCCACAGCAGGTCAGAGGGACTTTATCATATTTTGAAGAAAACGATTTTGTTGAAAAATTTCGGGTCCTCGACGGCGAGAAAACCTCACACAAGTTCAAAGTGACGCAGGAGGAGTGCACCTGCTACTCTTGAGGGGACGATATACTAGTAGTAGTGGCTAAACTGGTCCCAGCTCCATCTCGTACAAGACTCTCAACACCAGTGTGTCTGCTGTCTGCAGAAATTAAGGTAAGTCAGAAGTGCGAGTATGGGGTTGTCTCCTTGGCCGACTGGTTTGCGTGTTCGACTTGAATATAACGGGAGTCCTGAACACCCGTGTTCGATTCCCCCTTACAGCAATTATGTGCAAGAAGATTGCACGAAAGGGGAGGTAGTGTGACTACTACTTCAACCCGGGTATGATTAGAGTACGCTGGCCAATGGGATTTTTTCTAAGTGCAAGTATGCAGCAGCAGATGCCTGCTGCCCTATCCGGTGGAATATCATTTTTCTCCCTCTGATAAGATTCAAATGTGTTCAAATGCCTGGAAAGTGGAAACTGGCATCAAAATGTTTGGTCAGATGTGGAATTCAAACCCACAAGTCCATTTGGAGACCAGACTTTATAGGCAAAGTAGACCAGAGAACAACTTACCGCTATGAATGATGCCAGACTTTTTAGACCAGCGGTTCTCAACGTGACGTCCGAGGACCACCAGGGGTCCTCGAGGGGGTCCCAAGCAAATTATAAAACTTCACCATTATGTAATTTACAAGAAGTTAACACAATTAGAGAAATAGAAGAATGACTGCTATTTTGATCTGAGTTATGGAATTCTGGACAAATTCAAAAATAGCAACGATAAATAAATAAAAACTCAGATTTGGGTCAGAGAGTCACATTCTCATCAAATGGGTGTGTGTGTCCTTAATGTGGGATATATATATATATATATATGTTGAGAATCACTGTTTTCGACGACCTACACTGAATCCAGCCCAGACCAATCAAAGAGCCTAGATGACTTGGAACACAGCATAATTGCCAACACACACACACACACACACACACACACACACACACACACACACACACACACACACACACACACACACACACACACACACACACACACACACAGACAAGACAACATGCGCACACACATGCAGAAGCCCATTATGTGTGCACAGTCACACTCACGTGAAAAGCATGAGAAACATGTGCAACAGGTTGAAGGCAGAGGCAGATAGATCCATGCCTAACCTAATATGTAGCATGGTCCTCTCTGGTTGGTTAATGAATAGCTGTGTGTTGTTGTGTTGGGTGGCCACCTACACTAATAGGAGGCATGGTGTTGGGTCAGATGATGCATATATTTATTTAGTCAGCAGTCGCTGTGTGATCCCCAGGCAGTTTCCAGCAGACAGCAACGCAGGCACACTCTGCATCCTCATCTGTAAGAGACACTCTGGCTGCAATATTAATTATTATCTGTGTTATGTAAGAGACTGACCTCTTTAGTCAAATAATAGTTCAATAACTTCTCACTGCGCTCCTTTCCAGGACTGTTGCAGAAAAGTCAGCAGCGTGAAGACTGATAGGGGAGGAAGAACAGATTTTGACTGTGCCTCGAAGGAACATTATAATACTCATTTATCACCTTCCTCCTGAACAACTATGGAACTGGCACTGGTGAGTCTCTGCTTGAACAGCGCATGGGGACCTCATAAGGATTTCATGTCCCATTCATGTTTCCATAGACATTTCATTAACTCTGACAAAAAAGAAGAGGGAAATCGTCAGGATTTTATTTTTTAGGTCCGAGTGAAATGTTCTTTGGTGAATTCTGAATATAGCTGAATTGCTTGGTTTGACCAAGTAAAACTATTTTTATAAGGATCTTTCAAAAAGTCTAAGGGAACATGAATCGGGAATGAAATCCTTCAGCTCCCATGCCAAACCCGGAAAAGGGCGTAACTTATTGTTTAGAGCCTTATTATTATAATGCTAATTTGTGTATTTTCTTTATATCCATGGTGCAACTGCAACATTTTCCCTTCAACTGATTGTTAATGAATTAGATGATTGTGTTTTTGTTTGTTGAATAGTGAACAAACGATCTTGTGTATTTTGCAACCAATTTGATTAGTTCATCAAAACTTGAATGGCCATCCTTTTCATCAAGCCTTTTCTAACTCGAGGTCAGTTGCCTGGCACCAACCCCAGAATCCCTGTCGCTCGCTACATTCACATTCGCTACATTCAGAATCACTGCTGCTCGCTACATTCAGACAGAGTTGAAAACGAAACGCCAATTCTGTCAGAATATCAGCAGGAAACGAGGTCAGGGCATCCTGGCCGACCCTGTCAAAACCTCCCTCTGATAGCGCCTTACTGATGACCTCTTATAACCCCCTCTCTAATCTTCATGTTCCGTTCACTTGATTTTAGCTCTCGGTCTTCATTTTCTCTCGTCATCGAATCTTGACAGATTTAATTTTGATCATCTTCAACATGTTCAGTGTGATCCAAATCAAATTCATTTCCACTTTAGATATCCAAAGTCCCGCCACAAATCATGTCTGTATTAAGGGCATGGTGGAGGTGATATACAGTGAAAGAACACTGGTGAAGACCTGTTTGATCATAAGGCTTATGAATGCATAATGTGCTGTTACATCACATTCATTGAACAAGGCTGGACGTTACAACGCTCAGCTTGTTGTCTCTAGTGCTAATTGACACCGTGCTAAATACTTGCACACAAGCGTGTAGGAACTCAAATGTAGACTTTATGTGATAAAACTGCTACTACTCTACTACTGTGCATACGGTATGTGTTCACATAATGCTATGCTAACACACATACACGCAATCTCTGTATGATTCTTAGCATGTAATAGATATTCATGGGCTGGAAGCCAGAGGGGAAGTGTGTGTGTGTGTGGGGGGGGGGCTTGTAAGGAGAGAAACATGCGATCCGGGTAGAGTTATTTTTATTTTATTTTTTATCACAGAGCATACTGTTAATCATAAATAGAGACAAAATCATGTTCCGAGCCCTCTTCAGAAGGGCATTGTACCATGTGCGTGTGAAACTGACATCTCACCCATCTCCCTCCTGTCTCGCTTTCCATCATATCCTATCCTCCCTATCCTCTCTCTCTCTCTCTCCACTTTTCCCTCTCCCTCCCCCTCCACCCCCTCAGGCTCACCCCGCTATCAAAGCCTTCATGTGTGGCTCCCTCAGCGGGACCTGCTCCACGCTGCTCTTCCAGCCTCTGGACCTGGTGAAGACACGTCTGCAGACCCTGCAGAGTGGCGTGCAGCCTGGGTCAGTCTGTGTGTGTGTCGTAAACATACACCTCATATATCAGTTCAAGTGGCTTGACTCATGTGCAGCAACATGTTATTCTGTGTAACTATCTCACCGTATCGAACATGTTATTCTGTGTAACTATCTCACTCACTGTATCGAACATGTTATTCTGTGTAACTATCTCACTCACCGTATCGAATGCTCTCTGGCCCGGTCACCTCCCAAACGGCAGTGTGTTGCATTGCCTGCATCAGTAGCATGACAGAAAATGTCACTCTTAATAAAGCTTGTAAGATGCAGGCTGCACATTGGCCTGCATGTGGGTGGGGAGCACTATTGAGTGTTTACAATCGATCGCCTCTATGTGAACTTATCTCAATATGACCCCTCTTTTAGTTCGGCGAGAGTGGGGATGGTGACGGTGCTGCTGAGCGTGGTGCGGACCGAGAGGCTGCTAGGACTGTGGAAAGGAGTTTCACCGGTCAGTTTGACTATTTGCACTTTTCTTTTTAAGTCTCTGGTCTCCTCACCGATTCACCGACTTCAACAGATTCTCAATGGACTGCGGTCTGACCCGGAATGAGTCTCTAACATCCCCAGTCTCTCCACCATCTCCTCCTCTAGTCCTTTGCGCGGACCATCCCTGGCGTCGGGATCTACTTCAGCACCTACTGCTCCCTGAAGCAGCACTTCTTCCTGGACAGGAGCCCCGGGGCGCTGGAGGCGGTGCTGCTGGGAGCCGGCGCCCGCACGGTGGCAGGGGTCATCATGCTGCCCGTCACTGTCATCAAGACACGCTTTGAGGTGTGTGTGCACTGAGGTGTGGTTTGCATGATGTTTATGAGTAAGGATGGTTTTTATTAGTATTTAGGTGTTAAAACACGAGTATAACTTAGTTTTTTTTTATGTTTGTGAAATTGAGAGAGAGAGAGCTCTTTGAGGTGTAACCTGGCTGTGTTGTTGTGTTTCAGAGTGGCAGGTTTAACTATGGGAGCGTGGTGGGCGCTCTGCGCAGCGTGTGTCAGACCGAGGGGCCCTTGGCTCTGTTCTCTGGCCTGACGGCTACTCTGCTCAGAGACGCTCCTTTCTCTGGGATCTACGTGATGTTCTACAGCCAGTCCAAGGCCTCGCTGCCAAAGGGTAAGAACTGTGCTTCCTTTGGTACTAACCAAATATGATCAATTTAAATAATCAGCGATATCATTTCTGAACTGTTGTAGCATATACAGTATTTTGGTGCTTTGCTCTTTTTTTTTTTACCTTGTTTCTCTTCATGGGAGGTGTGTTATGGCTTGATACAATTAAAAAAATACAGTTGTAAATGAAATGATAAATGTAAACACCAAGCAGAAGTCGTCATTGTTTGCTGGCCATTGAAACTGTCTACATGTTTCTTCCAGAGGTCAGCATGTCTGCGTACGCTCCCCTGGCTAACTTCAGCTGTGGGCTCCTGGCTGGAGTGTTGGCCTCCCTCATCACCCAACCTGCTGATGTGGTGAAGACACACGTCCAAGTGAGCCCACAGCTCAGGACAGCAGATGCTGTCAGATACATCTACAAGGTAACTGTCTCACTCTTTTTTTTCTAGTTAATATAGAAAATTGAACCATAGTACATCACCTTTATGGGGCGGCTGTGGCTCAGGAGGTAGAGCGGGTTGTTGTCCACTAATCCACTAATCAGAGGGTCGGTGGTTCAATCCCCGGCTCCTCCAGTCTGCATGTCGAAGTGTCCTTGGGCAAGACACTGAACCCCAAATTGCTCCCGATGGCTGTGCCAGCACCTTGCGTGGCAGCTGGCCGCCTTTGGTGTGTGAATGGGTGAATGTAGGCACATTGTAAAGCGCATTGGATAAAAGCGCTATATAAATGCAGTCCATTTACCATTTACCTTTAAATACACCTTAAAACCTTAGTTATTCATTCACTTAAATACATACAGACAATATATACTTTCATAAGCACATCTCTCCTGCACACACTTTCAGCCCACCCACACCATTTAATCTCACATGACCTCACATAAATCCTAATCTATCATGACCAGTACTGTTGTCCTGCCATGTCAGCTATGTAACTCTCCATTTAGAACACTATTGAATGTTCTGAATGTTCTCCACATAGTACTCCCTGTACCACAAATGACTGTACCATGCCTCTGTATCAGCGCTAACGTACAGTATCTGTCGATGTCACAGTAACAATCTCTTTCTCTTGGAAAAAATGTATCCATACACCACTGTTGCTTGTTGCATAATCCTCTCATGAGACATTAAATCATATTAAATATATTCATGTAAGCCGAACCTCTGACTCAAGAACTTTTAGTTTAATTATTCTACATCACCAGTCCAGTCTACCCAATGCCAGCCTTGGAAGACCTTCAATGTATTTTATGATCATTGTGTCAAGTCAAATGCATCCTTCTTTGTGAGGAATTTATCTGACACTTGTCCTTATTTTCCATCTCCTCCTCTGCTCCTTCTCTAAGGAACATGGGTTCCAAGGGTTCTTCAGAGGTGCAGTTCCACGGTTGCTGAGGAGAACCATGATGGCCGCCATGGCATGGACAGTGTATGAGCAGATGATGGCTCGCATCGGACTGAAGTCCTGAAGGAGATGGTAGATGGGAAGTGTGTGAAAGAGAACAAAAAGGAAGAAGAGAGAAGTGTCAAGTCACTGAATGAAGATTGACCATGACAGTAAGGAAAGAACTGCAAGAAGATGCTCCAGTAGTGTTTCATCTCTTCAAAGAAGATCGGCAAAGGACTTCAACACTGGCTTATTTCACTGTAACAAGAGATGTCGCTTGATGAGTGAAGACAGCCCAGACCTGTTGCCTGAAGTGACTGACCTGCACATTACAAGAGAGACCGAGGCTTATTGGGCATTGTCCAAAATGTTGACTGTTGTCTGTGCTACAGTGCTAAATAACTTTAAATATTGTTTTTATTACAGTATTATAATTTCAGATTTTTCTCCCCAATTGCACTTGGCCAATTTCCCCCTGCTGCCCCGGTCGCTGTTCCACCATCTGCCGATCTGGGGAGAGCCGTAGACTAGCACCATGCTTCCTCCGACATATGCGCCAGCCAGCATGTTGCCAGCCTGACAGTGGGGAGCTTCACCGGTAGGACGTAGCACGTGGGAGGATCACGCTATTCCCACCAGTTCCCTTCCGCCCCGAACAGTGGAGGCGCCAGTGCAGCGACCAGGACGCATAACCCCAATCCGGCTTCCCACCCGCAGACACAGCCAATCATGCCTGAATGCACGCCCGACCAAGCCGGAGGTAACGGGGGCGCGAACCTGCGATCCTCATGTTGGTAGGCAGGGAATCTACCGGGACGCTCAATAACTTTAAATATTTTTTTTAATTGTACAGTATATGCTACTACAAGTCTAGTAGAATTTCCGATGACCATTTGGACTCCCAGGCACAAACTATTATTTTCCATATTTTGTAAATACCCCGCTGGGAATTCCTAAGTGTTCCTCTGGTTTTCCGAGGTCTGTCCATGTGACCTCAAAAAGACTGCAATGGCACAATCATTTATTACTCAGTTATGTAGTTGTTATGTAATGCACTTTAACCTCAGCGGTTGTATTATGATTTCTCTGCACATTTTAAAACGAGTGGAGTCTCTTAGTGCATTAGTTTAGGAGTCTACCTGCCTTCCTAAAGGTGGCAAAAGATAGATACTTTGTTATTTTTTATTCTTCTAGCATCACTGTTAACATATATAGTCTACGTTGTCAGTCTTTTGCTCTGTGTAATTAATTTGCCTTAAAATGGAATATGTGTTTTGCTGTCTTTATTTGTAGTGAAATTGTAATAATGGTAAATATTGTATCATTAAGGTATTCTATCATTTTTTAAGAAAATAAAAATACATGTATATTGATATGGAACACAAATCTCTTGACATTGATTTCTTCACTTTCTCAACCCCTTTTCCCCCCACTGTAAATGATTCAGTTCTCTCTGAAACACTGGTGTGCAGATATATGTCTACTATTTCACATGACACTCAATTCCTGGCTCAGGCTGGGCAGGGGTCAGCATTGGTCTCTGTCCCACTTACTCATAAAGTGCAGACAGACATACTGTAAACTGCTGCATCATGCAGCATGTCTTATCTCTTTTTATGGTGGAAAAAAGGACACGAACAGGGCTCTCTGCCAAACTTGAGTGCTCGCTGGGTCAGCTCTGGTATGAATGTATCAGAGATGCCTCCAACAACAGATTAGAGAGACATGGGCCTAATGGTCCATTTATTGTAGCAGACTGCTAGTACAGGACGGCCAAAGAGTTATCGCAGTGCAGTGAGACAAAGATAAGCAGCGGAGGGGGAGTGGTGCCATGACATAACTGGGACACAATGGGAGCTTAAGGACATGGACCATGAGTAAGATATTAAGCCACTTAAGTTGATCTTCTACCCTCTGATCTAGATTAGTTATTCAGTAAAGACCTACTTCCTTTATGATTGGCTGGGGTTATATCATCTTTCTGTTGCAATAATGTGTTTGTTGTTCATCAGGAGAAAATGTCTGTTCATACATCATATTTCTCAGTTTCATATCTGAAGCAAACATGTGGCAGAGGGCTCATTAGTGGATTACACATAAAATTGGCAATTCTTGGATCAATAGGACATTTAGACTTTGTGAAGAGGATATTAGGCCCACTGCCTGTCAGTGAGTAGCATAACACTGACACAGCCAATCTGTCAGTGAGTAGCATAACACTGGCACAGCCAATCTGTCAGTGAGTAGCATAACCCTGGCACAGCCAATCTGTCAGTGAGTAGCATAACACTGGCACAGCCAATCTGTCAGTGAGTAGCATAACACTGGCACAGCCAACCTGTCAGTGAGTAGCATAACACTGGCACAGCCAATGCTACATTCCCCTCTTGATTGGTGAATCAATTTAATAATAATGGCCTTGACAAGGTGTGGTGTAGAGTTATGGAGGTCAGATGGCACAATTAACAGCTACATAAGCCTCTTTATGTAGAGTATGAGTGTCATGTAGGCTATGTTCATAGTTTTTTTAATGTATGTATTATCTATGTATACTGTGTGTGTGTGTGTGTGTGTGTGTGTGTGTGTGTGTGTGTGTGTGTGTGTGTGTGTGTGTGTGTGTGTGTGTGTGTGTTTTATTTGCACTTTCATCTCAACATCTCTTTATTAGGTGAAGTGTGTTGAGTCTCCTGTTGGTGATAACGCACTTAAAATAGTAATAATAATTTGACTTTAGAGTACACATTTAATGAACGTACCTTGAATCATGAAGGATATGACTGTCGTTACTTTTGAAGATCAAGCCAAGGCACACAGAAGACTGTTTGAATCATCTGTTGACATCTCTTACTGTTACTAATACTAGTATGACCTTGTGTGCTCTTGTGTTTTCCCAGAAAACACAACTCCGTAGCATGTTATTACCTCATGTGCCACATCACCCCACTTCTTCTATAGCCTTATTTGTAAGATCCATTGCCACCAATGTCCTTGACATTTTATCCAAACATAACCCCCTAACTATTGAATCAACACCAAGCAGCCAACCTAAACCTGCATATCCCCCTGTTATCTCTCTCTCTCTCTCGCTCTGCGTTCTTTCTCTGTTGAGTCTCTGAACACCTCACCGGACTTATTATTAGTGGTCCCCAATGGCTCCACTGTGGTACAGTAAATAAAAACCTCTTTAAAATCTAAAATGAATTTCTTTTGAAATATTTCACAACATGGTGTACTATCTATCACTGTGTACATATTGTGATACCTTTGCCTGGAACCCATTATCTTTAGCAAATAAAGTTGCAACACAGCAGTCTTTCACCCGGCAGTCACCGTCTCAGCATTGTCTTAATATGGTCTTTCCATCTCCATTGTCTTAATATGGGATACCATCCGACCTACCATGCAGCACACCACACAGTCACTACTACAGTATGCAGGATCATAGGACCCAAACGCCACCTAGTGATACAATGGCAGCGCTACACTCAGCCGTTTCCTAATAAACAGCCAATCACGCGCTTGGAAGTTTGGGTATATATAAAACGTCACTTCCTCCCAAGGCTCTCTTTTTCACCGTGTGGACAGACTTCCATACGGCGTTGTTTCGTGGTGAGTTTTAAAGTGTAATATTTTGTTTTGAACCAGCATATTCAGTTGGGAGAAGACGAATAACGACACATAAGCCAACATGTTATCACCAGACCAGTGTATATACCCCGACTATCGTGTGGATATACTCATATTTACCACTAGAAAAATATGCTAACGTGCATAGCTAACTTGTAGCGGCTACAAGATGGCTATGCATGCACGTTAGCATAGTTGGCTACAACGTAGCCACTGACACGCGCACACAGGCTGTAACGTTATGCTGTTCTTGTCGCGCCTAATTCCAAGTTACAGCAACTGTAGTCTATCTTGCCAAATTATCTTCCTGCACCGGGAGAGAGCAACGGCTATTGGATCAGGCCCTATTTATGAAAATGTTGTGTTCGTATATATATTTTTGGTGGCCATGTGGTTAGGAAGGTCCCCTTTCAACCGGGTAATCTGGGTTCAAGCCCCCATGTTAAATATTTTTCTCTGAAGTGTCCATGAGTAAAATATCGATTCCTAATTAGTTCCAGGGGTTCTGCTCGGTAGTTGACTATCCAAAGACTGGGGAGGGGGGATCTATAGATGTATAGATAAAGATAAAAAAGATAACTATCTTTTCAGTGTTATCAATATAAAGAATCAATCACATACTCGGAAAACAAGGCTGGTTTGTGAATCGATGTTTTGCTGTGCAGTCTCAGATAATGCTTTCTCTATGCAAGCCCAGACTCTCACATGGAGGAGACCTGCTACTGATGTCATGCTAAACCCCACATGCCAGAAACAGGATATATAGATAATCGTATATTTTGGCCCTCCCCCAGCTCTCCCGCAACTCGTAACACAGGGAAAGTGGTCACGATGTCCGGAGGTCTGGATGTCCTTCAAATGAAGGAGGAGGATGTGCTGAAGTTCCTGGCGGCAGGAACCCACCTGGGAGGTACCAACATGGACTTCCAGATGGAGCAGTACGTCTACAAGAGAAAAAGTGATGGTGAGTGAATGTTGGATTAACTGCATTGTGCTATAATACATGCTATTAAAAAGTCAGGTGAAGCAAGAAAGTCAACCTTTTGTGTGCAGTGTATTAATAAAAAAATCAGTCCCCTGTGTGTCTCCACTGTACTGTTAAATAAAAAAATCAAAATAAATAGGCTATGCAGTGTAAAAAAATTTTTTTTTTTTGTTACAACAAGCCTTTTCATTCACCAGGTGTGTACATCGTCAACCTGAGGAAGACCTGGGAGAAACTGCTGCTTGCTGCCAGGGCCATCGTTGCCATTGAGAACCCAGCAGATGTGTGTGTCATCTCTTCCAGGAACACTGGACAGGTAAAATAAGATGATTAGAAGTGATGTCTACAATATATCTTGGTGTCTAGTTAGACTATAGTCAAATAAGGCTCTTTGAGTGGTCGGAAGTTTTTATCAACTTACATCAGTTTTGAATGACATTATTTCATGTGCGCACTATTAAAACCGGGCACTAGTGTTGGTGTTCAGGTGTCGGAAGTGTGCTAGAGTGAGCGTGCCGGGTTTTCGCTAACACCATGAGGACTGCTGTGCTGTCCCATGACTGGGGTTTGATAGTGACCTGAGCCACAGGCACTCGTGCCGTCAGATTGTCTTGCTCATTTTTCAATTTAAATGAAAAAGAATTGCAAAATGGCTGACAGAACAAAATTGAGTCCTCAAGTGTGTATTTTTTTTTCTCTCCTGTCGTCCTAGAGAGCCGTGCTTAAGTTTGCCTCTTGCACCGGTGCCACCACCTTCCACGGGCGCTTCACCCCTGGTACATTCACCAATCAGATCCAGGCGGCTTTCAGGGAGCCCCGCCTTCTGATTGTGACGGACCCCCGTGCCGACCACCAGGCACTGACTGAGGCTTCCTACGTCAACATCCCCACCATCGCCCTGTGCAACACAGACTCCCCACTCAGTTACGTGGACATTTCTATCCCCTGCAACAACAAGGTGAGACTAACTTGATAACAAACTGCAATCAGGCCACAACATTTGCAGCAGCCACCAGACAATCCTAGTACCGTAAATTCCGGACTATAAGGCGCACCGGAGTATAAGCCGCAGCAGCAAAATTGCCTGTTTGTTACATATATAAGCCGCACCGGACTATAAGCCGCGGGTGTTTTAATGTTTTTTTTTTTTTTTTTTTTTTGTGTTTTAATGTTTAATTACCATATGTAAGGGTTCGTGCACAGAGGGGATTGTCGGGAAAGAGATGGCTGTTTGAGGAAGCTCCCATTTATTAACATTTCAACAAAACAACATAACACAACACCACGTGTTTTTTTTTTTTACAGTGCACACAGTGTCATACAGTGTCCGCGGTGTGGTGAAAAGAGGGCAAGAGAGGAAATTAAAACAGAAGTGGATTTATAGTTAGAAAGAGTGCTAAAGAAGAGAGAATTCTGTTTTTTATTTATTTTTTTGCTGAAAAAATCCATAGATAAGCCGCACCGTTATATAAGCCGCAGGGGCCAAAAAACGGGGAAAAAGCCGCGGCTTATAGTCCGGAATTTACGGTAATATAAGTGGCTGTATATTTTCTTCACTCACCAGCCCAAAAAACAATAATCTATTAAGTGGCTGGTAAAATATGAACATTAACTAGCCATTTGGCAACATTAAACCATTAGCTGTGTATTATCTGGATAATGTTTTAGTGAACCCTTAAGGCCTAAACATGGTCGTCCGTCAGAGCCTCGCCCCGCCCTCCCCGTGTGACGGCGGGTGGAGCGCCGTCCTACGGGAAGGGGCCGCCGTCGGCTGACGGGGGCTGCTCGAAAATGTGACTTCACGGCGACGATACGTGCGTGACGACAGCTGCAGGAGAGTTGTGATTGGCCGTTGCCCTGGCTCTTCGTCGTAAAGTCGCCTTTCAAAGCATGATGTTAGATTATAACAACTAGTTGTGTGACTTAGCCTTCCCAAATGTTGAGGGTCGTTTTTTAGAATTTAATACATAGAATTGGGAACGTTACATTCAATTTCATTCAGACTGCCTGGCACACAATCTCCGCCATTTTCACACGGAGCTTCCGCGGGGGGGGGGGAGGGGGGGCGTAGTGGCGTCCGAGCATGTGGGGCTCGCTGGCGCCGCCAGACGACGAGACGGCTCCAATTCGAGGCGGACGGACGACCATGTTTAGGCCTTTAAATCTGCACACCGTTAGAGCCCGGCACTATCCTGTCTGTGCAGTGCTGGGTGTAGGATGTGTGCTAAAGAAACGCTGGGCCTTTTTCTATCTCTCTGTTCTACTCAGGGGAAAGTGGGAATTGGTCTTGCCACAAAAAGCTTTCCTCTTGTAGATCTTGATGCCTTTTGTTTGTAGATTTTGTGAGGACTGGACTGATGCCAGTCACAGTAGTTCACTAAGTATCCTACATGACGTACCATCCCCTGAGCTGTGACTTGATGTGTGTTCTAGGGTCACCACTCTGTGGGTCTGATGTGGTGGATGCTGGCCAGGGAGGTCCTCAGAATGAGGGGCACCATCTCCAGGGAGCACCCTTGGGAGGTCATGCCAGATCTCTACTTCTACAGGGATCCTGAGGAGGTAAAACATTGCTGTTTAAATACCCTGCAGCTCCCCGAATGCGTTTTCTGTCCATTATATTGCAGGTTGATGTTTTTGTTGCGCACACCATTTTCACGCTTGCTAAATGCATCTATTCTCATCGCAGATTGAGAAGGAGGAACAGGCTGCGGCTGAGAAGGCTGTTGGCAAGGAGGAGTTCCAGGGCGAGTGGACCGCCCCTGCAGCTGAGTTTACCCAGCCGGAGGTGGCTGATTGGTCTGAGGGTGTGGCTGTGCCATCTGTGCCCATCCAGCAGTTCCCTACAGGTAAGAGCGCTCGTCTTGGTCGATCAAGCACCTGTCACTTATTCAACCCTTAGAAAAACGTAGATTACCTCTTACCACCTTCATTCAGCACAGTTGATTAGCCTGTTAAATGGCTTAACCAAAAACCTAACTTGATCTCCTCTGCGCGTTCTTTTCAGCTGCTGCTGCTGCCGCCCCTGCTGCCAAGCCAGCTGCACCAACTGAAGGGTTCTCAGGTGAGTTGTAGCCTGATGTGGAGTCATTAACCATCCAGACTTCTAAACATCTGATTGATCAACATGAACATCTGATCGTTACTGAATGTTGAGATATTTATTTTGATTCCTTTGTCTTGCAGAGGACTGGAGTACCCAGCCTGCCACTGAGGATTGGTCCACTGCCCCCACTGCCCAGGCCTCTGAATGGGGTGGAGCTCCTGCTGATTGGTCTTAAAACATTGACCTGTAATAATAAACAGCAGTTTTTTACAGACTTTACTTGTGACTTGGTGTGGCTTGATCTTCTATTTCAAGGGTGTCCAACAGGTGGCATGTGAACTACCAGCTCACATGCTGGTAGCTTGTGGTACACAGGCTATCCGTAGCTTGCCAAAGAAAACCTGCATACAGTGGGTGTGGGAGAATCCATCATGTATAGCTAACTCTTATCTACATTACTATAAGAGCAATTTAGTTTACCGGTATATAGAGCAATTTAACATTATTACATTATTAAATGTACTTGGCAAAAAAATCAAGGGGAAACAAAGTGACGCTCACAACTAGTTGTATTTGTAACCAGTCATTCCTAAAAAAAAAAAAAAAAGGCTTTGGACGCCTGTTCTATTTACGGTTGGGTCACAAAGCTTTGGTCCAGATGTAATGGATAAGGACCGGTTTAGCGGAACCGCAGTCTGGTTACTGGGGCAAGGGAAACCATTAGGAGGCACCGTTGCTTGGCAACCAGAGCTCCGCTGTCAACGGCAAACTCATCTCGAAGACGCATCTGTCACTTTATGCAATGTTAGTCTTCGTGAGTCAACTTATTATACAACTATACAATGGTAAGCTTCATGGGTGATTATTATGGTAAGGTTATTTGAGTTTCTGCTGCTATCCAAGCTGAGTTAACTAATGTTAGTTAGCCAGTTAATAACATGGTTATTTTGCATTTGAGCCAACCTAATTTATTTATAGGATTAACGGTAATGTTAACATGAACTGTGCTGAAGAAAAGGGAAAGCTTGACAAACTAAGTTAACCTACTTTACTGAAGCAGACTAGCAGAGTAACCTCATATTCATCAATGAGTTTGACTCCCCGGTTATTGCTCAATTTAGGCAGACAAGATGGGATTTAATTTTTTTAAGTGGTCTGTATACACAGGGATCTTAAAAGTTGATAAATTGAGGCAAAATTAAGGTCCAAGTATTTAAAAGTCTTAATCGCCATTCAAGCGGTATTAAATGTAGCTATTTTGCTGATTGTGTTAAATGGGCATATATCGGCTCGCGGATCGCAGACCCCTGAATTGAATCAAAATCGTATCGTGGCAGACTGATATCAGCAAATATCGTATCGTCCTAAATATTATGGTATTGTTTGTGATGAAACTTGTCATTTACACCCGTATCACTGATGTGATGAAAGTGGCAATGTTGTCTTAAAATATATTGAAAGGGGCAAAGGCCTTAAAACGGTGTTGAATTTAACTTCAGGATTCCTGCATATACCCTGATACAGAATCTGTCAAGGGTAAAGCCAGCCATCGGCGGGGATACCCCTAAAATCAAGGAGAAGCCTCTCCTCGAGGATTATGTTGACAACAGGGACTATCTGGGAGCCATAACACTGCTGGAGGTATGCTGACGTTCGTGGCAGTCATGGCATACATAATACACCAACTGGAGCTCCTTATCTTGTTATGCTATTCCCAATGTATCTGTGTCTGACTGGGTGAACAGTTTGAGCACAGTGTAGGTGAGAGAGGAGTGGATGCAGACCTGTGGCTGGGGTACTGTGCTTTCCACCTTGGAGACTACAAGAGGGCTATGGAGGTTTGGCATAAAGTCCAAAAGCTTATTATACACACGATAAACTTTTATATACACATGCACTAGTGCATTTTCTTTCTTTTTTTTCTGTAGGAGTACAAAGCCATGACAATGAAACCAGAATGCTCTTCAGAGGTTTGGGTCTACCTCGCCTGCACTTTGTTCTTCTTGGGACTTTACAAGGAGGCTGAGGATGCTGCATTTAAGGGTAGGGGACAACCACTCTGATCCCCCATACCCACAAGTGATCCACTCACACAGACGATAGCCAAATCCATTCTGAGGAGCTCCTCTCGGTCTCATGTTTTTCTCATGTTTTTCTCCCACTCAGCCCCTAAAAGCAAGCTGCAGAATCGTCTGCTTTTCCACCTTGCGCACAAGGTCAGCCTTTACAGGCCACATATTTCCCTTCAAATAACCCAAAGTAATCTGCCCAGAGAGAATATCTTCTTCCCTGTGTCCATGTGTGTGTTCTTCCTCGCCTTTCTGCCGCCTGCAGTTCAGTGATGAGGAGAAGCTGATGACTTTCCACCAGAGTCTGGAGGATGTGACTGAGGACCAGCTGAGCCTGGCCTCTATACACTGCATGCGCTTCCATCACCAGCAGGCCATTGAAATCTACCAGCACATCCTGGCCCACAACAGGTGAGTAGAAGGTGGAGTCTACATGGACAAGTCTATTGAATAACAGATCTTTTCCTGCGATGCTAAATACCTGATCTAATGTATTGGTCTATGCTTTGTCTTCTGTAGAAACTACCTGGCCCTGAATGTGTATGTGGCTCTTTGCTTCTACAAAATGGACTACTACGATGTGTCCCAGCAGGTGTTGGCTGTCTATTTGCAGAGCATCCCAGATTCTGCCATTGCCCTCAACCTCATGGCCTGCAATCTCTTCAGGCTCTTCAATGGAAAAGCAGCTGAGGTCAGTTTCCACAAATGTGTACACCAAAACTTGACCTCACTTCAAAGTTCATGCTGGAGCGGAACTGGAAACAATGTATTAGCAGTTTAGATTGACTCCAATGCAGGTTGTAGCACAACAACTCTTACAGTATACTACTACTTATAAAAATCTTAATAAAAAAAAATCTTAATTTCATCAAAATCATCTTTGCCCTATTATTATTGTTTTGATTAGGGATTGGGTGAAATTATATTGCTGTTGGAATCACATTTTTGATCTCAGTAGTCAACATTTTGCACACGTGTGCACAGTGTATGCATGTTAAAACGCTTTTATGCTGTCACAGTCCTTGATGTCTCCCTCTTGTTTTTCTCCCTGCCCTCCTCTCAGGATGTGCTGAAGAAACTGATAGACATCTCCTCCACCTCATCAGAATTTGCAAAGGAGCTAATCCAACACAACCTGGTAAGAGGCATTAATAATGCATCGGCTTGTAGGGTCTGGTCAGTCTGCATTGAATAATTCTGCCACTGAACAGCTGATCAGAAACACACAGCTGGTCTACACTACACACATACTGAACAGCTGACCAGCAACACACAGCTGGTCTACACATAGTTGATTTAGACCGGAGTTTGTTGTTGGACCCTTTCCCCCCAGGAAATGTGTTTTGTTAGATTTTAGTTTGAATCCTGACTACCAGTGGAGTTTAGACCTATGTAACAATCTTAAATTAATAGCCTTGTAGCTTCCTATTTGAAGCATTGTAAAAATGATAGATACACATATATAGCCTGGGTAAACCCAGCCTCCACGTGGTCTCTATGTACTATCAGTCATGAAGAAACTTATGTTACAGGCATAGTCTGTGACGTCACGTTGAAGGCTGGGTACACCCAGGCTAACGCATATGTCTTCACAACAGGCTGAATTGACCAAATAGAGAAACATATACACACGCATGTACTCAATGCAATCCTTGAGGCAGCTCTGCCCTATATTCACTTGTCTTCAGGCAGTGTTTCGTGGTGGGGAGAGAGCTTTACAGGTGCTTCCTGCTCTGGTGGATGTTATACCTGAGGCTCGGCTCAACCTAGTGATCTATCATCTCATGCAAGGTGAGCATTCACATTGTATCATAATTAATGATCTTTTTAGGATTTTTTTAAAGTAATTTCTGTATGCAACTAAATTAAATTATCATCAGTTTGGATTTTTGCTCTTTTTCATTGCAGAGGCGTCATTTGAAAACAGCTCAGCAGCTTTTCGAGCTGGTTGGTGCTTCAGCCACTGAATGCAGTGAGTGCACCCCACCCTCTGTCTTATTGGGCTACATCTACACAAATCACTGGACCAAGTATACGATAGTATTGAAACTCCTCCAGTCAAATGATACCTGCATACGATCCTTTTTGTACACAGATCTAGAAGAAAATTACTGTTGCTGTGGTTTTGCTCACAGCCAATCACTGCAAGCCTTCTTCGATTTATGCGACGTGTGATTGCAGTACCGCAGCAGCTACAACCCATACAGTATGTGGTGGTGAAGTCAAGCGCGGTGTATGTGACAGTATTGGTAGTTCAGCGTGCTGAGATGTCACCAAAACATTCAAAAGTATAGCTAAAAAAGAAGGTCTTGAATAAAGTACTCTATTGGTACAGGTATCATTTTGAATGATCCTCAGCCCTCAACACAAGCAGCCGGTGTGTTTCTGCTGCTGTGACCTATAGACACTGTTCATGGAAGACAGAGCCTGGCCTCGTCTTTCTTTCTGCTGCGGCGGTTCAAGAAGGTGCTCGTCTACCTCGACTCCATCAAGGTAAAAGTCTGTGACGCTTAAAGTGAAGGCCGTGTCTAGTTGATTATGCATGGGTAGAAGCTCCAACTTTCCTTACTTTCATTCAGAGCTACTTCTTCAATGATGACACCTTCAACTTCAACTATGCTCAAGCCAACGCTGCTCTTGGCAACTACAAGGAGGCAGAGGAGGTATTATCCCTAACATCCCTATGAAATCCCTATAAGGAGGTTTGTTATACAGTACTATACTACACATGGATCTATATGGATGTTGTGTTGCTCTGCTGTCCCTCCAGGCCTTCCTGCTGATTCAGAGTGAGAAGCTCAGGAGCGACTACGTGTACCTCAGTTGGCTGGCACGCTGCTGTATGTTAATAGCTTGATATTCCTTTATTTATTTTTTCTCCCCCAATTGTACGCCAATTCCCCTTCCTCCGATATGTGCAGTCACCAGCTGCTTCTTCTCACCTGACTGCGAGGTGTTTCAGCGCGAGGGAGGATCACGCTATTCCCCCCAGTTCGCCTCCCCCCGATCAGGCACCCTGACCAACCAGAGCTGGTGCAGCGACCAGGACTCATACCCACACCGGCTTCCCACCTGCAGACACGGCCAATTGTGTCTGTAGGAATGTTTGACCAAGCCGGAAGTACAGCTGCTGGGAATTAAACCCGGGTCTACGCAGGGGTAGGTAGGCGAGTGCTTTTACCTCTACACCACCCAGACGCCCCCCTGTGGCTTGATATCTCTGAAACCGCAGCACTGCGTTATATACGTGTATTGAAAAGTGTGTGTCCCCTTTTAGGTATCATGAACAAGAAGGCTCGGCTAGCCTGGGAGCTCTACGTGAGGATGGAGACGTCAGCTGAGTCCTTCAGCCTCCTGCAGCTCATAGCCAATGACTGCTACAAGGTGCTGAGCTCCACACTGATTCTGTATCTGTAGTTGTTGAATGCTACAATTTAACCTTGGAGGTGTACACTGCAGAAGGGTAGGGTGGGGGTTGGCGTTTAAACTTTTTAAGAGTTAGGGTGAATGTAGAGATGAATGTACTATGGCATGAAAAGTGCAAATCAATCCCCCAAAAAACAACTGCAAAGGACCTTGTGAAGATGCTGGAGGAAACGGGTACAAAAGTATCTATCCACAGCAAAACCAGTCCTAACCTAGTCATAACTGAGTCATAACCTGAAAGGCCGCCCAGCAAGGAAGAAGCCACTGGTCCCAAACCGCCATAAAAGAAATCATTGTAAATATCATCTTCAATCATCATTGAAGCCAGAGTTTGGCACACAATAACATTTCTGTGGTATTACTGGTGTAGCAGTAATAGCACTGTAATAGATAGGCTACATGGTTTCCTGGTACAGTAGTTCATACTGAAGAAGACAGCGTTATGAGTGTGACTGTGTGAGTCATGTCACATGTCTCCCTCTGTACTCAGATGGGGCAGTTTTACTATGCAGCCAAAGCCTTTAATACCCTGGAGAGACTGGACCCAATCCCTGAGTACTGGGAGGGCAAAAGAGGCGCCTGTGTGGGAGTGTTTCAGCTCATTGTAGCTGGGAAGGAATCAAGGTAGGCCGCATTGCTCCACCCACAACTTACAGGCCTTTATTTACTTTGCCTGTTGTTTCACTGAAAATGTGACACATTTGTGTTTTTAGGGAGATGTTAAAGAAAGTGCTGCCTTTGTTAAAGGACACGGAGCGGCCTCAGTGGGAATACGGATACATCATCAGGGTTGTGAAGAAGTGGGCCAAGGACAACAACATCCCTCTGTGATGTCATTACTGGACTGTTTTGAGACAGGGTAGTCTCAGCTCCCAGACGTTTGGTGAGCTGCGCCACCAGACTGAGGGCTGAGTCTAGAGACAGGGGGACTGAAAGGAGTGGATCAAAATATCTCACATGCAAAACTTCAGTTCACCATTAAGTGCCAGTGTTTCCTGGGTATATTTCAGAGATTGCATTTTTATGTTATTCTTGTGTGCACTGTGTACATGTAATATTTGCTGTTACGACTGATATTAAAACATATTGTTTTATTAATGCCTGATGTTTATTGCCATGGCATCGTTTGCATGTTGGGAGCATGGATGTATTAAAAGAACGATTGGGACTGCAGTAGGTTGTACTGTTTTCCTCTGCATGGTCTATCTGCTGCTTGCCAGTCAGCGAGGCCCAGTCAAAACATCCCGCCTGCAGAACAATCGTCTCCTGCACATTCGCGCTAGTCTGTCAAGTGGGCGTGTCCCGGGAGGCTCGCTTCAGCTCTGCCATTGGACAAAGACTGTTCCCTTTCTCCTCTGCTTCCGCTTTCTTTTCATACGCACGCCCAGTCACTCAATAATGATAATAATGATCAAGATGGCTACTACGGATGCCTCCTTGCGGTAGCTAACTAACAATTTCATGGAAACATCCAAAACTGCGATTTCCCACGGTTCAAGTCCCTCGTAGGTGACCGGCGAGGTGCCAAGGAGACTACTGTATGGATTAATACGGGCTGAGGGGCGATACAAGTCATTGTTGCCTGCAGCACCCATTCTGGGGAAGCTAACTAGCCAAGCAAGGAGCTAGCTGTAGTTGTCGACCATCTCCAATTTTAGCTTTCAGTGAAGTCTCGCGCCCCCCCCCCCCCCCCCTCCGCCGTGTGTCCCTGTCCGGAGAGCGCGTGCATCCAATGGCAGAGCCGAGGAAAGTGCCGTTCGTCACCATCTCGTCCTTCAACACCTCGCCGACCTCGGAGTCCAAGAAGCGGCGTCGCGAAGATGAGGCCGCCGACATCACCTCGGGGAAAGATGGAGGTGGAAGTGCAGCGGCGGCGGTCGGGTCAGGAGGTTGCGGAGGTCTGTTCGGTGACGGGGAGACCGGGGAGACCAGACCGACTGTCCGCCTAGACCTCTCTCTGACCGAGCCGAGTGAACGAGGCTCTGCCGAGTTCAACTACAGCGAGCTGGTCCAGTCAACTCAGAACGTTACTCAGGTTAGGACTCTGTGTGTGTGTGTGTGGTAGACTAGAGACACTAACCAACAACCATGATGTGATTGTGAGCAGGAGGGGCCTAACCTGCATCACGTCACGAGTGGCCAGTGCATTGTGTGTGAGACTTCAGAGGGGTCACAGTTGTATCTGTTATTATATTTCGTTGGCCGACTAGTGAATTACTTCTATGATCCTGTCGTGGACCAACTCTGGACAAATAAGTTTAAGACAAAAAAAAAGTGTGTGTGGGGGGGGGGGTTCTATTCTGTACAAGTTATGGATCAGGCTTCTTCACAGCTCTAATTGCAGGTCAGAACGTATGGTGAAAGTTGCATGTGTGTGTGTGTGTGTGGGGGGGGGGGGGGTTAGCAGAGGCTGATGAGGATGACGGCTATTAGATTGATCTATTTTTCATTATTTTGTCAAACCTGTAACCTTTACCCCAGGTAAAGCCCACAGTTCCAGCTGTCCCTAAAGGGCTGACACCTCCGCTGGACCCCAACGACCCTTTCGCTGATGATGAGAGGGAGAGACAGGAGGTGGAAGCACTGGCCAAGAAATTTGAGAGCAAATATGTAAGTTTACGGTATACAAGGAAGTGTGTAGAGTAATGGTGTATATTCAGAAAAAAGAATGTGCAGCTGGATGAGTGTTTGTGGGAGAGATCTCCAATGTCTGATATATTTCCAAAAGGTCTTTGATCCTGTCATCTCTCCTCTTGATTGCAGGGCGGTGTTCCAAAGAAAAAGAAAAAGGACAGGATGCAGGATCTCATTGACATTGGCTACGGCTATGACGAGACTGACCCCTTCATAGATAATTCAGAGGCTGTAAGTTCCCTTTTTGCCCTTGCACACGCAATCTGTACATCACTTCATCTGTCATGCAATGTCATGATATCAGCAAGTGATTAGTGCTGGCTTTATAATGAATTTGAAATGTCTGTGTTTTTCCTGCTCCCTTGCAATCTCTGTCCCTGCCTCTGCCTCTGTCTCTGTCCCTGGCATATTCCAAACTGTTTGGGTTTTCTTTCTGATGTTCTCATGCTACTTTTGGGAAGGAATGCTAGTGGGTGGGGATCAAGGACGTCTGTCCGCAGTGCAGTTCCTTTATCACTGTTGTTGACCTACTTTTCACTTTTACCACTTTAATTCAGACCAGGGTTACTTGACCCGTGTTCAACCCTTCTTTTGCCAATTCACACCAAGTCAGTCAACACGGGTTCAACCCTGCTCATGACAAATCAGATATGACCCGGGTCACAACCCGGCAGACATGCATACCGATTAGCATAGGCTATTTAGCATAACAAATAGCAGCCGGGGTGGTGCCATTCACACTGAAATCAACTCTTGTCTGACCCTGGTGCGACCCACCTCTCGAGGTGGGTCGCCAACCTGTGTCGGGCAACCCAGGTTAACCCTTTCATACCCCAAATCGCCCTGGGAATAACCCTGGTTGGACCCTTGGTGTCAAAGGGGTATTTGACAACAAAGCCAGTCTTGTTTTTGCTGCAGTGCTTTATCTAAGCAGCGTGCCACAGTGCAACAGAAATAACAGTAACTCTCCTGCTGCCCTCAGTATGATGAACTGGTACCGGCCTCGCTCACCACAAAGCACGGAGGCTTCTACATCAACACAGGCACGCTGCAGTTCAGAGCAGCCTCTGACTCAGAGGGGGAGGGGCTCGGCACGCAGGACAACCACTTCAAGGTAGGAGAAAAGCACCTGACGTTGCCATACTGAAAACAGCCATTGTTATATGTAACTACTAAATCCCATTTTGTATGCCTCTGTGTAGAAGATGAAAGATGTTGAAGAGCTGGTGATAAAGAAACGTCGTAAAAAGCAAGATGGCGGCATTATGGTAGACAAGAAACCCAGGAAGAATAGACTGCCAAAGCAAGGGTGGGTTTACATTTTTTCCCAGTGTTTCATGTCGGCCTTGTTGCTTCACTAGACCTTCATAATGCCAATCGGATTAAAAATCCCAACTTTCCATCTCTTTAACTGTCTCTCTTCATCTGTTGTTCCGACAGAGTTTCGGCACTGAATGTTCACCGGCCCGAGAAGAAGAAGAGGAAGAAGCTGATGAAGGATTCTATCCATCTGGCCAACATGCTGCGCCGCTTCACCAGAGAGAAGGAGATCATGCGCAAGAAGAACCCCGCCGCCGGTTTGCCACGACCCAACTCCGGTTTGCCACGACCCAACTCCGGTTTGCCACGACCCAACGCCGGTTTGCCACGACCCAACGCCAAAGTGCCCAACGCCAACAGCGCTCTCCTAAACGCCCACCTGAACGCCCACGGCAAGGCGGCCGGCGGCAACGACTTCAGCATGGCCGACTTGTCCACCGACCCCGACGTGATGTCAATGCTGGGGTCCGCCAATAACAACGACATGCTGCAGGACATGATGGGCGACCTGGACTTTGGGATGCTGGACTCTCCTCAGCCCTCCAGCCCTGCGCAGGCAGAGAACGGCTCCATGGGGATGGGGCACAAGCCAGGCGGCGGCAGGGTGTCACAGGGCAGCGTGTTGCCCCCTCCTCCCCTGCCCAGCGGACTGCCTGCCCCGCTTACCAAGCGCATCGAAGACCTACGAGCGGTACGGCCTTCACTGTTCTCCTGGATCACATTTTTAGAATGTAAATTAAATCTGACTTGAACACTCGGGATTCACACGATGCAATTGCTGTCTGACAGAAAGTCATTCTTGACAGTATATGTTACATTTCATTAACCCCCCCCCCTTCCTTCGATAGCTGTTTGTCAAGATTCTGACATTTCCTTCAGAAATTAAACAGGATGTGTCAGGGTGGTGATGACAAGGAATGAAAATTAGCCGTTGCCGTGGTAACAGGAGCCTCTTTCGAGGGGGAGCTGGATGAGGGGAAAGTGCCAACTCTTTCCCCTGACAGGGTGAGAAGAGAGAGAGCACAGAACAAGAGAGAGAGAGAGAGAGAGATAAAGAAAGAAACACAGTTGACAAGATGTGACCAGGTGGAGTGAGAGAGAGAGAGAGGTGTAAAGAAAGAAACACAGTTGACAAGATGTGACCAGGTGGAGTGAGGTGGCAGGTGATAATTCTGTTGCAAAAGTTAGAAATCATATTGGTAAATTTGTCCCTTGGCTTCCATCTATATATATTTTTAAATGTACAGTAGGTGCAGACACTATTTTACAACTTTGAAATTATTACAGAATTATTAAATTATACAGGTCTGTCTAATGATTATCCACTTGACAGGCATCCCGTCAATTTGATGAAGAGGGCAGGAAAAAGTTCTTCACTTTGGACATGAACAACATCCTACTGGAGTGAGTACCATTTTGCGGTTTTCCTTTTCGTAGACTATTCTAAAGTCACAAATCGCGATGTGATCCTCCCTCCGTGTGTGTGTGCGTGTTGCAGTATTGAGTTGCAGGTTCAGGAGCAGCCAGCAGGGGTGCGCGCAGCGGTCTACTCTCACCTGGAGGCCTTTGTGCCCTGCAATAAGGAGGCTCTGCTCAAACGCCTTAAGAAGCTTAGCCTCAACATACAGGTAGGTGTGTGTGTGTGTGTGTGTGTGTGTGAATTAGAGACACAATGCAATGGTGCTCCCTGGAAAAAGTGAGCGCTTGCCTTTGTTACATCGCCCAAAAGCCGCCAGTCAAAATAGTGGTCGCACCGTCGCACTAACATTACACTGTGGATGATTTTACAAGTGACATTCAAGTCATATCTGACTAGTTTTCAATTTATTTCTCCCCTCAAAAGTTAGGCTATATGTCTCGATATAGGCTGATGCAACTCTTGCATTTTCACATAGCCTTACCAGACAGACAGGTTGGGAGGAAAATAAACCATTCAAGCTGTTTGCAGCACTTGAGGAAACAGTCAGTTTGCTCGTTTAATTAGTTGATATAAGCGATTGCCCGAACGATTAATTAATTAATAGCAATCGGCTACGTGAACGTTAGCGGGTACTTTAGCCTATGCAATAGGCTAAAAGTAGTAGGCTATCATCTCCTTGTTGCATTTTTAAACTGGCAGATGAGGGAGAAAGAAACAATTCAACTTTTACTTTACGACGTTTACTCACCTAATTTGGCTCTCTTCCAAATAACCCAGCCACGTAACTAACGCTACATCCATTCATGAAAATAATGATCACTGGGACATTAATGGTTTGTAAAGTGCCATTTAACCACCCACCCACTCAGACATACATGATCCGGAACATGAGCTGCTGGTGTTAAACAACAGCCGTTTTTCCAATAATGCGGATCCTAGGGTCTCAGATGGTCATGATCCGCACTCCCGGGAGTGCGCATAAGGCGGCTAATTGTTTCTAAACATGCAGGCCGACCGGCTAGCAGCTGGTTATAATCCGGATTTCACGGCATGTTTAGAAGGGGCTTAAGCTTCTGGCATACTCTTCGCGCACGCGCTCGAGGCGGGGCTCCACGGAGGGCCCGCGCACTCTGCGCGGGCCAAAACAGAACATAGTGAGTGCGCAGCTCACTAGGAGCTCCAGGGGAAAATGGCGGTGATCAGTGCCAGGCAGTCTGAATGAAATTGAATGTAACGTTCCCAATTCTATCTATTAAATTCTAAAAAACGACCCTCAACATTTGGGAAGGCTAAGCCACATAACTAGTTCGTTATAATAATCGAACATCATGCTTTGAAGGCGACTTTACGACGATGAGGACGGTGAGGAGTCAATCACAGCAGATATCCGCTGATAGCCTACCACGGAGATCTCACAGGCACAGGCAGCAAAACCCGACGCGCTGATAGAAAAATCTCCATGGACGTACCGTGCTGCGCTAAGGCCTCGCCCCCCGACACGCCCCGTGTGATGACGTCAAAATCGCCGCGCGCCCTATGCGCTTGGCTGGGCGCGAAGAGTATGCCAGAAGCTTTATGCAAACGCCAAGTCAAGCTAGTGTGCCTGCTTCCTTTCCAAGTTGTTTATAAGTCTATGCTTGCCTGCCTATTATCCCCGTGTCCCAGGATGACCGTCTCCGTACGCCTCTGTTGAAGCTGAAGCTGGCGGTGTGCAGTGTGATGCCGGAGCAGATTGCGAGATTCAACATGGACTGTATCGCTAAGGTGGCAAAGTAAGGACTCTCAACTCTGCTGTGACTTATCCTGAGCTTACATATCACCAAAGGGGCTCTGATATATGATAGGAAGAATAGAAACCGCACACTCTGGCTCCGATGCAATGAATTTAATAAAAGGACAACGTTTCGGCCTGGTGGCCTTTGTCACGTCATGAGCTCTGATATATGATACCATGATTATTTCCCTGTGTTCTCAGGCAGCAGTCTGAGGAGGGAGAGAAGAACGGCTCGGAAGAGGAAGATGAAGAGAAACCGGGGAAGCGGGTGATGGGGCCTCGAAAGAAGTTTGTCTGGGATGACAAACTCAGGTGAGTTTTATTCGCCAGCAGTGACTTTGCTGCGACCTGCTTTTCAAACCAAGCTCAGCAGTTTGTCTTCTCTTGGGACTGTGTACTTAGTGTGTACTTTGTGTGTGTGTGTGTGTGTGTGTGTGTGTGTGCGCACTTTCCAGGACGTTGCTGTGTAACCTGGTGAGAGTGAAGCTGGGCTGCTATGAGTTGGAGGCTCAGAACTCGCTGTCTCTAGAGGACTACCTCAAGGGCTTCATGGAGACGGAAGTCAAACCACTCTGGCCCAAGGGTTGGATGCAGGCCAGGTGTGTGTGTGTGTGTGTGTGTGTGTGTGTGTGTGTGTGTGTGTGTGTTTGCTCCCTGAGTGTATTTTATGTTTTAGCATCAGTGACTACCAGCTGTATTTGCATGGTATTCTTTTTAGTTATAAAGCTTTGCAATAGTTTTAGCCATTTAGAATGCAGCCAGTCATTACCATATTTAGTAGTAGAGCATATTAAGGCTAATGGTCCCTACACACGGTGACAAAAGACAAAAGGTGCTTACTGGGGTATGAGCATCTGTTCAAAGTCAAAGCAATCTTTAGACAAATATTTTCCCATCCCATTCACAAGATTGATAGTAGCATTAACTTGTTAAAGACAAAATGTAATATAATGCACATTTGATGCCCCTTTTGGTGCCAAATTTATATTTGAAAATCAATTATTTGATTTGCGTGAAGTCCTTGAAAATGAAAAAGTGCTTGAAAGTCATTGAATTTTGTTTTGTAATGTCTGTATGAACCCTGTCTCTGGGACTCAAAATGTCCCACAGAGTCAGACGTCCTGAAGTAAGTCTGAAAGTGGTTGCTACAACTTCAGCTCCTGTGCCACACATGCTCTCTCCTCTTCTCTCTCCTCAAAAGCATGTCATCATTGCTGATGACCTTTTTTTCCATGCAGCGATGGTTTGTTTAAAAAACCTATTTAACCGCAAAATCGCGTCGCGTTTGGTGTGAGTTTAATTGGGTGAATAATTTGCGTTTATTCACGTCGCCTCCATTGTCTTAACGGCCTTAATGCATATGGCTGTTGCACCTTGAATGTACATTGTGTAATGTTATGTCTGTAGTATACTGTCTGTAGTAATTCCCTGCTGTCCTAACAGTTTGTACTGTGAACCGCTGGAAGTTGCCTTTACATCTCTGCATCAGTGCTCTACCAACACAAATTCCTTGACATGTATTGTACTATTGAAGGTATTCTCAGTCTGACATGTTGTTTTGTCTCCAGGATGCTGTTCAAAGAGAGCATCATGGTTCATGGTCACCTCACAGGCAACACGTGAGTCATGCTATTTATTCACTCATTTCTTCATGACTGGCTTGTTTTGCCGCTTGTCTCATGTTGATGATGTTCTCTTTCTGCTCCAGAGCAAAGAAAAAGATGGTGCCTACTCCCAAGGCCAAGCCAAAGGTTAGATGCTATTTAGTTGCCAATTGAATTTCACACTCACTTTTACATTCACTGCATATCCATGTCTTGCTGTGTGGTTTACTGGGGGTTGCCAGGCCAGCTAATAAGTAAGGGAACATGTCCAGCGAGTCGGGTCATGATCATGTCAGGGGGCTGATCTTTCAATAAAGACCGGCTTGCTGCACATAATCCTGTCTATGTCTACGTATCAATGACAATCATTTGACACATAATATTGATTCAAATTATTTCACAACAAACTAAAGTAACTTCCAAGCTTCTGCCACAAAGTAGTCCTGGCAGCACTGAGGAGTAACGCCTTGTGCCAAGAAGACTTGATTAACTTGATTAGTAATCAATAAAATCGACGAGACTTCTTGACTGTGGAGTCATGTCATGGCTCAATTCCACCACATTTTACAGCCCTGCACAGCCCGTCACCACTCGGCTCTACTTGCTTCAACCCGATGGACGTTCTGCTTCGACCGCCCTTCATCTGCCCCCGCCCACACCTGGTCGTCACAGCGACCGCATATCTGCCCTCCACCCATGTTCTGAAATAGGCTATAACATAACGTTACAATTAAATCCATACACAGAACTTTTAAACTGTTTATGAAATACTGGTGCCTCTAAATTACCTACAGTGTGTGTGTGTGTGTGTGTGTGTGTGTGTGTGTGTGTGTGTGTGTGTGTGTGTGTGTGTGTGTGTGTGTGTGTGTGTGTGTGTGTGTGTGTGTGTGTGTGTGTGTGTGTGTGAGAGAGAGAGAGAGAGCAGTGCTGGCATGATCACAGTCCTTGATCCTGGCCTGAGCAGCTAGCTCATAGCATCACAGCATGTTGGGCGGTTGTTACAGTGTACATGGGCAAGTGTGACAATCGACCAGGAGAATGGATATCACTTTGTTGTTAGTCAAAACTCACAAGCGCTGCACGAGGGACGGGCGCGAGGGACGGGGGTTGCGCTAGAGTGAAGCCTCTACCCCCGCGGCCTCTCACCAGGCAAAACCGCGGCTTCACCAGGCGCCTGCGGCCTAGCGGAGCCGACGCAGCACTAACTACACAAGCGCTTCAGAGCAGCGGACTTTTGGACAATTGAAACCACCGCGCCGATTTTATTTCACCAGAGGCGAAGGCAGCAAAACAAAAGACTGATAGAAAAGCATAATAGAAGAGAAAAGAAGGTAAACTGGTATGCAGCGCTGCATTGACAGTCAGTAGGATATAGAGAGTAAACACGATTCTGCCTGACCAATCAGTCGCCTACAATGTTTTCACGTCACGGTATGGACCCGGGTTGGCAGAATAGAACCCCGACGAGGCAGGTACTAAAAGTAGCCCAGCTCAGCCCCAAATCTAACCGAGCTGGGCCGGTTTATACCGGTGGGATGAGACCAAAAGTCGAGTCGAGCGGAGCGGGACCGCGCTACTAGCTGCGGTGGGATTGGGCCATAAAGTAACTTCCAAGCTTCTGCCACAAAGTAGTCCTGGCAGCACTGAGGAGTAACGCCTTGTGCCAAGAAGACTTGATTAACTTGATTAGTAATCAATAAAATCGACGAGACTTCTTGACTGTGGAGTCATGTCATTAGATGAGAAACAAGCGGTCTATTATGTGGAAAGAATGCCCCTAATTCAGAAATAACGCTGCCGTATAAAACTAAAGGGCAGTAACGGCATAAGAGCATTTAGTCAAACAGAAACAAAATGTATTCTTGGAGTAGAAGTGGATGATATGTATTGTTTACTAGCACCCATGAGTCTAATGTTTGTTGTTGTAATCTAAACTTGAGTCATGACGTCTGACCTTTTGAAAAACACAAAAATAGTTGCTGCTGTTCATCTTTGTAAGGCAGAGCAGACCTCAGAATTAAGTGTTCGGCAAAGCCGCATGTAATAAAGTAGTTCAGTTATTAACTTGTTCCTGGAACTGTTATCTTTGTGTATTCTGTCATTCCAGGAGACTGGTTGGGTTCAGCGGTCCACACCCTCAGCAGGTGCCACCCCCTCCCCCGCTGCCCAGGTTGCCAAGCGAGCGCCCTCTGAGCCCATTTGTCTGGACTCCCTGGACGAGGACCTGACAGCCCCCTCCTCCCTCGACTCCATCTCCCAGGCGCTGGCCATCCTCAGCAACGCAGCCAAGGGCCTGGCCCACGGGGACAGCCCCCCGTCCCCGGACAGGCCCAAGCCAGCCGCCCACCCCTCCCCCTCCCCCCTGCACGCCTCCGCGCTCCTCCTGCAGCACAAGAAAAGCTCCGTCAGCACTCCCAGCTCCAACGCGCCTCACTACGTCTCTACCTCCTCGTCCCCCTCCACCACCCCCTCTCGGCCTATGTCCGTCTCGGCGAAGGTGAACGCGTTGATGGCGCAGGCGCACGCGCACAGACACTCGCCGTTGAACGCTCAGAGAACTGCCGGGGTGGGCCTGGCTAAAGCCAACATGGCCGGCTCGCCCTCGACCCCCAAACAGCGTCCACCGCCCACTGCCTCTCCCCTCGTCCCCCCCGGGTCAAAGACAGGGCTCTCCACTCCCCCCTCCGGCCTGCTCAAAGGCAGCAGCAATAATAATAATAATAAAGCCAACAGCAGTGACGCTCTTATTATTGCGTCCCCTCAGTCACGGCTGCACATCCTCCCCTCACCCTCTCACATGACCCCCAAAACGCTGCAGACGCCCCGGCTGCCCCAGCCCCGCCTGCCCCTGCCCCCCCACAGTAAAGCCTCCCCCTTGCCTTCCCTCTCTCACTCACTCTCCGGAGTCCAGTCTAACTTCATCACCCCCATGCACGCCACTCTCACCAAGTCCACCCACAGCAGCACCCCGCCCATCATCAAACTCACTCCTCGCACCCCCAACCCCGTCACTCCCACCTCCGGCTCACCCTCCGCTTCCCCTCACCCCAGGTCTCAGGCGACGCCCACCATACACCAGTACTCCAAAAGCCCAGCAGGTTTCCGCCCGCCGTTCTCAGGTGCCCAAGGAGGAACAACCAAGCCAGGGCAAGGCAGCTACACTTCTGCAGGCAGCCAGAAGCCCCTGAACAGCAACAGCACCACCAACACCAGCCTTATTAACGCCTCATCCATCAGCAAGCATTCAGGATCCAGTGCCTCCCCCGCAACGGCCTCTGCCAACCCAGGCCAGCGACAGAGGTCGGGGGGTGGGACACCTCAGGGGGCTAAGCCAATCACATCCGTCTCATCGCCATCTGTCACCTCTCAGTTGCCACAGGTTTGTACTGTAGGAGGTGATACACTGTGGTCACACTAGAAAGCTGCCAAGATCACTAACCTGTAATCTGTGCTCCTCTCGCCACATACATTATCAATGTGTTTTCCACACAAAGTACGTTTTGGAATTTGTAAATTACTTCTTAACTTAAAGGAACACTCCGCCCATTTTCAACCAGCTTTGTATCATTAGAACATCAGTAGTATATCAGAAAACTGTAAACGGTTTTGAAGTCTGTCATTTAATTTGACAGTTATTGAGTGTTAAAGTGTGGACCAGTGACATCACTGGTCCACACTAACTCAAATTAATAACTCATTAACTCAAATCAACTCTCAATAACTGTCAAACTATTCATCATTCATCTAGTTTGACAGTTATTGAGAGTTGATTTGAGTGAATGAGTTAAAAATGGGCGGAGTGTTCCTTTAAGTTTTCAATGCTTGTGTTCCCTGTTGTGCCTCAGGTCTCCACAGCAGGTACGGGCAGTCTCCTTGGCTCTGCCCCATCCCTCCCCCTGGGGTTTGGGATGCTGGGGGGGCTGGTGCCCGTGTCCCTGCCCTTCCAGTTCCCCCTGCTGAACCTGCCCCCGCTGGGTACTTCAGGCTCCAGTACGGCAGCCAGCGGCTCCGCAGCCAGTAGCACTACATCATTCTCCGCCCTGACCCAGAGTGAGTGATGCATACAGAGTAGGGTTATTGATGGGTTTTAAATCATGCATCGCACATATTTAAATTGGGGCAGGGCATTGAAAAAATAAATAAATGTATGATGTGAAAAAAGATTGTACATTTGTCTTGAGTGAATAGAAAGTGAATGAATATCTTAGTGATTGAGAGTCCAATATACTTTCAGCATTAGGTGGGCGCTCTGTATATGTGGACTATCAGTATGTTGCTTGTCTTTTTGGATGTTTAGGTACCTGTGTAGGCCTTGTTTTGTGTTGTTTGTTGTTGAACCATTTTATATCACCATACTGTGTCTGGATGTAAGCTTGTGATTTTTCTCCCCATGGTTTGACATTATCCCATCATCTTTGCCTCATTCCTCAAATGTTCTCCTTGCCTCTGTTTCTGCATTCATGACACCATTCTGCTTTTCTGTTCATGGCTTTGTTTATTTTCTGCCTGTTACTCATTTGGCCTGATTCATTTACCTTCTTATTTCTTTCCCATGCCCTCTCTGTCATTACTTGTTCCTTACCTCTTGTCATCTTGTTGTCTTTTCTCGGTCCACTCCCATTTTTTCCTCCTCCCCTGTCCTGTATCCAATCCTCTTCCCTTCCCCTCCTTGTTCCTTGTTCCCCTGTCCTGTCTCCTCAGATCTGTATAAGAGTCTCCAGTCAGGGTCTCAGGTTGCTCTGCCTCCTCACTTGCAGCTCGCTTTCTCAGGTAAAATCTGACCCTCACATCCCTGAAGACCGCTCCTCTCCTGCCCTTCTCTCTTTCCAGTTGTCTGGTGTTCTTTGTCTTGGGCAATGTCCTTTCTCTGTCTCGTCCTGTTCCCGTCTGCTTATCTGGTGGTGGTCGCATGCCCGTCCGTCTCCGTGTGTAGTCATCTTAGTCGGCGTCCAATCGCTGTGCTAGCTGTATTGTTTACGATTTGTCCTCGAGTTTCATTGATATTTAAACATCTCTACTCTTCCTGTCCAGATGTCAATCAAAGCCAGGGAGGAGACGCTAAGAGGAAGACGCTATGATGCAGTGAGATTCGAACACCCAGCGCATGCTGTCCAATGAAATGGCAAGATGTTGGGACAAATCAGGACGGAACACGGCTTTGAGTGACCGTTGAATTGACCACTCATAAGGGTTCTGAATTAAGGACTGGGATTCACTCGAGTACCACAGTTAAATATAACTTTTTTTTAAACAATTTGATAACTTTTTAATACTATTCTTCATAGAATTGTTAAATGGAAAATGACAATGTTTACAAGATAGACCTATATCACTGTGGACAGGGAGAAGGAATGAATGAGATGATTGAGTGTGGAAGATCATTTTTAAACGTGTGTGTGTGTAAGTGTGTGGGTCTGAATGCATTACTCCTTTGATTAGAAAGTGTGTTCCCTCTCTGATGCGTGGTTAGTGTGTCTATTCGGTGCTGTTTTTATTATAATGTAATTATCACTGATACCTGTAAAAAATGTAAACTGAATGCAAATTTCATCGTTTTTTTCCAATGAAAGCTGTACAGTTTTTCATTGTACTTGAATTCTCAAGTTCTTTTCTGTATAGAACTCAAACATACTTTCAATTAAACAAAATGCCTTAAAATCTTTTGCTTTGTGAGCTAGTAATTTGACATCTTTGTACTGCTAAGTCAATTGCCATATACACGTTCATGGTCATACACTGACCACTAATTCTAAAAGCTGTACATAGGGAGGCACAGTCGTAGCACTGTCACCTCACAGCAACAAGGATGTGGGGTTCGGTTCCAGCCTGGGTCACTTGAAAAACACCCTTACGAAAACACATCTAGACTGTGTCTATACTATATTTCTCAGTTTTTGGGCTTTGGCATCTGATTTGAATGTGCAAAGAGTGAGACAGATGGGATTTGAACCAGTGAACAAATACATGCCAAGGAGCTGTTTATCTCACTGAGCTAGAGCCAAGAAATGTGCGGTTTCCTTCACCAGCTTATTTCTATCAGTGTTCAAACTACTGATGATAAAGAAGCATCACTGCTGGCCTTCTGCACCACATCCATTATCTGGGTGAGCTACAGCCCACTTCCGCTGGCGAAGAGCTGGGAAATATGGATGAAAAATGATATCTTGGTATTTTTCTACAAGTGGTCTAAATGTTCAGTTGTACAGTAAGTCAAATTAAACTACTAAGTCATATGACTATAGCTCAGTTGTTCCCAACCTTAGGGTCGTGACCCTAAGTGGGGTCACCTGGAATTCAAATAGGGTCGCCTGAAATTAAACATATATATTTTTTTTTACACCACACAATTTAATACTACTGAAGATGATTAGGGTCACTTATGATTTTTTTTTTTTAGTTCCGAGTTTAAATTGATCATCTCTAAGATTTCAGCTTTGTTCTCTTGGGTGACACCTATGGCGATAAGTGGTAATTGCAGGTGACATCCATGGTGTTGCATTATGTGACATTACTAATGTCACTATATACTGTGAGTGACTCTTAATTTTATTTATATGAAAATCTTTTAGATTATAACTTTAAATCAGGATTCTGAGAATAAAGTCAGAATAATGAGTTGCTGTCAGAATTTTGAGAAAAAAAGTTAAGTTTTGAGAATTCTCCTGGAAAAAAAGAAGCATACTATATGACATCAGTGACAATGTCATATTATTGATGGTGTACCGGAATTCGAATGTCTCAGGTCCCTAGATTATTGTGACATCAAAGTAGGGTCACAAGCCAAAAAAGATTGGGAACCCCTGGTATAGCTGAATATTATTGTCTCCATCTATCTGAACATTATTCTTCACATCAACAACACATCTATAATTGTGTGTTAAAGACAAAAAAGATGGAGGGCAGCGGCATTCAAAGCAGTTGTCAAAAGGTTAAAAAAGGAAGGTGCTCTTTGGTCCAAAGGGGTAACAAAGATGAAATCAAAAGAAAAAAAGAGACCAAGGCACTCTTCATAATATAATTGTGTGTATTGGATCTGAACCATCACATTATCCATATGTTTCCAGGTATTTTTTCAAATTCCCAAACTATTCACGACCTGGAAATTATCAAACAAATTTTTAATACTTTTCCAGAAGTCCGATGGAGCCCTAGTGGTCATTGACTGTTATACCATATTGAATTGCATAACATCATTCTTTTGCATTGCATGTTGAATCAAATCATCGCATCAGTAGTTGCTTCATATGTATACTTAGAATAGTTGGCAATGCATCGAGATGCGTATCACATCAGCCTCAGTGATGAGTGCCATCCCTAGTGGGAGCACACATTGAATATGCGTAGTATAAAAAGGGCAAACATTTCCTACAGCTAATTCATAGTACATTTTAAATGTTATGAACAACGGATGAGTGGATCTTGAAAATACAACTGGTCAAATAAATGATAGAAGATTTGAGCATCTCACAACAGAACTAGTGAAGTTGATAAATTCATAGTCTTGTTCAAAGTCTTGTTTTTCCTCTCAACTCCCAAGAAGCAGAAATAAATTTTGAGGCAGTGTCTCAGTGCCAGATGAAGCCAACACAACACCACAGGTAAATGGGCAGTGTAGTTTTAATCAAAACCTTGATTTGGATGACATCATTATGCCCCATCAACAGAGTCAAAATCAATTATCAATTTGCCCCAACTTAAACCAACCTCCATTACTGAAAATATTAGATAATCAACAATCAATGAATGCCAATAGTTTCCCGAATAAAGGCCTTGTAACACCAGATCCAACCAGAACATTCCAACATATAACAAACAAGATACAAACAATACAAAAGGGGGACAGAGGGGGGAGGTCAAATCCATCTGACAAATTTTAAGTATTTTGTGAAAGGTGTATAGTGAAGGGTCATTCATCCTGGATGTAGAAGCATCTGCAATACAGAGCATCTCCCAGGTGGTTCCCACTCATCACAACATTGTCATCAAGATGGCCTCAGGAGCCTACTTGACCAGAGGCCTGGTCTTATCGTCGTCGCCACACTGGTGGGCTTTGTACTTTTTCACCTCAGCCATGTATGTGGACCAGGCATCGCTCTTGCCCGGCTCAGACTGCAAGAGAGAACAGACAAGACTGTCAAATTATGTCACAGTCACAGCACATGACCCCAGTTGTGTTTCACATATCCCCAACTTACTTCTGATTCATCTTTCTGCTTCTTCGCAACCATGCCGGTCTTTAGGAACACACCGCCTCTGCGTTTCCCCACCTGGGTTAGGGGATAGAAGACTGACACCGTTACACGAGCCCTTGCAGGTGGACTGCCAATGGTGGAAACTACAGAGAGCAGAAGGGCTACATTTAGGCTCCTGCCACACCACCAGCGAACCATCAGGGAGGAGCACCCCTAGTCTTGTCTGGTCTACATGTGTGTTTATTGTCACAGCATAGTCACTGACTTTGACAATGACACCACACTGCCCTTGAAAAATGATGCAATTCAAGGAATGGCATGTGTGAGCAATGTCAACCCACATGCCTACTACTGCATGTACTATTGGCAAATACAACGTGTTGGACTTGGTTCTATAATGCAATAACTCAAGTGCCAAACGGAGTATAGGCCAGTGTCAAAACAGTGCATGTGCTTCATAGTAGATGTATGAACGCTAACGACTATCTCATCTTACAACTGCCAAACCCCTTACAAAGCTCGTCACTGGAGGGGGCTTCTTTTCCACTGCTGACTGTCCTTGCTCTGTGGTTTCTGCACTTGCTTGCAGCGTTTCCTTTTTTCTCTGCTCTTCCTCCATCTTCTTCTTGAACATCTCCATGAAGCTGCCGTCGTTAGCGAATGCGTTTCCCCCCGCTGCCCTGCTCGCCCCCGGCGCTGGGCTGGCAGGCGACGCGGGACTGTCGCTGTTCGAGTCGCTGCTGCTCTGATGGGCTTTGCTGTATGCACGCTTCGGATCCATGTCGTCCTGATTGTATCCTCATAAATGAACACAGTTCCGCGGTCCAAAATGTATTTCAACAGGCGCCTGAGCAGGTATTATGGCTTTGTTGTTGTGAGCAGTCAGCACGCTGGACCCCACCCGGGCGAGTCCAATTCCAAAATAACCTATTTTCTCAACAATACGGAGAAATAAAAAATGACGTACAAAAACAAAACAACGTCCAAATGTTTCACCGTCCAAGCCTGTCCCAACCAAACGAAAACAAAAATACAGGCGCTGGTTCAGCTGCTAACGACGTTACCGCAGTATGCTAACGCTGCTAGCTACTTGGGCTAATGTATGCCGTTTAGCCAGGCCTCTTCAAATGAAAGATGTCCGCAGATAGCAAAATACACGTGCAAATCATATACGAAATGCATCTAGATACAAAATACCGTTGCAACGCACGACGGCATCCGAACAGCTGCATCCACGACTAGCTGTTCTGTAGCTTTTATTCATGTGTTTCACAAGTTTTGTTTCCTTTTACATGCTCTCGGCCATCTTGAATTTCCTTTGTAGACGTGACGTCACGCAATAACTGTAGCGCCCTCTGCTGTGCTGGAAGTGCCATGCAGTGTCCCTGGCCTGTGCGTGCATGCATGACGTGTGCATGTGCAAGCATGGAAGAGAGTGAGAGAGAATACAAATTTGGCCTACTGTAAATGCATAAAAAAATATGTTCTTTTTCTGCTCAGCCCGAGCCCGACCCATAATAAATTGCATAAATTGTCAGCCCGAGCCGTCAGGCTGGGTCGGGTCCCGTTGGACTCGGGCTGAAACTGAGAACTAGGCCTGATGAGAAAGAGTTGGACTTCGGAAGAAGATAAAATAAAGATATAATACTTTGATGGTGGAGGAGCTCCATTACGAAACTTCTCAAGTAGATCACATGTGAAAATTCAAGCTTTCAACATTTCACATAAGAATTGGCTGTTTAGGCAGTTACAAAAAGTATCTCAGAGGACTGGCTGACTGATCAGCAGTGTTGGGGGTAACTCATTACAAAAGTAACATATTACATGTAATATATTAGTAACTCAGTAATATAACTTATCCCAGCGAGCATTTTTAGGTTGAAAAGACGTTTAAAAAACGTTTAGGTTCAACGTTGAAAAAACGTGCAAGAAAGGTTCAAGAGTGAAAGTTTTTTCACTTCACCATGATCTTAAATTAAAAATGCAGCACCGCACACGGGATTCGAACCACGTTCAAGCCTCTGCGCTCTACCAAGTGAGCTATACATTTATGTGTAGCGAGCTGGGCACATATATACTCTATCTCGCACACAACTTGTAGACTACATGATTGTGCAATATACCACAGACTCAACGATCGGGAGGACAGGTTATTTTATGTGATGTGTACAAACTATTATATTATGTAACAGACTAAAATTATGTTGTTTGTGTGCATCTAGTCTCTAGGCTGTATGGCTTCAGAGGTTAACTTCATTTAACACCAGCAAGTCAGTCAGTAGCTAGATGGTAAATCATCTCTTAGTCCTCTGTGACAGTATTTTCCTGTGTGTACCCTCTAACACATACCCGCCACACAGGGGGGCCGTATGTTGCCCATGTGTGCTTTATAGTAACGTTCAGTCAGAACTCATTTATAATTAAGCCCATAGTTAATGAACTAATCATGTACAAAACACACACACAGTCACATATTTTATATACTGTATATGTTGTAAGCCTACTTTTTGCCATCACAGCTGCTTTTTACATGTATGGGATAATACAGGCTAATATACAAGGTGTCCCAAGCTCTGAGTCATTATAAACTCAATTAGCTACAGAAGCTAATGTTCACATTCAGTCCTTGTATATTTCTCTCATGTGTTCATCATTCCTTTCCTCCTCTGTGTGTGTGTGATTGAGAAATGAGATGCAGGTGGTGTTCATCCTAATTGGCCTGGTCAGGTGTCAGATTGCTGCTGGCTGATTGGCTGGTGGAGAGCATTTAAGCCAGCTGATGCCATCCTGTCGCCCCTTGCTCTCCTCATTCCCAACGATGATGGCTGCTGTGCTGACTGCTGTGTTCTGTCAGGTAGGAACTGTGTGTAGACCTACTTTAGTAGTTCTGCAGAACTTTATTAAGATGTGTCGTTATCTTGGTAGACCTGTGCAGTCTAAACTGTAAATAGTTACCTTCCAGATCTACACTTTTGTACACTGTAAATAACACTTACCCAAGTAGCAGAAAGTAGGGGGAGAAGCCCTTTAGTTTTTTGTAACATTTTCTCATGTTTATTTTGTAGGAGCTTATAGCTAAGAGCTGTGTCTTATTTAATCCATCATTTTCTTTTCTTAGGTAAATTTAAGGCTGGGGATTAGTTTGATTGGTTAGTTGTGTTGGGGCCATGCTGTGCTCTGAAACTAAACCTGCTACTTGTGAACTTGTGATGGTGGTTTGACTGATCATCCTTGGGAGTGGGAAGAGTGGGGGCACTTTTGTGTTGCGGTCCCGTTCCCCGAGGCCGGTTCCTAACATAATTGGGTGCTCGTCTGCTTTTCTCATTCGTCAGCACGTCGTCTGTGTGTGTGTATATATATATTTTATATGTTTGTCTGGTGGGCAGTCTTTGTGCAGGTGGTAAATGGTGTTAGTCAAGGTGGCTTTGCATGGAGCTGAGGAAGCTCATGGTGGTAAAGCTGGTGGAGATGTTTGTTGGAGGAGGAGCCGGTCAGAGGGGACCAGTAAGACTGAGGAGGGGCGTGACAAGGCAGGGCCGTCAGTAGCACCGTTTCTCCTTTCTGTGTAGACTATGCTACCCTACAAGAGTCTCCGTACATAGACTTGCCTGTCACTCTGACTCTCGCAGTCACTCTAAATCAGCGATACAGACGTATTTACAAGTGTCACAGAAACATTTCAAAGCCACATATTGAGAAGAAGAGTTCATAGTTTCTTGACATCGGGGTTAGAAAGCTCGACGCTGCTCATAAATGTCTCTTTTCATCTGAAGTCTGTGCTGGTGATATTTTTTACCGCGCCTTTGGCCAGAGTGGCGCTGTTGAGCGCTCTGACGGCTGATAGCTCTAACCTGGAAAAAATATCACCAGCACAGACTTCAGATGAAAAGAGGCATTTATGAGCAGCGTCGAGCTTTCTAACTCCGACGTCGAGAAGCGATGAACCCTTCTTCTCAATATGTGGCTTTGAAATGTTTCTGTGACACTTGTAAATACGTCTGTATCACTGATTTAGACGGCTTGGGAGTCAGAGTCACAGGCAAGTCTATGTACGGAGACGGGACTCTTGTAGGGTAGCAGTCTACACAGAAAGAGGAGAAACGGTGCTACTGACGGCCCTGCCTTGTCACGCCCCTCCTCAGTCTTACTGGTCCCCTCTGACCGGCTCCTCCTCCAACAAACCTCTCTCTCCACCAGCTTTACCACCATGAGCTTCCTCAGCTCCATGCACACCATTTACCACCTGCACAAAGACTGCCCACCAGACAAACATATAAAATATATATATACTCAGACGACGTGCTGACGAACGAGAAAAGCGGGCGACCCCCTAATTATGTTAGGAACGGGCCTCGGGGAAGGGGACGGCAACACAAAAGTGCCCCCACTCTTCCCACTCCCAAAGATGATCAGCCAAACCACCATCACAAGTTCACAAGTAGCAGGTTTAGTTTCAGAGCACAGCATGGCCCCAACATCAACAAATCAAACTAATCGCCAACCTTAAACTTACCTAAGAAAAGGATGGATTAAAAAAAAAATAGACACAGCTCTCACCTATAAGCTCCTACAAAATAAACATGAGAATGTTACAAAACTAAAGGGCTTCTCCCTCCTACTACTTGGGTAAGAGTTATTTAGTGTAAAATAGTATAGATTTGGAAGGTAGCTATTTACAGTTTCGACTGCACAAGTCTACCTAGACAAGGACAGCTCTTCAAGTTCTAAAGAACTACCAAAGTAGGCCTACACACAGTGCCTACCTGACAGAACAAAGAGTCAGCAGAACAGCCATCATCGGTGGCAATGACTGCAAGGGATGGCATCCCCAAACCCATTTTACAGTGCAGACACAGGAAGTTGGCGAAATAAAAGTTTGGGGCTATCATTCAAAACTCTTTATGCTATAGCATTTAAGTGTCATGTGTTCACATCATTCCTTTCCTCAGTGTGTAATTTAACTATGAGTCCACTCATTGTACTCCCAACTATGATGGCTCTCTGTTGACTCTTTGCTGTGTTCTGTCAGGTAGGAACTGTGTTGGCCTACTTGGTTCTTCAGAACTATAAGATGTGTTATCTTGGTGGACCTGTGCATCTATACTGTAAATAGCTACTTCCAGCTCTACACTTCTGTACACTAACATCTTACCCAAGTAAAGTAGGAGGGCGAAGCCCTAGTTTTTTGTAACATTTTCTCATGTTTATTTGGTAGGAGCTTATAGGTGAGAGCTGTCTTTTATTTAATCCATCCTTTTCTTAGGTAAGTTTAAGGTTGGGGATTAGTTTGTTGTTGGGGCCATGCTGTGCTCTGAAACTAAACCTGCGACTTGTGAACTTGTGATGGTGGTTTGGCTGATCATCCTTGGGAGTGGGAAGAGTGGGGGCACTTTTGTGTTGCGGTCCCGTTTCGAGGCCGGTTCCTAATATAATTGGGGGCTCTTCCGCTTTTCTCGTTCGTCAGCACGTCGTCGGAGTATATATATATATATTATATGTTTGTCTGGTGGGCAGTCTTTGTGCAGGTGGTAAATGGTGTGCATGGAGCTGAGGAAGCTCATGGTGGTAAAGCTGGTGCAGATGTTTGTTGGAGGTGGAGCCGGTCAGAGGGGACCAGTAAGACTGAGGAGGGGCGTGACAAGGCAGGGCCGTCAGTAGCACCGTTTCTCCTCTTTCTGTGTAGACTATGCTACCCTACAAAAGTCCCGTCTCCGTACATAGACTTGCCTGTGACTCTGACTCCCAAGCCGTCTAAATCAGTGATACAGACGTATTTACAAGTGTCAGAAACATTTCAAAGCCACATATTGAGAAGAAGGGTTCATCGCTTCTCGACGTCGGGGTTAGAAAGCTCGACGCTGCTCATAAATGCCTCTTTTCATCTTAAGTCTGTGCTGGTGATATTTTTTCCAGATTAGAGCTCCCAGCCGTCAGAGCGCTCAACAGCGCCACTCTGGCCGAAAGCTCGGTAAAAAATATCACCAGCACAGACTTAAGATGAAAAGAGGCATTTATGAGCAGCGACGAGCTTTCTAACCCCGATGTCGAGAAGCTATGAACTCTTCTTCTCAATATGTGGCTTTGAAATGTTTCTGTGACACTTGTAAATACGTCTGTATCGCTGATTTAGACGGCTTGGGAGTCAGAGTGACAGGCAAGTCTATGTACGGAGACTCTTGTAGGGTAGCAGTCTACACAGAAAGAGGAGAAACGGTGCTACTGACGGCCCTGCCTTGTCACACCCCTCCTCAGTCTTACTGGTCCCCTCTGACCGGCTCCTCCAACAAACATCTCCACCAGCTTTACCACCATGAGCTTTCTCAGCTCCATGCAAAGGCACCTTGACTAACACCATTTACCACCTGCACAAAGACTGCCCACCAGACAAACATAAAATATATATATACACACACACACACGACGTGCTGACGAATGAGAAAAGCAGACGAGCACCCAATTATGTTAGGAACCGGCCTCGGGGAACCGGACCGCAACACAAAAGTGCCCCCACTCTTCCCACTCCCAAGGTTGATCAGCCAAACCACCATCACAAGTTCACAAGTAGCAGGTTTAGTTTCAGAGCACAGCATGGCCCAAACACAACTAACCAATCAAACTAATCCCCAACCTTAAATTTACCTAAGAAAAGAAAATGATGGATTAAATAAGAGACACAGCTCTTACCTATAAGCTCCTACAAAATAAACATCAGAAAATGTTAAAAAACTAAAGGGCTTCTCCCCCTACTTTCTGCTACTTGGGTAAGTGTTATTTACAGTGTACAAAAGTGTAGATCTGGAAGGTAACTATTTACAGTTTAGACTGCACAGGTCTACCAAGATAAAGACACATCTTAATAAAGTTCTGCAGAACTACTAAAGTAGGTCTACACACAGTTCCTACCTGACAGAACACAGCAGTCAGCACAGCAGCCATCATCGTTGGGAATGAGGAGAGCAAGGGGCGACAGGATGGCATCAGCTGGCTTAAATGCTCCCCACCAGCCAATCAGCCAGCAGCAATCTGACACCTGACCAGGCCAATTAGGATGAACACCACCTGCATCTCATTTCTCAATCACACACACACAGAGGAAAGGAATGATGAACACATGAGAGAAATATACAAGGACTGAATGTGAACATTAGCTTCTGTAGCTAATTGAGTTTATAATGACTCAGAGCTTGGGACACCTTGTATATTAGCCTGTATTATCCCATACATGTAAAAAGCAGCTGTGATGGCAAAAATTAGGCTTACAACATATACAGTATATAAAATATGTGACTGTGTGTGTGTTTTGTACATGATTAGTTCATTAACTATGGGCTTAATTATAAATGAGTTATGACTCACTGAACGTTACTATAAAGCACACATGGGCAACATACGGCCCACTGTGTGGCCCGCGATGGAATTGCAATTCTTTTTTTTTTTTTTTACAGTGCACCTGAACGCAACATGCAAGATACCCGCTGAATAAGTGTCCAAATGTTCATGTCATTCTGGCCAATATTCTTCTGTTATAGCATTTCAGTCTGGAATATGGAATATCTTTCAATAATCTTTATGACTAAAAGGCCAAAAGTAATCTCATGTGTAAGAAATGGCTGTTCTACATTGAGGTAGAAATTTAAATAATTAACTTGTTGGTTTTGGATTTATTTAGCTTCAAGAGTGCATGTTCGTGTGACCCTCAACACAGGCTTTGGGAATCCCGGCCACTTACTGATACCGTAAATTCCGGACTATAAGGCGCACCGGTGTATAAGCCGCACCTTCAAAGTTGACTATTTTTTTCTTATATAAGCCGCGGGTGTTTTAATGTTTTTTTTTTTTTTTTTTTTTTTTTTTTAATGTTTAATTACCATATGTAAGGGTTCATGCACAGAGGTGATTGTAGAGGAAGCTCCCATTTATTAACATTTCAACAAAACAACATAACACAACACCACCTGTGTTGTTTTTTACAGTGCACACAGTGTCATACAGTGTCATACAGTGTGGTGAAAAGAGGGCAAGAGAGGAAATTAAAACTTATTATAGTTATATAGGATTTATAGTTAGAAAGAGTGCTAAAAAAGAGAGATTTTTTTATTTTATTTTTGAAAAAATCCATAGATAAGCCGCACCGTTATATAAGCCGCAGGGGCCAAAAAAGCCCAAAAAACGGGAAAAAAGGTGCGGCTTATAGTCCGGAATTTACGGTACTTATGCTTAAATTAACCCACTCATATTCTGGTTTATTTCAAGAAAAACATTTCGGATAGTGGAAATTCTAATTGGCTGGTAACTTTAAAATCTAGCAGCCATATTGGCAGGTGGTGAAAAAAATTAATTTCAAGCCCTGCAGGGAGAGTGTGGTGACATAGGAGTGAGTGAGAAAAGGATCAAATATTGGTGGTTAAGACTGAATAATGACATCACAACTGTTAATTTAAAATTAGTTATTCCTCTAAACCTGGCTTCAAATGCCCGCGCTGGCGCCGTTCAGCCCTCAGCAAAATCTGTAGCGAGGACTTTTTTTGTGGCCCTCTCTATCATCAAAGTTGCCCATCCATTACGGCATGACAATATTTGTTCGGCCCCCGGCAACAATCTGGATTTCTCATGTGGCCCCCCATGAAAAATAGTTGCCCACCCCTGAGCTATAGCGACTAAGTAGCCTACTTGCGCATGCACATTGCTGCAGGAACTCAATTCATTATTTTATAGTATTGCGCTAAACTATTAACCATAGTTGTGTCCTGGAAGCTTTTTGCTGGCACCACATAGCCTATATAGTCCCATATTTATGATATTTCATGTGACATAAAATGCGTTGAAATGTAGTTTTCGTGTAGACCAGATTTCAACTCTCAGTTACACAATAAATTGGACAAATGCCAAATCACACACTATCAATATTGCCTCTATATCAAGCTACAATAATGTTTTAACAATATGATTAACCAAATTGTGTTTTTTGACACGTTGACGTTGTAACCGCATTTTAGCCGGTTGAAAAGAGGGTGAAATTAGGTTTTAGACGTTTAAACCCAATCTCACCCAGATTTAAACTAAAAATCAACGTTGAAAAAACGTTTTGGGCTCGCTGGGATTACTTATAGGATTTCAGTAATATTATACCAGTTACTTTGTCAAGTAACTCAAGTTACAAATTGAGTTACATTTTATTAAATCAAAGCACATATTTTAAAAAAAACAATCATTTCCTAATCAAACTGTGTTTTTATGCAAATAACCACTATAAATGACAATAAGAAAGGAAAATAATAACATTTAGAAATTTGGATTGTTTACACTGACTTCAAGGCGGTTGAAATTATTTTTTGGGATGGTTCTGGGGCGGCGATGTCATTCTGCTGCTGCTGTTGTTTTGGTAAAAGTAATGCAAAAGTAGTGTCATAAGTAACGAGTTACTCTACACAGAAAGTAATATTGTAAAGTAACTTATTACTTTCAAATGAAAGTAACTAGTAATATGTAGTATATTACATTTTGAAAGTAATTTGCACAACACTGCTGATCAGTTTGACCTTTTCTTGATGTCATAGGAACGAGGCAATAAAACTATTTTTTCAGCTTTGTGAATAATAATTTACAAACAGTATAGTCAGTTATGACAGGGCTGGGCGATAATCATTCAAGGCGTTTTTACATACTTCATAATGGGGATCTTTTTTATTTATTTATCCAACACTGCAAAAAACTGTTGCAGCCAATCTTTGACATCCCAGGCTCTGATCATCTCCCCCCACCCCCATTTTTTTTTTTGCATTTGTGGGATGGAAAATAACTGTTTTTGCACTATACAAACAGTGCCAGGATGTAAACAAATAGACATTTAAAGGGTTATAATTCTGAGTAGGAATGAAATGTTGGTACCTATGACGAGGTCTGAACCTACTACTACTATTACCAATAATAATAAAAAAAGCAACGATACATTCCACACATTCCAGAGGTTCCACAATGTGGAACAAATATGGTTTTGGGGTTATTTCCACACGGCATAAGAGATAACAGAACACCAGACACCGTCTCTTGTCTTAAGTCCCCATTTATTTGTAGTGCAAAAGTAGAATAGACAGGACTACAAATCTATAACTCACCTCAAACCCCTTTGTAAAGTATGCTATAATCTACTAGACCCTTATGATACAACCAACACTGAAAACCTAAAAGTTAACCCTTTCAAGCCATGCAAATGAGGGGGGAAAACAGTGGGGGAAGGGGGGGGGCGCAGTGGGGGGAAAACTGCCTTAATTAACACCATATAAATATCTACTCAAATAATGAAACATATTAGAAAAAGAAAAAAAAGTGTACACACAACATTAGGATTAAAGCCCAGTGTAGATCATAGCACAAATATTCACAGGGGTGAAGTACAAGTCACAAAAACAGCAGCTCTGATAGAGGACAAATTAGACTAAAAGATAAAAGGGAAAATTAACTTAAGAGCGAATAATAGATGTATTGTTAATACAAAAAATGTGCTGTCTATTACAGATTCATCTTAAATTATATCGGCTAATAATACTCATACTCATCAGGCTTTCAATGAGGATGGGCGGGGCCGGGGAAAAAATCAAGCCAGTGAATGAGTTCCAGTGTATTGATGAATACATTTCCTTTCAGTTCAGTGGAACTATAAATCTGGATCTAGCAGCTACAAACCGCTATATTAGCTAGGATCTTTATTTCCTTATCATATCATTAAGGACTATCAATTGTGGATTTTCTTTCCAGTATTTCTACTAAACTAGGATGCCTTTACCTGGTAGTTTCTACCCTATTTTCTCACGCTCAAATCAGTTTCGAGTCTAAAGTGGAAGTGCAATTACAGTAGTCCCTACACACAACTAGTAAACACCCTGTTTCAATCTTTGGGAAGAGGGAAGGAAGGGGATGCAAAAACATAGAATAATCAATAATAAAATTCATAAGCAACTGATATTTCATCAGAATATCACTGCGAAACATCGTATGTGAGGTAATTATCACATGCCATATGGAGATGAAAGATGGATAACTTGCAGTGTGACATATCTTCTTGAGCCAAATCCATGTGTGCCTGCCTAATAAATGAGACACTGGAGAGAGGGTTCAAGTGAACGTGAGCTCAAAGCAGAATGGTGGTCTTTTGAAGAACACGTGAAGAACTTCATTCTCATCCGCCGAGGGGATATTTTTTTGTGAGGCACTGAACAAACCCACCATCAGAGGAAAAAGTGCTTTGGTGTATGTTGTGAATTTACATGAAAATTAAGTTTTAAAGAGATTCAAGTGAATAAAGAGCAAAAACAAGACCAAAGCTAGTACACATCCACGTCATTTTTTTTGCATCGTTTCAAGGTCGTGAAATCAAACAAAAACCAAAAACCCTCCAACTCCACTCTAAACACATGATCAAAAAGACAAACAAAAAATAGCTTCAAGATAAATCAAAACAAGTTCACAAAAATAAGATGAGATCTACTGACTGAGGTGAGAATGTTTGTTCAGTCTGTTATGGAGGTATTGGGTATTTTCTCCCTCGGCACTCAGATGTGAAGCGTCACAGGCGAGGCCACACAGCACAAGGCTCATCTCTCCTATTCCCCACAGTCTCATTAGTGTTTCCATCATCCTAGCAGGAGGATCAAATCTGTGACAGGCAATGGTGGACAGGGAAGACAGAGGGAGAACACAGAGGTGCATTTTTAACAAAATACCCTTTTCTCCTTCATATCAACTGCAGCCTTCCCAAAGCACCGGGTCACACCATGCCCTATTCTATACCATAAGAGAAATAAAACCATATTTAAAAGCAACAGACCATGAGTTGCAAAGAACAAATAAACCGACTTAAAAAAAAAGAAAAAAGAAGCCGAGATGGCCTCTTTCCAGGCCCTACTCTATTCTAGTTGCGGATCAGTCTCTCATTTGTTTTTCTATCAGTCCTGGCAGCTCTGAACGCTGTGAAGTTAAAACACAGCAGTACTTTCTCCTCTGGGGCTCCACAGAAAAACTCATACCATTAAGAGCCAACAGGGGGCAGCAGCAGCATGAAAAAAGATCACTTTAAAAAGGTGCAGACGATGCCTCTAGTAAAGGCATGAAGGCAAAGACACTTGGAGTTCAGTAGATGACCTCGTCTCCTCTACCAACTTCCCTCTGGCACGGTTTCCTGCCTCTGGGGTTTTCCCCGCATTCCGCATTTCCCCATGTCTTATCTGGGCTGCTGTCGCACCAGGCCTCTCCTGGTGTTGGTGGACTGCCTCTGCTGGGCCAGGAAGGACATGGCCTGGTTGGAGGGACCCAGCCGCTCGCCAGTCACTTTCTGATGGAAGCTCATTCCCTGGAAGAGGGAATGAAACAGATGCAGAGGTGAGATGTATAAGAAAGAGAGAGAGTGAGAGAGAGAGGTATACAGAAGACAGGAGGAGTAGAATAGCAGAATACAGAAGCAGATGTGGATGTTAAAACCAGCAAAACGTGCAGGGCAAACGCTGCTGCGCAGTGAAAACCTTCCATCTCCAAAATGCCAACGTTTCACTAAGAAAAGCAGCCCTGATTCAGCTTGACCACCATGCATTTTTGAGTTCATCCGGTTAGTTTTGAAAGGGTTTCAGAAGACAAACGGTAGGAGAATTTTTCTCACAACACAGAGGAGCATTTTAATCCTTGAGCTGAATTTCAAAACGTAAAAATCAGCAAAACTGGATTTGCAAGCTTTTCACATGGGCTTATACGCGTGTGTGCGCGCGCACGTGTGTGCGTGTATACAGTACACTCACCATGTTGTACCATGCACTAATGATGAGTTTCTCCTCCTGGTCATGTCTGGCTCTGCTCTTCTCATAGTCATGCTGCACACACAGAGGGACAGGAGGTCATGCATTGGGAAGATTGACAAGGCACCAATATGCTGCATAGTTTCCAATAATACAATGGACTCTATTTTGGTCAATAATGACTCAGGCAAAGACACTGCCGCTAATTCATGGGACGTCGCTGTAAAAGGCGTGTCTAACTTAATTTTAGTAATTCCGTGTATGAAGAGGCGATGTCGCAGGCTGCTGCAGTTGTAAAAGAGGTTGGATCAACTCAAAACGATGCACATGGGTGTGGTGGGGGTTTGCTTTCATTATGGCCAATTAAAAAGCTGATTTCTATCCCTTTAAATACCAGTGCGCCAGCGTTACAGCAAAGTCACAATTTCCCAACGGCAGAGACATTTGAACGGCTGCTCCAGGAGCGATTCTCCCAGGAGGTAACAGACGTGCTCGTCCGTGAGGTGCAGTCGTGCCAAGAGTGCATTTATGTAAGCTGTGCAAAAAAAAAACGTGACCAATTTAGACTATGTTTTATTTATGTTCATCATGCAGCTAAATATACTCACTAGTGAAACAAAGGGTCCCTCATCTCCTGTGCACCCTGGGCCTGTCCAACCGCCACATGCAGCTCTTCCATCCTATTTAACAGGCATGTCTGAACGGAAGCCATGATTTGTCCCTTGTCTTCGTCTCCTGTGTTTGTCTTTTGTCTTTCATGTGGTGCACTGCATAACCACAAGTGCTGTGTTTAAATAGTTTGTTAAATGGCTGTTTAAAGTGTTGAATTAATTACAGCTTGCATTTCAATTAGGAAATATACAATATTCACATTCTCATGTGACTTCAGATGCCCGTGTTCATATGTGAGCATTAATAAAACCAAGAGTGGGTCTGGTTCGAGGGAAAGATAAACTCATTATTCGATACCAAACTCGTACAGTGCCAACTGTTTTTATTGACACACCCCCTATTGCGTGAGCCCAACCCATATTGGCGCAAACTCCTTCATACGTGACACGAAAATGTAAATCTGGGCGCAGGTGCGAGATATTTGATTTGCGCCAACAAAATTGCCAATTAAATTGCGCTTGGGCATAGCATCGCTTAGCACCAGCATGGAAATAGAGTCCAATGTCTCTCTCCCTCTCTCTCTCTCTCTCTCTCTCTCTCAAAGGTCTGTACCTCCAGGTGCTGGATCTTCCTCTCTTTCTCAGTCAGCTGATTCTTCAGGGCCTGAATGTCAGGCATCACCGTTGGAGGCTGCTGGTTAGGGTCCAGGGTTTTGATCACCTGCACACACACACACAAGTTAACCCATGCATTTGCATTGACAGACACATACTGCGGACAGTGTTAGTCACTGAGGTGGACTGACCGTTCTGGCCTTCTCCACATAGCGCTTGTATCGCTGCTCCATCTGCTGCATGTCCTCATCCTTCTTCCGCAGGATCTCCTGGAGTTCATCGATCTTCTTTGCCACTGAGATGGGAGGAGACATGGGAGGAGACATGGGAGGGGAGAAAAGGAATAGGTGAGAAAATGTGTTCAATAGAGAAGAAAGAGTGGGACAGTGTTGTTGTTGCTCAAAGTGGCGGATTCCTTACTGTTGCTGTCCACCTTGGGCTCTAGGTCATCGATGACCTCTTTTTTCTTTTGGAGATCGGAGTGCGCCTCATGGAGTTTCTCCCTGGAAGGATCATAGAAGAAGAGCGTGAAGTTTCTCTGATTGTTTGGACCTCTGACAGATTGAGTGATATCAAGCCAGCGACAGTCACAGGTACTCACAAGTGCTCCTCTAGCTTTTTCTTCAGTAAGGAGGACTGAAAGGAAGAGACAAATAGAAAACGAAAAACATAAAAACTCATCAAAAGGGTACTGCATTGGAATTAACCCTGGGCGTGCGAACACGTGCACACACCCACACACAGTATTAGCTGCAAAAGTCAAGCTGTCAAGAGTTAATCATAGGCCAACTGGACAGAGGGAGGGCCGTACTTACGATGGCCTGATTTTGGCAGAGTGTCGGTGGATGGGAGCAGGCGGAGAGAGGCAGACAGAGAGGGGCAGGCGTTAACAGTGAGTCACCACAGCAAACATGGGTTAAATTGCCAAACAAGATCACAGCTTTCACAGTAGGCGGGTACCAACACTGCACTCCTTCACAGCAAATTGTTTTTCAGCAAAAGTATTTTCACCAACGTACATAGTGTGCAATAGCAACTTTTTGTTTTTATACATTCATATTAGCCAGATAAAACATAATGGGCTTAATATGGTATTCCTATCTTGGACTATAATAGATATTATAGTAGTTTTGTTCTGATATACCATAGAAAATTGCAAAAACAATGAATGTAACAGTGATTTCGGTATAGAAATCTAACTTTCACTAATTACAATCATGACTCAGCTCAAGTCCTAATCACAACATTTGTGAGTGAGAATAACCTTTTATTCACCTTATGTAGAAGAGACAGTCTGGCTTGAGAGACTAACAGGAAGTGTAAACACAATCGGACACTTCCTGGGACTCATAAACCTAGTCTGACTCATATGTGAGTCAAACTAGGTTTGACTCACATATGAGTCAGACTAGTTTGAGCAGGTAAAACAGCCGGCGTTTTGAACAGGAAGTCGTGACACAATGGTCAAGTGGGTGGGGCTACATAAGATGAATAACTGAGACCCAATGAATACATGTCATTCTGTGACATTCACTGATTGAACAACAGCAAATGATGTCGAATTTGACAGTGCCATTTTTTTTATCTTTAAGACCAATAATCATTCCTGATTCAATGCTTTGGTGACTGGTCATCTATCAGTCTGCTTTATACAGGGGCAGTGTAGAAAACATGGGAAAGGTATTAATCTAAAGCCTTAAAAATCTTTCATCCATTTCACCTCCATCTTAAATTGCGATGGTTAAACCAAACCGGGTAAGGAATTATTGATCTCTTGATTTCCCCTGGTCAATCAGGTTGATGGAAAGAACAGGTTTTTTGGTCTTTGTACACAGAGTATAAATTCTCAATATTCTACCAACTTGATTGTAGAAAACTAAGGTTAGTGATGAAGGGAGAGACAACAGGAAAATAAAGCACTCACATCCTCAGTCTTGCTGCCCTGCTCCTGGAGAGCTTTCTGGAGCTCCTCCACCTGAGAGCGCAGCTCTGAGATCTGCTGCTGGTTCAGCCTTGGAAGAGACAAGGAGAGGGAAAGTGAAGAGAAGGTAAGCACAGAAAGAACAAATGGGAACAAGAAAAAAAAATATATAGCCACAAGCGGCAATGAAAGGGGTTCAAGCCTTTTCTGAATGGATAGACATGCCATTCCAGACAAGGCTGAGAAGTTTGGGACAAATTATGCAAATAGCCTTTGATTTACTGGCTCTTATATGGTTATTACACCATAGGCCCCACCCATTTTCACTAATAGATTGCCAAAGTCCCGCCCTCTCTGGGTTAGATATAAGAACCAAGAGATTTCATCCGCCATTTATTTTTCCATAGACATTTGGTACAACGCTTATAAAAATAGTTTTACTTGGTCAAACAAAGTAATTCAGCTATATTTAGAATCGGGAGCAGGGTTTTCCACTAGTGCATACAATGTCCAGCTGGGTGAAAGTAGTAGCCAGCATAACTGACGTCACACATGCCAATTTGCATATCAATAACTACAGTCTCCGCATGTTCAGAAAGTTTTGTGATGAATGGACCATCAGTCATGAGCTTTTAATTTAGGTGACATGCCACACCCTCTCTCAAATGTATCAATAACCTTTAACATATTTTAATGAGATAGGTCTATAGATGCTACATACAAATTTTGGTGGTGATCAGTCAAACTGTGTAAGAGGAGCTGTTTTTTTTTTTTCTTCAAAACTTTCAAAAGACTATCTCAAAAACTTTTCAGTTGTAGAGTATGGTCACCTGAATAATGTGTATTATTGTGTACTAAGTTTAGCGAAAATTTGACACGGTGTGTAAGTCATGGCCTTTCAAAGTTTGAAAATGTAAGCTTTAACTATAGCATCCTCGTCAGCCCGATTTGGTCAATATTTCTGGAGCTAGTAATTTTTTTTACCAATATCTGTCATTGGGCCAAATTTGATGTCTCTACGATGTACCAACTCACGGGAATTTTCGCCAACGTGGAAGAACTAGAATGAGGAAAATAATAAACCAGGACAAAAACAATAGGGTTTCAGCCCCTTCGGGGCTTGAAGCCCTAATTAGGAGAGAAAATAGATCAAATAGATAAAGAATGAAAAGATAGTGGAGAAAGTTACAAAGACAAAAGGGAACCAGATGAAGGAAGAGAGGGAGAGATAAGAGGAAAGATGAAAATATCACTCTGTTACGTTTATATTGTGAGTGGGAGATGTTGGCAATGCATCGTGTCTATGCCTGTACATCTGCTGCAGGCAATGTTCATCTATTCCACCAGGTGTGCAGCCTGCCCATGTTCTCTTCTGTTGTACTGAGCATGCTCTGGCAGCCCCACTCCCCTGCCTAGCACACTCTACTCCTCCTGTTACTGTTGCTTAGGATGCTTCGCTTCCCACACCCTGGGCCTGGTGTTCCATGGACACACACACACACCACCCACATGTCCACATGCCCACAGGCTTGTAAACACACACACGCAGCCATGGGACAATCTGGCTTTCTGCTGTCCGTCCTCCGTTCCAGCCCACACAGCTCGGTTCAGCACACAGTCCAGAGGGCGAGTTGACATTTAGACAGATATCACTCCCACTATATCAGCCAAACAAAACAACCCTGCTCATGTTCAGGAACACACAACATGGTGACCTAGAAGGTGAATAATTATTTAATGTTCGACACCTGTGTGTGTGTGTGTGTGTGTGTGTGTGTGTGTGTGTGTGTTTTTAAATGGCCAATACCAATACCCAATATGTTCCCTCCCATATCAACTGATACCAATACTGATATGAACGAAGCTAGCACAAACAGTTAGGTCCATATGTATTTGGACATTGGGCACAATCTTCATCAGTGACTGCGTTTACATGGACTTGAGTATCCCGGTTACTGTCGGGGTTTTGGAGTATCCCGTTTTTGTGTTTGCGCATGTAAACATCATATCCCGGTTTCAGAAAGCTGGATAAGCCCTTATCCCAGTTTTGAGAAAGCCGGTTATGCGAGGTGGAGTACTCCGAAAGAACCCGGGATACTGCTGCATGTATACACCTTATCCTGCTTTCTGACCGCAGCAGACTTCCTGCGCAGGCGCGGCTTCAGTTCAGTTCATCTCCAAAAGGCAGCAGACTTGCAGGCATTCCCCCCCCCCCCCTCCATTTCATGACCAAACAACGCGAAACACACCGTGAACACCCTCCAACGCGAGGGGCTACCGTACACAACACAGCTTGCGCAAAATGACCCGTTTCACTATCACAATTTCGTCCAGTATAAAGTATAGAAGTGCCGCACGATTAGGCTACTTCCTCATCAGACCGCCGTCAGACTCCAGGCATTTTCCTCTCTAACCTCGCTGCTGTAGGTCCCGCATATACCTAATCGTTTTACCTGGAAATACTCACGCGCAAATGTCAGTGCAATTCGACTTAAAAGTCTCACTTCTGAAGCGATGAGGAAAGAGTTTTGCCGAGTTTTGTATTTCGGTGATGAAATAATTAAATGCTTGGCAGCTTAGATAGGAGAAAGCATCAAAATGCTGCCCTATTCAAGTCTGTAGTATACAGACTACAGGACGAAGGTGTTGTGACTCAAATTAAAGCCAAAGCCGCGCGCTGCGTGCAAACAGGGACACTCCACCATGAAGACGGAATCCAAGGGAATCCCACGTCTTTGCCCAAAAAAGGTGAATGACGTCACGTCACACGCACCCAATATAAGCAAATAATAATAATAATAATGACCCCGGTTTGTATTGTAACGATCACAGGCGCCTGCGCAAATAGCATGCAGTGATCAGTAACCAGGATACTACTACTTATCATGTATACAGGGATATGAGTAACCTGCTTTCTCTCTCTTCCATGTAAACGCCATATCCCGAATATGATCAAAACCAGGATAAGCCTCATAACCGGGATACTCAAGTCCATGTAAACGCAGTCATTTTGGCTCTGTACACCACAATGGACTTGAAATGAAACAATATGTGCTTTAACTGCAGACTTCCAGCTTTAATTCGGGGGTATTTACATCCAAATCAGGTGAACAGTGTAGGAAATACATTACATTTTAAGGGATCAAAATTACATTTTAAAGGACCAAAATAGTTGGACAAACTAACTAATAATTATGCAATTGTCAAAATGGTTTCTTTTGACAGAATATGAGCAGATAATATTGCCCAAAACATTTCAGAATTCATCCTGCTGCTGTTGTCAGTAGTCACATCATCAATAAATGCAAGGGAATCAGTTCTATGAACAGTCATACATGCCCACGCGTGGACATGTATGACTGTCAGTTCAATTTCCATTGACAGCTATACAGTATATGCCCACGCGTGGACATGTATAGCTGTCAATGGAACAGGTTCCCTTGTATTTATTGATGATGCAACTGCTGACAACATCAGCAGAATAAATTATCAAGTGTTTCGGACAATATGATCTGCTCATATTCAGTCAAATGCTTCAGAACCCATTTGGACGATTACATGATTATGTTAGTTTGTCCAACTATTTTGGTCCCTTAAAATGTAATTTTGATCCCTTAAAATGTAATGTAATTCCTACACGTTCACCTGATTTGGATGTAAATACCCCCTAATTAAAGCTGGGAGTCTGCAGTTAAAGCACATATTGTTTCATTTCAAATCCATTTTTGTGGTGTACAGAGCCAAAATGATGAAGATTGTGTCCAATGTCCAAATACATATGGACCTAACTGTATGCGCATTCAAAACAGGTTAAGCCTTTCAGACTATACCTGTACATACATATATTTTTAAACAAACTAGAAATACCATGTTAGCTTTATTCTGTTGCCAAGTTGACAGTTGTATTAAGTGACAGATATTGGAAGTGGAAGCTGATACCAACCGATAGCGATGTGTCTGCCGATATATCGGTGCATCCCTAGCTGTCACACCTCCCTTAAAACCATTGGGTCACACAAGCACAGCACATACAGAGCACACGCGCACACAAACAAACACCTACCTGTTTTGAGTCTCCAGGATGTTCTTGCTGCGCTGCGCCTCCTCCAGCTGAGACTGCACCTCCACCAGTTTCTGCCTGTAGGACTCCTCCTGGACGCACAGCATCTTGTTTTCACTCTGGAGACGCAACACCGTCTCCCTGCGGAGCGGACGGGAGGAGAGGACGAGTGGAGGGAACGGGAGGAGAGGACAAGATGAGAGAAAGGAGGTGAAGAGAAAGTTGTCAAGTGGGAGAGAAGAGACAAATGGACGTCAAAGTGAGAAGGACAGAGGCAAAAGGTCTGTGTTGAGTTGACCAAGCCCACCATTCAACAACGCCCAATACGCCAACTGCACAGGCTGCCATGTGGCCCCATGTTTGAAGCCAATTGCGCATTCTAGTTCTAAGAATAAACTTTAGCGGCTGGGGGAGCGGGTACAAGCACTTTGTCATTGACTATATAGAAACTGAATATGGGCCATGAGTGGGCTAGAGATTTTGACACCAATGCATGTCTATTATGGGCGTAGGATGGAAAAATGTCATCTGTTATGCCTACATTTGTTTGCGAGATACATATCCACCCCCACACCCCAACCCACGCCCACAGTTATGGCATAATAGTCGACATACTTGAACTCAGTAGGCATGATCTCTGCTGCTAGGTTTCCTACTGTGCCAGCGCTGTCACACAAGCCTCCTGCAGAGAGAGACAAAGATAAGATGTCAGGGTGGAAACTCTTTTCCCAAATTTGTAGAATAACTCTGATCAGGATCTTGATGTCACTTTTATCCAGGATTCAAAGAAATATTTCACACTGGCAGATTACCTTTTCCTTTTTAAATGCATATACTTCTAGGGTGGTCATGAATAGACTGCTCTTGAGCTGTAGTCACCACCAACTCCTTCACGTTCTTTCAACACGTATGTCACAGCAAAGTCTATATTAGGACGCGTTTCATTCTGTGTGTGTAAAGTCATTTTCCAGTTTTTAGCTGCAACCACCAACTCTTGGTTGGTGCCAAACGTGTCAGAACGCCCCACTGTGTATATAATGGCACTGTGGGGAACAGGGATACAATGCCTGTAAGTGTCTCAGGCAGCCAGAATTTCATGCCCAGGTCCCAGGTTCTAATCCCGGGCTTGGCAAATGTACCTTTTGTGTTTGGCTTCACAGAACCAAATAGGTTGCAGCTTATCACGACTTATGTGCTTGTTGATATTTTGAGCTGGGAAGAAGAGCAAAGACTGAATGGGGCTGGTGTTAGTAGATTCCCACAGCTAATGTCGATGGCTTACTGCTCTTGAACTGCTATGGAGGGCAGGCACACTGAAAGGTGAAGAAGATCCTCTAACAAATGTGGAATACCGCTTTTAAGTATTTTACCATCTTGCAATTTGTGTGGTCTTTGTGTCCAGAATGACCACAACAACTCACCTGCTTCAGTGAGACACTTCTGTTGGACTTGGGCACACCTGAGCTCATCATTTGTCTCCCGAAGTGTGTCTCTTTCTGAGATCAGACGCTGAAACACACAGCACCACGTAACACAGCTTTGTCATTTTATCTATGACGTTTCATATCCGGGGATAAGAGCGGCAATTTGAGGGAAATCAGAATTTATTTTCCATACGAATAGGCGTCTGAAATTAGACACGGTGTGCCAAAATGTTTCCCATACATGGAGTTAAGCCTGATGTCAGAATCAGAATCAGAATCACTCTTATTGCCACAGTATGCAAGATTACATACGAGGAATTTGTCTTAGTGTCATTATGCAGCGTAGCGGTCGTGTCAATATTCAGAGATAAAGAAATAGGAAAAGCAACAAAAAGACAATCACAACATTGCAAGTGCAATGTCCTGATGGGATTACTACTGCAGGGCAACGTTGGTAATGTAATTGTACGTTGCACATCAGTGATTTTGATAAATGATCTGGATGGCATATATTACTGTATTACTCTCATAAATTACTGTCAGATTCTGGAATAGGTCTATGCAAAGTATTTGTCATTCATGAATTACATAGCTGAATGTGGGAGTTTGCTGAAAAACGGTACGGTATGTTAATAGCGTGGCAACTATTGCTCCTGCGGGGATACGCACTCTGCACTAATCACAAACTACGCTGACTGAATCACTGCATGACCAGACCTCCTCTAGTAAGACTAAATGCCACACAGACAAGTGTGTGACTCATGTGGTGACACACCATAATATGAGACAGGGCCACTGCAGACACAATCTACAAATTGATCAAATAACGGTAAATGTGCTTATTGAGTGGCAGGCACACATCCTTTTCTACCACAACTTAGCATCTACTACCCGCCTGCCACCAGCGCAAAGTTCAACCACTCACTTCTTTCTCCTTCAGCAGTGCGTCATATTTGTCGTGAAGGTTCTTGTACTCAAACTGCCACTTCTCAGCTTTCATGGCCTCTGCCGAGTGCTTGGTGTGGAGCTCTTGAGCCTGCAAGTCAGAGAGCATGACAACAGACTGCGTTGGCCAGAGCACTCAAACTGCATGGATTTCAACACACACACACAGGTCAGACCGTGTTTTCACCCCCAAATCACTGCATGGCAACAACTTCAAAAGAGACATTTTTAAACAGGCACTCTCCCTCCTCCTTTCTAGCCCCCGGCTCACCTGTCTCATGTAGCTGTCCAGCTGATTGCGGACGGCGTTGGCCCTGCGGAGCTCCTCCTCCAGCTCGCAGGTGCGCTGCATGTAGACCGTGTTGCGTTCCTCCAGGAGGCGCACTTGTCTGCGCAGATCTCCCAGGTCCTCCAGCTTCCTCTTGTACGTCTCCACCAGCGCCTCAAGCCGGCTCACCCGGTCTGACGAGTGCCTGAGGGGGACGGGAGGGAAAGTATTGGAGTATGAATATGACTTGTAGTTAGACGGAATGCATCCGGGGTGGATTTCTACCAAAAAAAACAGTTTGACGTAAGTCAATATCAATGCATGAAATTCATATTAGCAACGCAGATGACACAGAGAGATGAATGAATGTCTGTGCGTGAGCGTATACTGGGTGTCACGTCTCGTGTTCTGACACTGTAAACTGCTAATTCCCAAGCTACTGCTTGGAAGGAGTTTTATTCACAACCAAAGTGGTGCTTTTGCAAACTGTCTCAAAGTACCGTAAATTCCGGACTATAAGCCGCGGCTTTTTTCCCGTTTTTTGGCCTTTTTTGCCCCCTGCGGCTTATATAACGGTGCGGCTTATCTATGGATTTTTTCCAAAAAAAAAAAAAAAATCTCTCTTTTTTAGCACTCTTTCTAACTATAAATCCACTTCTGTTTTAATTTCCTCTCTTGCCCTCTTTTAACAACATAACATAACATAACATAACACAACACAGGTAAGCAGAAAGAAAAAGACGAAGCAAATCACCGCCATGAATGAGGAAATGACTCACCTGCTGGAGGCTGGAGATACACGGCTTGGGCTAAACTTTTACTCCGTGAAACACTATCGATTAAGTCCGACATCGCTCAGAGGTTTGAGCAGCTTGAAAACAAGTTTGAAAACGTGCAGAAGTCCATCCACTCACTCACTAAAGAAAATAAGCGAACAGAGTTTCTAATGCGGAAAAGCGCATCAGCGCACTGGAGGACAAAAACAACACAGTGAGTCCGAAAGTGGATAAAATGCAAAAACAAATCGAACCCCTGCACACGCAGGTTGATGACTTAATCAGCAGGAGTAAAAGAAATAACATTCGCCTGATCAATGTAAAAGAGGGAGCTGAGATTGGTGACATGGACGCTTTCGTGGCAAAATCCTGTGTTACATCCTGGACCTGAAGGAAGGCGAGAAACCACCAGAGGTGGACAGGGCACACCGGGCGCCTCGGCCACGTCCAGACCCCGGCCTGCCACCGAGGGCCATCTTCATCCGCCTACTCCGCTGGCCCGACCGTCAACTCATCCTCCAGGCTGCGGGGAAGAAGCCCCTCACCTGGGAGGGTACGCGCTTTTTCGTCCGGCAGGACCTCTCCGCGTTGGTGCAACAGAAACGCGCAACATACAACAGCATCATCGAAAAGGTTAAAGTCAATGGATATCGCTTTGGCGTACTGTACCCAGCGAGACTCGTCATAACCATTGATGGACAGCGGCGGAACAAGAGCTCAAAGTGAAACTGCCGAATATCTTTTGAGTTGGACTGGTCAATAGTACTGTGAGTAACTAAAATAAAAAAATAAAAAACGGAATTCTCTCTTCTTTAGCACTCTTTCTAACTATAAATCCACTTCTGTTTTAATTTCCTCTCTTGCCCTCTTTTCACCACACCGCGGACACTGTGTGCACTGTAAAAAAAAACAAAAAATACCATTAAAACACCCGCGGCTTATAGTCCGGTGCGGCTTATATAAGAAAAAAATAGTCAACTTTGAAGGTGCGGCTTATACACCGGTGCGCCTTATAGTCCGGAATTTACGGTAATTGTATTTTCATCGTCATCGCGATATGAAAATGCGCGATGAACACATCGCAAAAGTCACGTGTTATCGCAAAAAAAAAAAAAAGTGCACCTGAACGCAACATGCAAGATACCGGCTGAATAAGTGTCCAAATGTTCATGTCATTCTGGCCAATACTCCACTTCTGTTATAACATTTCAGTCTGGAATATGGAATATCTTTCAATAATCGTTATGACTAAAAGGCTAAAAGTAATCTCATGTGTAAGAAATTACTGTTCTACATTGAAGTAAAAATGTAAATAATTAACTTGTTGGTTTTGGATTTTTTTTTAGCTTCAAGAGTGAATTTTTGTTCGTATGACCCTCAACACAGGCTTTGAGAATCCCGTGCCACTTACTGATACGTATGCTTAAATTAACACACTCATATTTCAAAATGAATTTAGGCCCTCACTGTAATACTTCAGAAGTTGAATTTGAAGTTCAGCATTAATACATTTGTCATTTTTTGTCTTAGATTTACCTTTGTGTGTTATTGCAATATAAAACTACATAATTGAGAATTGATTCTAGATTCTGGAATCGAGAAGCGTTGGAATCGAGAATCGATTCTGGAATCGGATAGTGACCCCAGGAATCGGAATCGGATCGGATCATGGCTTAACCGGGTCGGAGAACCCCTACCCATTAATATTTTTGTTTATAGCATTTTTTTATTTATCGCAGGTCATATCGTCATCGCAATATTGAACAGTGTTATCGCACATCGCAGCTTTTCCTCATATCGTGCAGCCCTAATTCAGACTTACAATAAGTCCAAAAGTAGAATAAGATTAAATTCCTAGATCACCATAATTACAAGGGGAACCAATAGTAAAGGAGAGTAATGGGTTGCAATATCCTGTGACCATGCAAAATGGAAGCTAGATCTTTCCTCTGTATGGACACAAGCACCGGTCTCACCTGAGGATGTCCATTTCATCTTTGAGGGTCTGGGCCTCCTGTGCCAGGCTGGTCAGCTCTTCATTACGTTGATGCAGGTTCACCACCTCGCGCTCGAGTATCTCTCCCCGCGCACGCATGTCATCTCTGCTGTTCTCCAGTCTGAGAGGAAATTAAGTGAGGGAACAGAGACCAGACCAGTGGTTTATTTATAACTGACTAAATTGAATAGACCCATTGTAAGATTCTAGACAGAGCTAGATGGCTGAAAAGTACAATTTGATATGCATTTCTGCATGATGGAACTCGGAAGTATGATGCATTTTTAGTTAACTGAACAACTACAGTACATTTTGTAAAAGTTGAGTGACATCTATGTATACATCAACATGTTAATCTGTGTGTGTCTTTATCCTTGAGGGTTTACTTATGCCTTATGTACACATTTAACTTGTATACGTGAAGGTTAATTACTGTCACAACACTGAGAATTTTTAGAATGCCAACTAGCAGGCTTTACAGAAGCTCACAGACAACAATGATAATGAGAATGTGTGAACACTTCTCAACTGTGCTGTGTAGGGATGGCAGACTATGTAGTTATTTTGTGAGTTGAGCGATAGACTTACGAGTTCAAGAGTTAAGTAACTCCTCTTTATGTTATAAAAAGTTATCAAAGAACTTCTATTCTCGGACAAAATATATAAATTCAAGCACTTTCAATGACCGATGTCTATTTAAAAAAACCTTCAAGGCCTTGATTGCCCCGCACTCCCCTCAAATTCACAATCTTTCTAGGATTTCAAGGAGCCGTGGGAACCCTATACAGCTCAGCTTGTCCATGTGAATGTACATCTTGAGTGATTCCCACTCTGTTGTCCAGGCAGCACACCTGTAGTTCTCCTCCTGAAGCTGCTCCATCTGGCTCTGCAGGAGGAGCAGCTTCTTGCCGGTGATGGCAGAGGTGGAGGTGTCCAGAGAGTCGGAGCGGCTCAGCTTCTCCTTCAGGGAGCGCGTCTCCACCTGCAGGCTCGACTTCTCTTCCAGCGCCACCGACAGCTGTGGAGAAAAGAGAGAGAAATGGAAGACAAAATTAAAATATATATATAATGTAAATGGTTAAAGGGTAAAGAATGGGGGGTGAGGTACTGGGGGAGCTGAGATAGAGGAGATGACAATGCACAAAGCAGGGTTCCCACACCTTTGTCAACATCCAATTCAACTTTCCAGGCCCAATTCCCTCAAATTCAAGGACACAGATCAAGGTGAATTACTGTTACAACGCTGAGAATATTTCATGAGAACTATCAGGTTTTACAGAAGCTCACAGACAACATTTAAAAATAGAGAGGCTTGAATGTGTGAACACACACAAAAAATTAAATGAACTTCAATTTCAATTCTTTCACAAAATATATGAATTCAGCACCTTTAACGACCCGTGTCTATTTTCAAAACTTTCGAGGATTTCAAAGACCCGTGGGAACCCGAACAAAGTGACACAAATCTAGAGCAGCACAAAGAGGAATGGAGAGAGAGAGAAGAGAGGAGGCAGAAGACGCAGATACAGAAAGAAGGGCATGAGAAAAGTGCTGAACACGGATGGAAAGACTCACACATTCTCCACAATGCTGAACACTGTGAAAAACCATTTCACATCTTTCTAAAAATGCTGAAGATGAGAAAGCCACTAGGAGAGGACAGATTCACAGAAGAGAAACACAGCAACATACAGCAAACTCACCAGCTTTTACACGTGCTTTTTTTGTTTGTTTTTCATTTCACATGCACAGTCATCAAAAGGCCAGTTAGTCAGCTGGTATGCAATGGTCTCAGGCAGATGGGACTTTCTCAAGAGTGCAGTTGTTAGCATTACCCTGAGGCCAGAACCAGGCCCTCGTGACATAAACAGATGAATGTGCATTAGCCCATTTAATTTAGGAGTGCCGATGACAGTGGTTACGCCATTACAGTTGAAGAGGGAGCCATTATAAACGTAGGCTGATGAAGTTGGTCGGACTGCGACAAGGAGAGACTGAGAGATGTTTTGTGAGTGAGAGTCAGGCTTGACACAGGCCAGAGCTGTGTGTGGGCGGGGTTACAGTTAGACAAGCTGGCATTCCAATATTTAAAAAAAGGGGGGGGGCAGTGTATACTGTACTTACTTACCTATGGGGCATCTTTCCGGTAGGATTACAGCAAAACCCTACACTGAACTTTAAGGACAGATTGCATGCTTTAGCACAGGACTGGTAACAGTAAATAACTTTCAAAACAACACAAATGACTAAGTCCTAATGTGTGGGCGAAGTAGCTAAACAAACAGGAGGGATGAGAGCTGTGGAAATGATTGTTGGCCACTGCTCAATCCTAAAGTAATGGGTCAGTCTAGTCTTGATGTGCAACTATAGAGCACCGCAGGAATGAGTCCGGAAGTATACTTCCGGGTTCGTCAGGCAAAAAGTGAATGGGGTTTAGAATGGGGATTTCACTTAAATGCATAAAATAAGGTCTGTGCGGTTAACAAAAGTTTATGGGGATGCGAATTTGGGTTCAGCATGATAATCTTTATAAACGTGAATAACTTTTATGACTTTTGGAACATAAATGTGTGGGGGGGTTTTTACGCGATTTTTAGAAACCGCTTCAAAAGGCATACAAGTTATTCACATTTGTGAAGAGTATCATGTTGAACCCAAATTCGCGTTCCCAGAAAGTTTTGTTAACCACAGACCTTATTTTATGCATTTAAGTGAAATTCCCATTCTAAAACCCCAAAGACTTTTCCGCTGACGAACCAAAATGGCGGCGATTTCTGGATAAGCCTACAAAAAGACGTCCCTGCGTTACTCTATTGACTAGAACTAATGTACTCTTTAATGGAACCTGAATTTGTCCCTTTCCAGTCGGTGAGTGTGGCGCAAAAATAAAGCAATGTTTACACAACTCACCATCATAGGAAAACAAACCAAATCTCAAGCAAGCTAATCGATAAGGGCCAGAGGCAGAGCACGCTGCAGGCCAGGCACACACATTCAACAACATGCTGAAACCACAGCACAGCAAAACTAGACCTCAAAGTATTTGACAGTCTATAGGGCGCAATCGGTTTTTATATTACTCCAAAAGTAATAAACAGGTTGACTTTTGAGATAAATCCAATGGTTCTGCTAAACAAGTGAAAGATGAACAAAACACCGCACCGTATGCCATTTCAAATACTCAGCGACCCTTGTTTGCCACACTAGACACATGAACCCCACTCTCTGTACCAACCTGGTGCTGCAGGTCTCGACAGCGCTGGCCCAGGTCCTCCTTCTCATCGGCCATCTCCTCGCTTAGGAAATAATACTTCCTGGACTGCAAACACAGAAGAAAAAGAAGAAGAACACAGAGACGGAGGAGGTGTCATACTAGCCACAGTAAAATGGTGTCAAATGAGTGAAAGCGCTAGAGAGAGAGAGAGAGAACACAAAAGAAGGATGTAACTGATCTGCCGAGTGAACAACACGCATACCGGAGGAGAGTACAAGTGTTACGTATTGAGCAAAGCAGAGAGAAAAGAAGAGAGTTCCACCTGGTAGTCAAAGTCCCCGTAGGTCTCTGGGCTTCCTGGTTCAGATGAAGGCTCTTTTGATAACAGCTGTAACGAAAAAACCCAAGAAAAAGTCAATGAAAATAGCCAGTTCAAACTCCAGGAAAAATAAAGATCACGCGGACACTAGTGTTAGCGTCAACACAGAGAGACAATAGGTGATCTATTGCCTGTTTTACAGTCACATGAGTGCACACTAAAGATATCCTTATTCTTGGAAAAACCACAGAGAAGGGATTCTGGCATTCCGTTCAGTTGTGTGCTTATCCGGATTTGATTTCTTTGATTGTGAATCTACCATGACTAAGAGCTGGGATAACGCAAAGGAAGGAGAACAGGAGGATAACGGAGAGGCTTGCTCACCTCCTGAATGGCTGTCATGACGACGTGCTGGACAGATTCCTCCAGAGTCATTATCTGCTGGATTTGCTCTGTGTGTAGGGAAGGAACCGTGATGGTGCAGCCAAATACGAACACAAACGAACAATAAACACTCCTCAAAAACACACAGGACAAGTATTGCGCATCAAGCTACTATTTAGATAACAATGATCTGAACTAGGCTTGGGCCGATTTTCGATAATATTGAATGTCGATATATCTCCAGAATATCACAATAGTTCCAGAATATCACTTTTTTTTATATATATATATATATTTTTTTTTTTACAGTTTTGCACAAACCTCCTGCTGCCAACCTTTATTTCACTGCTTACTGTACATCATTGGTACTGTTAAGAGTGTTGTATTTGTTGCTTCAAAGGGAGAGGTAAAGAAAGCAAGTGAATAGCACCAACCTCTCAGTCCTTTATTCATACTACTAATCATAATATGTAATGTATATAGCTGAAACTTAAAATACAACAATGTATAATAATAATCATCGCCATCACCATCATCAAAAACGGGGAGGGGAAAACGGGGCGCTAATATTGTATTGTGATATTTTGGCTGTACTATATCGCAATATTTAAATTTGGATATCGCCCAAGCCTAATCTGAACCATTTTTCTCCTTTTTAATAGTAATCCATAAAAATATGTTCACTGTGGGGAAACGGCATATATTCGGTTTATCAAACTCATGTGATCATTAGGCCATTTCTGAGATGAAACATGCATCATAAGATCGGAGTTAATCCCGTGTGTTATTTCCATGGATGGCTGCCTCTGCTTTGTTCTGAGAGTCTGCCTCATACTTGTCTATGGCAGACAGCTTACCTTGCTTCTTCTCACAGCTCACAGCACAGCCTAGCACCAGCTGCACCAGCTTGCCCAGTTCCGTTACATCTCCCATCTCGCCTATCAGGTTCACGTCTGGCAAGTGCTCATCTGACACCTGGTGACCAAGCACCTATTTGTGGCAAGATAGAGTAAGGTGAGAGATGAGGGTTGAGGTACAGTAACAGGAGCAACAGGTTGGTAACAATGAAAAGTAGAATTGGGGGACTTCCACCATGAGATACATGAGCATTCACACAAACTGAATATAACAGCAAACTCTCCAGTTTACTGGAGGGGTCAAGTTATGGTGTAAAACATGATTCTTACATCATGGTAATACTCCAGCATGCTCTGAAGAATCTTTTTCAAATTGCTGACCTGAAAGAACACAACAAAATCAGAGCAAAAAGTCATAAATTATTTTCATTTGTGCAAAAATAACAAAAATTCTTAGTTTAGACATGTTGGTCACTTCGGGTTGCCATTGGGTAGTCTGGGTATTCTGTCATGTCCTGCTGTTTCAAAAATTACCTTCAGGCGCCAGTTGGCCCCACTCTCCTCCTTGATCCTGCCTAGCCATGCCTCATTAAACCAGGAGGGGTCTCTGTTAATGAGAGCACAGGAAAACACTGTTGACAACAAGGATGCCACACATCTCTGGACATGTAGACTCACAGGAGGCCACAGGGCAATACAGGCCTGCGTTTCCCTTCTGTAAGCACAGTGACCTTTGAGTGGGACAGGTCATCATCAAAGACTCTCTCAAATGCTACACATGGGAATAATAAACTTGCTGTGAACTAACTCCAAAGTTGACTGACCTTCAAATAAAAGAACATTTTGTTTGATTCAAAAACAGCTGTGCTGTCCATTTCACTTTGGGGTATGTATATAGGGAGAGAGAGTACACAAATACCCCACCACAAGTTACAAAGGTCATCAGACTTGGACAGATCTGTTTACACAAATTCACACCTACGCAGAAGAATTCACGGCCGTGAGCGGGAAAGTTCACTTGCACATGTCAATAAAAAAAAGCTTACCTTACAAATCCCTGCTCTAATCTTTCATGGTTTTTTATTTTGCATAGATAATGAACCCGTGTAATTCAAATGTCAAATAACCGTAAATGATACAGATATGCAAAACAGTGCAAACTCAGTGGTTCGGAATAGATTCCTACCAGCAGCTGCTAACTGAGATGAACTCGTGAATTTACCTGTAGGTAATTCAAGCACCATCACAATAGCAAAGTAAGTGTCAAAACACAAATAACTGTGCCCTTACATTCTGTGTAGAACATGTGCAATAGCCACTCCACTTGCTAGGTCGTGCTTGCTGCTGCATGAAGGCACCTGAAACGTCTGGAGCTGGAAAGGTTGAGAATGAAGACATTAGGAATTATTATTACAACAATGATTAATCTGGCCACCGCAGAGAAGTAGAGGAGCTGGTGAGGTGGTGTGAGAACAACAACCGGTTACTGTAACATCTCAAAAACCAAAGAGCTGGTCGTTGATTTTAGAAAGAGCACTAGCCTCCTCTCCATCAATGGACAAGTGGTTGAGAGGGTCATCTCCTTCCGGTTCCTCAGGACCACCATCCATGAATCCCTATCATGGGATCTCAACACCAGTCTCAAGATCAGCAAATCCCACCAGCAACTTTACTTCCTGCGGCAGCTCAAAAAGTTCAGGGTCAGTCAAGCAGCCATGACCCACTTCTACAGGGCTGCTATTGAGTGTGCTCACCTTCTCCATGCTGGTCTGGTTTGGTCACACAACCACTCAGGACAAGACTCGGCTGGAAAGAGTATTATATCTAAAATCATCGGGTGCAGTCTTCCCTCACTGACATCACTTTATTCCACAAGAATAATCAGGAAGGCTAATAAATTCATAGCAGAGTGCTCTCATCTGGCACACTACCTCTTCAACCTCCTCCCATCAGGCAGGAGATACAGGAGCATTAAGTGCAAAACATCTCACTTCAGAGATAGTTTGCAATGAATCATCATTATGTATTACCTTACCTATATCAGTGGTTCTCAAAGTGGGGTCTGGGGACCCCTTATTTTTACAGTCTATGGGGGACCCCCACGGGTCCTTGAGGAGGGGTTCCAGAGGGTCCCCAGCAAAAAAGGGAATACTTTATTTTCACTATACTTCCATCGTCATGGGTTTCATACACTTTCTGTAATAAAACATCTAAAAGCAAAAATTGTATCTGATGGGGGACCCATGGGACAAAATCTGATCAAATGGGGGTCCATGGTCTAATTTGTGTCAGTTTAGGGGTCCTTGACGTGAAAAAGTTTGAGAATCACTGACCTATAACACTTTAAACTGAATGCACTTCATACTGGATATGATGCTGCTGTGCCTGATGCATTTTTTGTGTTCAATGTTGATTGTTTGTACATTGTGTGCTGCTGCATTGTCTTTGTCTGACAGTGAACCAAGACAAATTCCTATCAACTATGTTGACATGGTAAATGCATTTGTTGAATCTTGACTCTTAAAGTAAACTGATCAAGAGAGATAAACAGTGATGAGCAGATAAAGACTGAGGTTGTAGTACCAGTCAGCAAGGGCCCCCAAACCACTGTTGTTGTGATTGTGAATAATGAAATGTTTGTAGTCACCTTACCCAGTTAAGATAGAAGGGTTAAGGGGGGGGGGCAGTCTTATAAATTGGTGTATGGTTCCTGTAGTCGAAAACAATCATAATGGGTCAAATCAATGTTACAAGTCAACTGTGAAATACTACCAAGGGGTTTTAACTAGCTAAACCACTTTATATGTTCCTACTAGCTGGATAGATATATGTTAAGCTAAAGCAGTCAAAGGGACTTGAGGGTCAATAAATCCCACATTTTAAAACAGGCCTAAGCTATTCAGAAAGCTATAATGGTTTAACCGTGCCCGCTCTGTGAGGAGAATGGTCAAACAGGTGGATTTTCTCTGAGCTTGAGACCGGTATGTTGGACAGACGTTATTGCATAACAGAAATAATTCAGAGTAGACTAAACTGTGTGGACTGTATTAACAGGCAAGTTTCGCTTACGTTGTGTTTGATTTGGTAGCGTTACACAGAGGTAAAAGGTAAAACAAACAAGCAGAAGAAGCCAAGTAAACTTCCAGGGCTAACGTTAGCTTGGCTGGCTAACGAGTTGATCGTTTCAAGCTAGCCAACTACAATCGTGTTAACTAATTAACTTCAGTTAGCCTATCAACTGCACGTGTCAATTAATTCTGGTTAGGACTGGCATTGCAACCGTATATTGTATCTTATTGTGCGCCACCACCTGCTGTCACCTGCAAACCAGTACCCAGTAGCCACCGGGGCTAGCCTCGCTAGGTAATCTTAACGTGAACGTTAGCTAGTGTCAAACTTACCCAGTTTAATAGTGAATCACATAGCTCTGCTTTATCCAGACTCATTTTGGTTTGTCCGCTGATAAGCTGAGGTTTGCAGATTTGCAACGGAGTCTGCACTCAAGTCAAGACTTTACTTTGTTATGAGTCGCACTGCTGACTTCCACGTCACTCTCTCACAGCCATGGCCTCCTCCTGTCTCTAACCTGCTCTCTCCTTCTCGGTTTGCGTTTCGGCTGCTGTTATCCAAGCGAGCCTCCGTATTAAGAACGTTGGCATGGCAACGGATTAATTTGAGGACAGTCTGTCACTACTTGTCTGGTCATGGTAAAAACAACAAAAACAAAACAAAACGAGGGGGGGGGCTAAGTCAGAGGATAAATATATGATCTGGCACGTGTCATCACAGTTTTAGCTACTGACAGCTTTCTCTTGTTCAGGCACAATCACATTTTTAGCATTATTCTAAATATATTTGAGGTAGACAATTACAACAATGTATGCCGCCTGGTGCGCTTTTTAGGGGTTCTGCACTCAATTAGCTAGTGATGTCAATTGACATCATTACATTGTATCAGTTTTTTGATTGCGATATGAAAAAGTTCCTTAAAGCACCACTAGATGGCTCTAGTTGACAGACAGCTATGGAAAGTGGCTCCCCAAGAGCTGCAGTCCAGTGTTGCACAGTTGACCATGCATGCAGGCAGGTGTTTGTTAGCGGTTTCCAATATTCAGATATGCTGTTCTGACAGTAAATGGGAATGTCAAAACTGCAATACAACTGCTTAATCAATAATTTAGTTTACAGTGAGATGTTATAACAATGGCTTTTCATCAATTTAATATGTGACAATTTCTGTGAATTTATATTCCACATTTAGGCAGATTATTTCTTGTAATCTTTAGTCTCTGGACTATACTGACATGTCACAGCAGGTTCAAGAAGGCTTTCACAAAGGATTGTACTCAAGAATTCACACTGGTTTGTGACTGACATCTGTGTGTGTGTGTGTGTGTGTGTGTGTGTGTGTGTGTGTGTGTGTGTGTGTGTGTGTGTGTGTGTGTGTGTGTGTGTGTGTGTGTGTGTGTGTGTGTGTGTACGTGTGTTTGTGTGTGTGATCAGTTATTCAGTTCATTGGAAGTGGCAAAGCCAAAATACCGGTATTAAGTGCGTGTGCGTGTGTGTGTGCGTGCGTGCGTGCGTGTGTGTGTGTGTGTGTGTGTGTGTGTGTGCTGTGCGTGTGTGTGTGTGTGTGTGTGTGTGTGTGTGTGTGTGTGTGTGTGTGTGTGTGGGCGGGGGGGGGGGCTTTTTTAGCAGCTTTCTGTGAGAAGTCTCTCGTATTATTATTAACATGCTGATACACACGTAGGCTACTCCCTTTCCTCGTTAATATCTCCCTGCCCACACGTCCTGCTTTCTCCGTCCCCTGTCACACAAGTCACAGCGACCAATCACACACTGAGTGAGATACTGCCCACTACTTCCTGTTTGCTCTGGGCCAACCCGACCAGTGAGTCTGCCAAGTGCGTTTCCTCATCCACCCGGGCTTTCAGAACACCTGTGTGTGTGCGAGCTGAAGCAATTTGCTCCACTTCCGGCCTTTCCCAGATTCCAAACCTGTCCAACGACTGTGCCCGGCCACCTCATAAAGTCACACCGCTTTACTGGCTTCACCATATTCGTCTGGGCCAGAGTTCCTGTTTTTCTAGACGGTTTCGTAGCCAGTGGAATGCACATGTTTACCCATTCCTCTCCACTGGCTATTATTACACATGTTCAAACACACACTGGCTCTTGTTATCTCTCAGCAGTTTCTAGTGACACTGCGATTATAGAGTTTCAGCATTCAATTTGCTATAATTCTGTAAAGACATCGGTATGAAGCCCAGTACATTGTGTTCAGAAGTTTTCGTAATAATCTGTTTGTATGTTGCCATTGCACTACAAAAACACACAGCGCTGTGTCTGTTTCACCTTGCCTGGTTCCCATTGGAAACCTTCTTTCAGTGAGGTAATATTCCTCTCTCTGCTCTGCCGTTAACTCTGGCTGCACCCTCTGCAAGGCATCGCAACAGGGGCAGTTATGTATACTTTTGGTTAGGGGGAGAAAGGGGCAGTGAGGGGGGGGGGGGGGGGGGGGGGGGGCTCCTTAGCTTGAGTAACCCTGAATGGGATATTATATGAGACCTGGGAGGAAGTGAGGTTCATGGCTTTGGGGGGGTCCAACGGAGAGGTTAGTCACCCACCGAGGGAGGGGTCAGGGCTGACTAACACTTCAGTGGCAGGAGGTATGGTGGGGCGAAAGGGGTGTGTGTGTGTGTGTGTGTGTGTGTGTGTGTGTGTGTGTGTGTGTGTGTGTGTGTCTGCTTGTGTGTGTGTGTGTGTGTGTGTGTGTGTCTGCTTGTGTGTGTGTGTGTGTGTGTGTGTGTGTGTGTGTGTGTGTGTGTGTGCGTTGGCGAGGCTCGAGCGGAGGTTGACTATTTTTGTCCCACTCCTCTTCCTCCGCGCTTGATTCCTCTTTTCACCCGTTCTCTCTCTGTCCTTATTCCCCCAGATGTGTTTCCTTCCTGAAAGCAGTCGAAAAAGCAGTACTTCGCCTCTTTTCCAACCCCACACTGACGCACTTCAGCATCCCTCTGGGGAACTGGAGGAGGGTGGAGGTGGGAGGGCCAGCAGCTACGATTGAGTAATTATTCCTTTTTTCTAAACTTGTGGTTTCCCTGTTTGGAAAAAAAAAAAAAAAAAATCTGGAGATAGTTCCTCTTTTTTATGTTGAAAACTTTACCAAGAGCAAACCATCTCCTGTGATCAACACACTCCAAGGGCACATAGCGTATCATTTAGCTACAAATCATTATTCCTCCATGTGCAGTCCAAAATATAATGTAGCCCTTTTGATAAGAGGGTTTTTTTGTTTTGTTTTTGTTTTCATAATTGACACAAAGGCCTTACATATGGTGTTTCATGTCTGACCTTCCTGGCAACACTTCAGTCAAGATTAACGAAACAAACCGTGAGCCCTGAAAGGCTTCTCCGCACGCCCACACTTGTGGTTTGGGGAAACAAAGCATGGCTGCACCTTTAAGTCAAAGAATGCCAGCGATCCGCCGCTCAGCCACTGTGCCCAGGCATTCACTGCTGGAATGTGCTGGAATGTTGGCAGCGGTTTCCCCCCCCCTCCAGCTTCCCCAGGTGTTACAAGGGCAGGAAAACAACAAAACCTGGAACAGAGATGGACGGGCCATGAATAAGAGTGTGGGGGGGGGAGTGAAAAACACACAGAAGTCTAATCAGAACGCCGCTTCTAGACATGAGGTCATTCGTAGGCACACACTGTCAAGGCATGTAAAACACAGTGATTGTAAAAAAAAAAAAAAAAAAGTCCCGTCTGTGATTTATGACCCGTTCTGCCTTATCGGTGTTCTCCTCCCTCGCTCTGCAACCACAGATTTATGTTCCTGGTAATGGCAGGTACTCGATAACCTCGCCCCGGAACCCGGCCGGGCGAGGGAGTGTTCATTATGAAATAGGCACGCAAATACTAGACAGCCGGGACCAGACTGGCTGCTGAGCCACACAAAGGGTGTCTGGCTTTTGGACCCAGTTTTGAACTCCCACAGTTGCCAACGCGAGAGGATATGGAGTGGGTTATAGTTCAGTGATTTCACTCTTCTGTGGTGACTCAGTGATTAGCCAGTGTTGTGTCTGCGGCACCTCTTGAAAACAGCAAAGTTTTGCCCCGGGGGTTATGCAGTCGGTGCGAAGTGACCCTCATACTACTTATCGATCTAAATCTTAACATGACTCATGACAACAGCACTCTGTTCTGCTCAGGCTCGACCCCGCAGCAGGCAGCATCGAACCAGAGGCCGTGGCCCTGGAGGAGGAGGAGGAGGGATCAGCTGTGATGAGTGGGCGTGGCCCTGGAGGAGGAGGAGGGATCAGCTGTGATGAGTGGGCGGTGGCAGGCGCTCCCACCACAGTCATACCATTGTCGGGGCATCTGTGCATGAGTAAAACAGGTGTGCTTTCACTCGCTTTTACTCTCACTGCACAAGACACTTTTTGTTTGCTGCTTCTTGTGTATCAGTTATTCTCTCTCTCTCCCTCTCTCTCTCTGCCTCTCTGTTTCGATCTCTCTCTCTCTCTCTCTCTCTCTCCCCCCCTCTCACGCACACAAACAGGCAGCACATGGCCAGTGCGAGTGAGTCACACACTGGTCTGGTAACAAGTGCCTCTTCTTGGGAGAGTCCCTTCCATGTGTCCCTGTGATTAGGGCCGATCCCCCAGAGGGTATCAGGTGCACTACAACTCTGGGCAACGTGAGGGCTGGGATCCATTGTCTCCAGGTTCACAATGAAAGCGAACACATGCCAAGCACACTTGAAAGGCGATACAGAGATGAAAGGGTTCTTCACGGCAACTTGAACTGTATCTAAACCAAAAAGACAGTGACGGCGGCCTAGTTCCAGTGCTTTTTGTCGTTTTGATGCCCTTGTCACATGACACGCCGGTGTGTTGTGTGGTTCGCAGTGCATCTAAAAATAGAAATATTGAAGTGTATTCTATGAGACGTTAGGACCCTGGCTGGACTAACTAGGCAACGGAGTGTATTGGGTAGCTGGTGCTGACACGAGTGTCTGCCTGCCATCTCCTCATCTGGACCCACAGTATACAGAGAGGGCCGACCTTCCCACAGGCAAATAACACTATGCCTGCTGCACTATGAGTACATTATAGGACGTGGTCTGGATATTTCAACATTTAATCCAGTTGCACGGCACCTATTTTTGTTATGGAAACATATTTTAAAGCATCAAACGGTATCTAGAAGCATCAAGGTGTATTACTACAATGACAGCTCAATTTCCGATTAATTCCAATGTTTGTTTGTTTTTACCGCGGTGCTGGGCCAGCCGGGGTCATAACATGGAAAAGACAGTCACTCACTCACTCACTCACTCAGTCACTTACTCAGTTACTCGTGAACGTTTAGTGAGTCTAGTGAGAAAATGGCCGTAGCTAGGGATAGGAAGGTGCTAGAGAGTCAGGATTCGAGCGGTGGGTAGGAATAGTGGCTAGGGGGATATGAGGAGTGTTTGGGGATGTAGTGGCTAGGGGGATATGGGTGGTGTTTGGGGATGGGGGCGAGAGAAAAGGGGCCATAGGGATAGGAAGGTGCTAGAGAGCCGGGATTCGAGGGGTGGGGGTTAGTGACTAGGGGGATATGGGTGCTGTTTGGGGGGGGGGGGGTGACGGGGGAAAGCGCCATGGTCTAAAAGTTTGCGCATGTTTTATTAATAAGATAGAATATGGTAACCATGGTTTGACTCTATTTAGAAAAGAAAATGTTCACAATGTGTAATGTTGGATCACATTATATAGCATTTTCATTCAACACAGAAAGGTACTAAGAATTATTTTGTAAGAAGTATTGAATTGGAAGAATTGGAACCAGTATTAGTGTAAAAAAGTATTGATACATACACAGTCCTAATGGGGGTCAGACATATAATCACATTTGATACTCTGGAATCTATATTGCGTATTTCAGCGGGTAGAGGAACTGCTGTTTTGCACACTTCAGTACCTATTTGGCTTCAAAGAGCACACTTGTTTTATATAGGCACTTGAGGCCTAGTTCTTGTTTGTTTATGTTACCGGCATATTGCAAGTGGATCATATCTCTGTCATCGACTACAAATATCCCCGCTTGAAATCGACCTTAAAAGAGATTGAATATGGTGTTATTTAGTGGTTATAAAGGCAATAATTGCAGTGAAGGACTAATAACAGGTTGGAGAGCCTCTACCTAAGCCTGTTCCTCCCAGCACATGCTCATAATAAAATGGCAAACACACCTCGCACGCCCACGCTGAGCCATAACAATACAGTGGTGTCGTAGAGTATATACTCCACCTCGCACAGCTAGTCCACTAGATCTTTTCTCCACCCTATTTGCCTTTTCAAATACACACCACACACACACCCTTTGCTAAACTATTGTGGCTTTTAGAGGAGTTATATAGTAGGACTATAGGCGGCATGGCCATGGTGGTGGAGGTTGGCTGGATTGACATTGGCGTGTGTGGGTAACGCCCTACGTGACTGGGCATGCCTACACATTAACGTCCTGTTGTCCAAGTAAAATGACACTGAGTCTGTTCCATCAAAATCAATAGAGGACCGCAGGGATGACGTATTTTTGTAGGTTTAACCAGAAATCGCTGCCATGTTGGTTCATCAGTGGAAAAGTCTATAGGGTTTTAGAATGGGGATTTCACTTAAATTAATCACATTTATGCCCTTTGAAGCATTTTCTAAAAATCACATTAAAAAAATGCATTTATGTTCCAAAAGTCATAAAAGTTATTCACGTTTGTGAAGATTATCCTGCTGAACCCAAATTCACGCTCCCATAAACCTTTGCTAACCACAGACCTTATTTTATGCATTCAAGTGAAATCTCCATTCTGAAACCCCATTCACTTTTCCCCTGACGAACCGTTGCTCAGATACTAGCCTGACTCACTGGAAGAAGCACCCTCTGCCATTGGCTCCGACCATTGCAGTCGGAGCGGACGGGAAATCCCTTTCCGCTCCCTGTGAGTCTGCTTTCAAATGCCTCCGCCGCTGTGAAACAACAACAACGCTATCTAGCAAGCTAGCAAGCTACATGCTGAAAATGGCAAGTTTTGATGAAGATTTGGATTGTGCAAAGTCAAAGTCAAAGTCAAATTTATTTATATAGCACCTTTCACACACAAAGGCAATCCAAGGTGCTTTACAAAAAATCATTGAAAGACAAGCAGCAAAGCAATGCATAGCACACAAAGAGAAAAAAAATAATAATAAAGAAATCAACAGCATATCAGAACACTTTAAAAATTAAAATAGAACAATAAAACCAAAACTGCTACACGCTAGCAGTTTGCCTAGTCGGGGCTGGTACTAGCAATAAAGCAGGTCTGCTTGGTACTTTCGGTGGATGGTTGTAAAGATAACAGAGACCACCCCCCCCCCCCCCCCCCCCCCCCCCCCCGCTATACTAGAGTGAGAGTAAGAGGAGCCAGACTCTCTCCTGTGCTGGTAATTGGTAAACAGTAATTGTCGAGTGTTATTGCTTATGGCTTGTGTTTGTGTGTGAGTGTGTGAGTGTGTGTGCGTGTGTGTGCGTGTGTGCATGAGTACATGGGTCAATATTACTGTAATGGTCAGCGTGACAGCTGTGATCACAACAGCCTCCTTTCTTGACCGTTTGTTGGGTGTGAGGCCGGCTTCTGGAGAACTGCCACCAGCATATAAAAAGAAGGCGACCACACCTTCAACCTTGCACAACTTCCCTATTCTTCTGGTCCACACGCTCGCTGCAAACCCAAACGCTCCCTCGCCCTTCACTCCCTCCCTCGCCCCCTTCACTCCCTCCCTCGCCCCCTTCACTCCCCCCCCTCGCCCCCTTCACTCCCTCCCTCGCCCCCTTCACTCCCTCCCTCGCCCCCTTCACTCCCTCCCTCGCCCCCTTCACTCCCTCCCTCGCCCCCTTCACTCCCTCCCTCGCCCCCTTCACTCCCTCCCTCGCTCCCTTCACTCCCTCCCTCGCTCCCTTCACTCCCCTCCCTCACCCCCTTCACTCCCTCCCTCGACCCCTTCACTCCCTCCCTCGCTCCCTTCACTCCCTCCCTCGCTCCCTTCACTCCCTCCCTCACCCCCTTCACTCCCTCCCTCACCCCCTTCACTCCCTCCCTCGACCCCTTCACTCCCTCCCTCGCCCCGTTTACTCCCTCCCTCGCCCCCTTCACTCCCTCCCTCACCCCCTTCACTCCCTCCCTCGCCCCCTTCACTCCCTCCCTCGCCCCCTTCACTCCCTCCCTCGCCCCCTTCACTCCCTCCCTCGCCCCCTTCACTCCCTCCCTCGCCCTTCACTCCCTCCCTCGCCCCCTTCACTCCCTCCCTCGCTCCCTTCACTCCCTCCCTCGGCTTTCTGCAGCCAGCCTCGCTTAATTGATGCCCTTCGTCCCCACCGGCCTAAATGACCCAGCGGGGCTTTGAGGGCAGAGAGCAGCTCGTCAACAAGTGAAGCCACGGCGCTTCACCCAGAGTGACACCCCACCTGACTCAGCAACACACACACAGGCCCTGTTTACTGGACCTGTCCACCGCAATCAACACGCCTGCATCTGCCTGACTGTAACCGAGGCGTGGTGCTGTTAACCTTGTCACTGCTGAGGAGGAGGAGGAGGAGGAGGAGGAGGGGGGGGGGGGACTCGTCTCCCTTCCTCGTTGTCATCGTCCACATCAGGGAGCATCCAGTCAACAAATAAGCAGCCTGGTTGCCAGAATAAAACATTGGCTTTGTATGTTTCTGCAATAATCCACAGATACGTAGAATATCAATGTTTCTGAACCCAAAAATATGTTGCATAATCATGTTTCTAGATATCATTGTAGTCTGGTATTGAAATAGCGCGGTGGCCATTAAGAGTGTTGTGGTCAGGGAGGTTACTGTGTGACAATAAAAGACGGGCTTGTCCGTCACTAACTGAGGTGGATGGAGGCCGTAAAACACTTGCCTCGCACAGCGTAGAGCCGTGTTCAAGGTCTACATTTCAACCGTAAGTCGCATCTAACGTTTTCGTTATTTAAGGCCAAGCCAAACCATAACCCTAACCTTAACCATGTTCTTTCACTTGCCTAAACGTAACCAAATTTGTAAATGTAGCGAGGTTTTCACGCACGCACGCACGCACACACACACAAACACACACACACACACACACACACACACACACGCACGCACACACAGTGCCAACATCTGCACACACTTCTAGTTTTTGAAAAGACAGCAGGGGTGAACCGTTCAGCTTGTAAATTACTATTACAACATTTTTGATTTGGTAGATTTAGAGGAAAATAGCATGTTCATTGTCCTTTCCCATCCCCACCATAAACGTTCCCGCGTCGTCCTCTTTTACACCTCCTCTGTCCACACTTGCTTTTATCAGTCCTTTGCCATTATGTGTATTGGTCTTGTCATTTGTGTGTCTACACCTGTGTGTGTTTGTTTGTGTGTGTGTTTGTTTGTGTGTGTGTGTGTGTGTGTGTGTGTGTGTGTGTGTGTGTGTGCGTACGTGCGTGCGCGTGTGTGTGTACGCGTGCACGCACGTGGAGGTGTGCACAGTGTGTGCACAGGGCCGGTTGTCCACTTGTTGCCCCCCCATCTGCCTTTACCACCGTCAGCAGATAAGTAGCGCGGGGCCCGTCCAGCAGAGCCCGACCCGTTCAGACAGCCAGCTATGGAGACTGATCTGGACACAGGTGAGCTGCTGTCCCCTCGGCTCACACGGTGACGGACGAGCCACCACCGAGTGACAGGCCACGCCACACGGCGGCCCGACGAGCCGACAGAGCCAAAGCTGCTGACTGCACATGTTGTCTCATGTCGTTATCATCCCTCATCTGATGTCAACTCTGTTGCGTTTTCTCTCTCGCTCCTCTGATCTCCAGTTAGCAGAACGCAGCCGGTGATTGAGAAGCTGAGTCGAACCTTGAGCACAGAGCTGCATCAGTTTCCAGGGCCTTTGAAGTGGCGCATGCAGGCTATCGCAAGAGCTATAAGGTAAACACGCAGTAAAAGGCACGCAGGAGTCACAGGTACAAAGAGATACAGACAAAGAAGAAGCGATAAAACACCTGTGGTTTGTGAGATAATGACAGGACGGTGGGCCGAGGTTGAGCTGGAGAGGTGTTTGAAAAGGGAGTTGTCATGTAGGATTACAGCCTCGCTGAGACGATAACTCGCGTGACCTTTCAACTCTTGTTAGGGTCAGCCTGAATTCCTTCCCAACACTGACAGCGCCTGCAGCGCAGATCCTCCTCACACCTCGCCCTAACCGCAGAGAGATGTGATCTCACTTCTACTCCCAGCGCACAATGACACTCTGTTATCTGTGGGACGCTTGTCTTTAATCCTGTTTCATCTTCACAGATGGAGTTTGAGATGGTATTTGGGGCGTTTTGCCTTTATTGAACGAGGCAGTAAGCAGACAGGAAAGGTAGGGAGAGAGAGAGAGGGGAGGACATGCGACAAAGGGCCACAGGTCAGATTCGAACCCAGGCCGGCCGCGGGAAGGACTAAGCCTAAGCTGTCCCAGGTGAGCCACCGGGGACGCCCCACCGATGGAGTTTTAAAGTGCTACAAATATGTGGAATCAGGTGGAGTTCAAAAACAGGATTTGACTGAAAAAGCATCTCTTAGGCCATGTTCAGACTAGGAGGCCAAATCTGATTTGTGAACTTGAATGACCTCTTAATGATTCTATCCAGATTGGTTTTATGAGTCTGGATGCTCCAAGTCTGATTTGTGTCACTTGTCCCAAACCACATATGGAGGTCTGGACAAAGAGATCCGACTTGAACACTTGAACGACTTGAACACCCAAATCAGATTTGTGGCAGTGTGGACACACTCCCAAATCAGACTTGGGAAACCAATCAAGATAATGATGATTAAGCAGCAAATCGGATTTGCCTGTAATGTGAACATGGCCTTAGTGTCTGGCCATGGAGAAACTGCCATCTGCTATCAATCTTATGCACCAAATAGAAAATACTTTTTTTTAAGTATTATTATTGCACCATGTGTCTGTAACAAGTAAATACAGTACCACCTGTAACTATGAGTACCTTCGTATTGTTACTGTATTATTGTGTGTATGCAAAACACATATACCTTATACCAATACCTTACCCCAATGTTGCACACTATAGGCTATATCTCACATTACCCTAGGTAACACCTTTATAAAAAGAGGCATAGTTTTGCCCTGTATGTATGTTCAAATCAGCCATGGGCCAAATAAAACAGTTTCTGAAATCCTCTAAGTGGCTTAAAACAGTGTGGCCTATTAAAATCTCTTTAGGAAACATAAAACTAAGCAGCTCATTTCAATTGATCCACTAATCCCTTTTAGATGAACAGTGAATTAATTTGGCGGTTGGTAAATCCCAACCCTGACAAGTGTAAATCACTGCTATCAAAGGGCTGTTTATGATGCAGAACAAAGGCTTATCTGTCTCACAAGCCAGCGCTCCATCTATTCCAGCTCCTCCCCCGCACCGCTGCTAACAAACTTTCAAATGACCACCTCGCATAATTAGACCCAGAGGGAGATGAAACAATCCCACAGACAAACATTAACCCAGGCCCTGACCCTGTCAAAAAGATGAACGTCTGCGACTGGGAGAGAGAGAGAGAGGGAGAAAAAACACACACACAACAACATTCCATTTCCCGTAAACCAGCAGGGGGGGAGGGAGGGGGATTTTGGGAAGTTTGGTGAGTCATCACTTTCTTTTCTACCGGCGCTCCCCCCTTGGCGTCCCACCGCAGAGCTTGAATACCTCCACTGCAGATCGCCTTGTCATGTTTTCAATGGGCCCTCTTGAATTTTGACAAGTGCCTCACACCGCGCCGCGCTGCCGGAGTCGCAGCTGCTGCCCGCGCGGCTGTCACCATCATAAGCTCTCTTTGTTGGAGAAGACGCGGCTCCTTCACTTTGAAACCTGAGGAGATAACAAGTTAAGACTTCCAGCACAATAAGCCTGCGATAACTTGACCTGCCCACTGGCTCAAACCCTTCTTGTTTGCCTGTATGCGTGAGTGTGTAAAAATCGTTTCGAGTGATCAGGTCAAGTCAAGTACAGTGGGTGAGATGAGTCAGCGGGTATCGGCTACCAGTTTAAGAATTCATTACAAGCCGACTCCAACGTGTGCGACAATGCCGCGGTGACGAATCCTTGTAAAGTGATGACAAAGCTCAAATATAGAAGCTTTTACAGCAGTTTTTAGGAGCGCCCCATGATGGAAAGTGCTTAAATTCTCATCGAGAAAACCGCAGATTTTATAGCGTCGCTTTCTTCTCCTATTTTTGTCAGCTCTTTTGTGTGACCTCTCCATTTCGCTAACTGATCATCGACATCATCTTGTGGTCAGGGACTCTCCCCAGCGGGAGCAGCAGCAGCAGCAGCAGCACCCCCCTGCAGACTCCTTCACACCGCACAATAACACCCTCACCCCTCCACTTACAGGGCCCAGGCCTCGCTCTCTCTACTGCACACAGGATATTTATCACTGTTTAATGGCGGACTCCACAAAGGGTGATGTCACCGGCCGCAACACCACCAACATCCAACAAAAGTCCTGTCCTCCCACTCTCCTCTCCATGCGACCGATCTTTGTGCCAGCACGGCCGGAGTGGTATGTGGCACATGAGGCCGCTGCTGCTGCTGCTGCCGCTGCTGCTAGCGATGAGTAAGAGTGAGTAATCATAACAGTCGTAGAAACGGGCCCGATTCACAAAGACGCTTGTTCCCATTAAAATGTCATCAGGGGAGCTGATATAAGCCAGTGTTTGCTCTTTGCGGATGCTGTATCACCTTCCTGGGCTGTGGTGGACCATGTGTTTGTTTGTTTATGTCTGTCTGTCTGTGAAGTTTACAGCAGTCAATAACCAGCGTGAGCTGGGTGCTGGACTGGTGGGTTGAAGTGTGGTCTAGATGTGCCATGCATGATGCTCTGTGTGGCCTGGCTGTCAGGCCCCCGGTCGCAGGGTTGCCAGTTGCTGTCGCGTGGCTCTTGTCCGTCATCAGTCATAAACACACATTGTATTCAAAACAATAGCTCTTATGATGCCCCTGCTGCTTGTCCCACCCTACTCCTTCCAGTGAGTTTGCGTGGCTCCTGCTACTTAGAAAACACACAAAACACGTCACCTTTTATCAGCTTTAAAATTACATTGGATTTTGATCAAGTTTTTTTTATTTTTTCCTCCCATTTTCTCCCCAATTGTACTTGGCCAATTCCCCCCGCTGTCCCGGTCGTTGCTCCACACCCTCTGCCGATCTGGGGAGAGCCCTCCGATATGTGTGCCGTCGCCAGCCGCTTCTTTTCACCTGACAGCGAGGAGTTTCACCACCGGGACGTAGCGTGTGGGAGGAGCATGCTGTTCCCCCCCAGTTCCCCTCCCCCTGACCGACCAGAGGGGGCGCTAGTGCAGCGACCAGGACTCATACCCAACCGGCTTCGCACCCGCAGATACGACCAATTGTGTCCAGAGGAATGCCTGAACAAGCCGGAAGTACCGCTGCCAAGAATTGAACCTGGGTCTCCACGGTGGTGGGTGAGTACTTTTACCTCTACACACTACTTAACGACAGGCCACACACACACACACGCACGCACACGCGCGCACACGCGCGCACACACGCGCACACACGCGCACACACACGCACACACACACACACACACACACACACACACACACACACACACACACACACACACAGACCAGTAATAAGTATGTGCTAAGTTAGAAGCTCAAAGCCTGTCCCACTTACACACAACCCTTTTTTCCCCCAGTTTCCAGTAAAGGTAAATCATTCCAACACTATTTCTCTGAATGTGCTCCCTTGGGTAAACACACATACACACATAACTCACTAATGCACACAACAAAGACCTTCCGTTTGAAACATTAAAAAAAGCGACTCCTAATGTGATTTATGAAAAACAAATCCATCACTTCTCCAAAGCCCCTGGTGCGCTTTTCCTTCAAACGGGGGCCTTGCTTAGCTGACTCACCGGCTGCTGAAGTACGGCGGATTTCCACTTCCACTTTGGCCCGTTCCTCTGAAAGGCTGCAGACAAACAGAGGCATGGATGCACGGGGACGGGACCGGATGGAATAGGAGGAAGAGATGGAGATCTGGAAGCCATTAGGAGCTGGCAGCTGCGGCCCGGAGTGGCTGATTCAGAGACAGAGAGAGAGAGAGAGAGAGGAAGAAAGAGAGTGAGAGAGAGAGAGAGAGAGAGAGAGGGAGAGAGAGGATGAAACAGAGAGAGGGAGAGGGAGTGAGGGAACGACACATGATTGCCATAATGAAGTTAATATCTGTGGCATGTGTGGGTCATTAACGCGGAGCTTTGTGATTAAGCAGCAGGGAAGATGAAATGTAACTAAGCTCAGAAAGAAGTGGTTCCTCTTTACAAGTCGCTCTGCTCTGCCCGCACTTCCTGTAGCGAGCAGTAATAAAGCCTTATCTGACCACTTATCCATCCACGCCACTACGTTATCTGTCTCTCTCAAGCTTCCTTCCTCCCCGTCACAAGTGTGCAGCTAACCCCCCCCTTCCCCCCTGTCATCCACCCACCTCCATACCCGGAACACAGCCTACTTATAGAATAATCCTCCAGAGAGTGGCAAATTGAGACATTCAAGCGAGTCCGAGTAAACACGGCTTATAGAATTGGGACGTCTTCTCAGGGCAAAGTGAGATGGGTTCGTCAGCAGACAGATTCCCCAGGAGCGACTCCTAGTCCCCCATGTCCAGTCCAAATGCGTCTTTCCAGAAAGCCCGTGTGGAGGTGGAGGGCCCTCACATGAGTCGGAGGTCAGAACGGGCCTGGGCTTTTGACTTGTGACTCAAACCAGCGAATCACAAGGATGTGGAGCACGCGACTCATCCAGAACCAGAGACACACACCCTCCATTACACAACAATGTATGTATGAACATAATATGGACATAATATATGTATTACATATATGTTCATACATACAGTACAGTACATAAGTGTGTGTGTGTATGTATGTATGTATGTCAATGTGTGTCTGTGTCTGTGTGGTGTGTGTGTGTGTGTGTGTGTGTGTGTGTGTGTGTGTGTGTGTGTGTGTGTGTGTGTGTGTGTGTGTGTGTGTGTGTGTGTGTGTGTGTGTGTGTGTGTGTGTGTGTGTCACTACTGGTTGCCTTATTTGAGTGAAGGCAGCATTTGGAAAGCAGCGCCATTAGGTTCTGTGATTGGCTGAGGAGGAATACTGTATATGCCAGTCCTTTGGGCGCCTGACTCCATGGGGGAATTCTCCGCTCCGCGCACACACACACACACACACACACACACACACACACACACACACACATATATACACGCACGCACGCACACGCCCCTCCCTTCACCCACCACACACACACACACACACACACGCACGCACGCACACGCCCCCACTCCACCCACCCCCCCCCCACCACACACACACACACACACACACACACACACACACACACACACACACACACGGAATAAGTTTATGTAAGAATGTGAAATTAAGATAGGGAGACACCCCCAGCCAGGTTCTTCAGTTCTTTCCACATAATGGTTTATTATCTTTGCTCAAGCTACTGTGTTATTGCAGTTTGGTTAACCACTTCACCTTTATGGTGAACCATACGTCACCCACACGTCAGTGTATATGCAGCAAATATGAATGATTACCTTAATATCCGCTCTCCAACTCATTACCTCCTGACACCTCCTGGGGGAGAAGAACCCTGCCTTGTGGTTTGGGAGGCTATTGAGCAAGGTTCAGTGAGGTACAGCTTGCAAGGTTGGGTCTGTCCCTATGTCTGTATCTTGATTTCACATCCTCACTCCAAAAGTACTAAACTGATTTCAGTCACACGAGAGCTCAACAAACATCTCTTTCTCCTTCTCCCTCTCTCTCTCTCTCCTCTCCTCTCCTCTCCTCTCCTCTCCTCTCCTCTCCTCTCCTCTCCTCTCCTCTCCTCTCCTCTCCTCTCCTCTCCTCTCCAACATCTCTGGTGGTCTGGCATCACTCACTGGTAACTGAGGTGGTCTGACACTCGTGTGGTCCCCTGGGTCATCAAGGGGAACACAGACATCGACTGGGTCAGAGAACACACACAGAGAGAGAGAGAGTGCAAGAGAGACAGAGAGAGTGGGGTTTTCACCTGAGTATGAGTAACACTACCGTGGCTGGCTAAGTAGAATAATCTGTTCTGCTTGCCAGTGTCACAGATTAATAACATCAGAATGTGCAAGACACACGATTTAAGCGACTTTGAAGATGGTGCCAGACTAGCTGGTTTTAGCATCTCAGAAGTGGCTGATCGCCTGGGATTTTCACGCACTTTATGACGCCAAGAACGGCGTCATAAAGAGAACGGCAGGGGCAGCTGCGGGAATCGAACCCCGGACCTTCAGTATACAGGACAACCTGTAGGTTTCATTGTAAATTAAAGCTGCATTATCCGCAGGTTCAAGCCCCCCCAGCGTCCCTCAAACGCTGGCTCCTGGGTGGTATCTCACCGCACTTGTATGTGGGACCTCTCCACCTGGGCCCCTCCAAGGACACAACTCAGTACAACAGTCATGTGCAAAAGGGCATCTCAGTACCAAATCTTGAAGAAAAAGATGATGCCAAGTTCCTCTCCTGTCAGCTGAAAGCAGGAAGATGAAGCTATAGTGGCACATAATCACCAAAACAGTTTTGAATTGTGGAAAAATACTAACTTCTGTTGCGACATACAGAGTCATGCGTATAGTGACATTGTGACGTGCCACAATCTGAATTTGGCATGAGCAGCATGTCCATGCAGCCATCCTGCCTGATGTGGTAATGATATGTTATTATTACTATTGGCACACTGACAGATTAAGGTCCGGAGAACCAGTTGAGCATTGTTTGAGGCAGCGTGCATGTGGATGAAATATCTGCAAGAACTCTATCATGCCAGCATGGGCCAAGAAGACCCCTGCAGAACATCTCCAGCACCTCGAATTGAGGAAGAGCTCACGGCGTTCAGAAGGTGCTCCTCCTTGCCCTCCTCCTCACTGTTTATATATATCTGATTCCTGCGAAGAGGTGGGAGGAACCGTTAAGTGGGTTCGAGGGCAAACAGCTGATGTCAACAGTGAACTTGTCTTGATACCGACCTTGGAGGCTTAAAAAGGAAAGACGTTTACGCATCACTTCCCTTTGAAATTATTATTAGTCCACTTAGTCATGGGATTTAGCCAAAAATACGTTGTTGTGGTCAGTTCCACCCCATGATGTTTAAATGTCAAGGAGGTGGAAGATATGGGCTTGTATGAGGTAATATGATAAGAAGATACAGTAGAGCGGTTTTTCATCATTGTAGGTCACCCACTTTCTCTTATCAAGATTGTTGTCAGTATTTACACGTTACACTTAGGACACGCGATGCACAAGTATGTACTCTATGTACATAACCTAAAAGGACAAATCCACTTATTATCAAAATCAGCAGTAAATACACCACAGGTCACTATAGGTCACAGTATACATGTGTTATAATGTGTAATTTTACAATGTTTTTCCCTCAAATTAACACCACTATTCCCTTTTTTCTAATAGACCTTTAAATTAAACTCGTGCTGTAAGGAACGGATGTTCAAGCGCGACTCTCTGTTTCTAGGAAGACGCACTACCCAGCAATGACCTCATGACTAACACCAACAGGCTCTTACAGACGTATACTCCTTTACGGAAAATCTTATGTATAGGGCTGCTTTTCTTCTTCTTCATATTTGTACCATATGCTTTTCTTAAAGCTCGCCCCCCTTTGCTAATCTGTCTAAACCTGAAAGCTGCTGAGGTCACAGCTTCCTTGCTTGGTGGTTTTCGAGGTTATTGAGCAACGCTCTTCATTGACGTACGACGCTGACTTGATGACTCGACTTCAGCACGCCTGTCCTCCACGGTGTACGTGTCAGCTTTTACAAGCGCCTTGTAGAAAAGGACGTGCGCTAATAGTCGTACAGATATAGCTTTGATTTATGATCACCCGAGCACCGCCAACACATGAACACACAACAAAACTGCGTTTGGTTTTTGAAATGTATTATTCAGACAAAGCCTGGCTGAGCCTTATGCACTGCGACTGCCATGGCTCCAAGGCATAGTGAGAGTGGATTGGACTGGGCACCTAGCCACACAAGCTGCTGTTTTCAGGGCCTTTTCTCATAAATCCATGGTGAAAGCTTTGGGGCTCTGACCAGGACCAGAGAGAATGAGAGTATGGCTGAGTGCCGTTTGAGAGATAAATGGAAAAATACAATGACAGGAAAAGGCTATTTGCCAAAACATGGGGAAAGTCCATGCCTGTTTCTCTGGAAGCGCAGCATGGGCTCCACCTCCCCACGGCAAGAGAACAAATGCACCCTAACTCAAGCATAACCACTTCATCCAACTCTTTTGTAAAACAAGGAAGGTGCTACATGATATGTCAGATCAAATGTAATGTGTTGTATTAGGAATCTGATTCCACACAGATCCATTCTTTGATCTCCCCCTTCGTGTGTGTGTGTGTGTGTGTGTGTGTGTGTGTGTGTGTGTGTGTGTGTGTGTGTGTGTGTGTGTGTGTGTGTGTGTGTGTGTGTGTGTGTGAAAGAGAGAGAGAGAGAGAGAGAGAGAGAGAGTGTGCGTGTGTGTGAGAGAATACTCAACCTTGAAAACTTGAAAGTGGGTAGCTCTTGATAGATTCCTGTTTGTTTTCCAGGCACAAGATCAAAGTCAGGTGGTCTTAAAAGTAGCTTGGAGGGGGTCGCATTGTATGTCAGCTGGGTAAAGACCCAGAGGAGTTGGTGGTGGATTCTTTAATGTTGATCCAAAAACCAGACTATCCACTTCATAACGCCGTTTCACAGGTAGGAGCCATGAAACTCATTCCCACGGTGCACCCCTACAGTAACACATGTGAATACTAATGTAATGGTCCTTCCTTCATCTTGCCAATTTATATGGATAAGTGATCCAATTGACATTCTGGAGGAAATGAGAGGCCCATGAAGGCATATACTGTAGCTATTCTCGGGGACTGAATCGGATTATGTGACGATCCATATGCGATCACTTTATGCCAAGGGAGAGAAGACAGACGTGGAAGAGGGATGGCAGAGAGGAGACGGAGGGAGAGATGAGAGGAGGTGTGGGGGTGTGGGGGTGCGGGGTGACGGAGAGAGAAATAGCCGGGTTGCCAGGAGTCCAAAGCCTGTCTGTCACGTCGTGCGTCAGTCAGCCTATTCCCAGGCTCCGACGCAGGTACATGCGCACATGAGTGCGCACAGAGGCACACACGCGTGCTCGTGCACAAATCACACACACCTTTTTCGCGCTCTCTCTCTCTACCAGTGCAAGCTGGAAATATCCCATTATGTCCTCAGTCACAGTCTAATTAGATTCCACCACCAGAGTGATCCTTTTTGCTCTGCATGTTTCTCTCCTTTTTCTTACCTCGCTCACACTCTGCCACAGTGCAGCGCCACAGACCTTCTGGCTGTTTCCCTGGCAACCGCTGCTTCCTGTTTGTCTGTGTGCGTTTCCATGGAGGGCGGGTAGGGGCAGTGCTGGATAAAGTACCTGAAAGCCACACTTGAGTAAAAGTACAGATATCTTACCAGAAAATGACTTTGGTAGAAGTCACCTATAAAATATTACTTGAGTAAAAGTCTTAAACTACAGGTATATTTACTGTACCTAAGTTTTAAAGGTAATTTTCTGATATTACTTAAGTATTGAAAGTACAAGTACAAGTAAATGCTGTTAATAAACACGCTCAGATCCTGTGCAGACCCACGGCACTTCCTCGAGAGGTCATCTGACGAAGTGCATCCCCTCACTAAATGTTACCTGACTGACTGCCTGCATGACCTGAGTGATGCCCTCTGCTAACTGCCCTCTGCTGCGCCGTGGGAAAAACCCAGCAAAAGACATGCCTGAGCGGAAATCTTCTTCTTCTTCTTCTTCTTCTTCTTCTTCTTCTTCTTCTTCTTCTTCTTCTTCTTCTTCTTCTTCTTCTTCTTCTTGAGTTTTATAGCGGTTGGCAAACAACTGCAATGGAGTGTGGATCGTGATTAACCTAACTTGCAAGCTAGGAACATTGATTCGCCAAACATGCTTCGCTACTTGCTTGCAGCTAGGCTACCAGATTTCTTCAGATTTTATTATGTAGTAGGTTAACGAGTAACTAAGTATACACATACTCCCAAAAATATGTAAGTACTCTAAGAAAGTATTATTACTTTGGTACATTACTACATTATTAGTGTAATGTAATGATTGTGAGTGCAGTGTAATGATTACACCACTGGGTAGGGGTGGGGAGTGGTGGTGGGGGGGGGGGGGGGTAATCATAATAAATAATCATAATAAATAGGCCCTGAAGTGAACACCAGACTCACTTCTCAGACCTGCGTGATGTTACGGTTGGTAAACACTTCTCAGAAACCTATGATACAAGTGCAATGCGAGAGAGAGGCGCTTGGGCCTTAACATAATGGTCATACTGTCCAATGGGAATAATGAGCTGATATAATGGAGTCTAATTAACACATTCAGCAGGGGGCAGCAATATTTTAACCTTCATTCTCTCCTCTTCTTCATCATAACACCCACACTGAACTGTAGGAGCCTAAACCACTGTGTGACCTTTGCGTGACCTTTGTGTGAGATTGTGTATTTCATTCAAGCCCCAACCTCAATATCTGAAAGATGACCAAAAACTGCAGTTGGCTACTTGAAGCTGCCTCCAAAAGCGAGTAAATCTACCCCATGTTAAAATGCCCAACTTTAGAGCAGAAATAACATGTTTACAGACTAGTACAAAAACGCTTTTGGTCTATATAGCTAATCACTGTTCACGACAACTGTATGCATGGGGTGATTTTTTTTATCAAGTTTTTGGGGGATTTTTATCTCAATTTTCTCCTCAATTCTACTTGGCCCTGCTGTCCCGGTCGTTGCTCCATCCCCTCTGCCGATCTGGGGAGAGCCGTAGACTATAGCCCATGATTCCTCTGATACATGTGCAGTCGCCGGCCGCTTCTTTTCACCTGACAGCGAGGAGTTTCACCGGCAGGACGTAGCACGTGGGAGGATCACGCTATTGCCCCCCAGTTCCCCTCCCCCAAACAGGCCGACCAGAGGAGGCACTAGTGCAGCAACCAGGACTCGTACCCCACCGGCTTCCCACCCGCAGACACGGCCAAAATGTGTCTGCAGGAACGTCTGACCAAGCCGGAGGTAATTAATTCTCTGCGGTGGTAGGGGAGTGTTCTACCTCTGCACTACCCCCCCCCCACGCTATTTTATTCTATTTACTTTTACAAACATTGCCCCACTCCTTCAGCAGCATAATTAATATTTATGAGCTCTGTGCTCTGTAAACACTGATGTGAGCACCACTGACCTGTGATGCCATGCAGCTGAGGTCAGTCCGAGGTGAGCAGAGCAAATGAGACCTCGGAGAACCTCTGTGAGAGAGCATGCAGGCCCAGGGCATTTCTCTAATGACTTCCACTGGTCTACTCTGTTTTCGCCACAGAGCAGAAGATCGATCATGATAAAGACCTGCGTAATAAAGCATGATCCTTTGTTATCTCATTTTCAATCGCGGTCAAAGTAAATAATTCCTTCGTGCTCCCGGTGAGACAACAAATCAAAGCAACTGCTGCTCCCCGTGGCACATTTCCCAGCCTCGAAGCAGCGTCTTTGGCCAGCGTGGCGCGTAAGCCTATGGTGTAACCACAGTGTTGCAACATCTGCATCACATCGTAGTGCATAATGTTTTATTCACATCAAAGCCACGCATGGTGTTGTAATTCTCCTTTCCTTCAAAAAGGGCACGTCAGCGCGAGTGTATCAGCCGATCTTCCTTTGAAGACGGAGATCTCCACTCAGCGCTGTCACTGAGAGGGAGTTTTACGTGTGACTGAGTGGAGCTGTCAGGTCAATGAACGACTCTTTGAAAGCTTTGAAGTAATTGTCTCTTTGTGGGGCAGAAAGACCCATAATGACACCCGGCATATTTGACGAAGAAGCATACCAGGCGTAGCTCAGTGCTCCCTCACTCACAAATGGCGCTTGATAAATGCTTGGAATGACATCAAAACATGGCTCCAGAGGCATTTCTCTTCAGAGAAACCACAGTGTTTTGGCAAAGGAGGGGGGTGGTGGGATACTCATATCTTGGGGAAACAATAGCTTGTACTTCAGAAACTTCTCAGGTTCACAGGCACAACACAGGGTAAATAGCCTATGTGGGGCATGTACAGTATCCCGTTCCACACCGGCCTGCTACCCTCCTCACAAACTATCAGAAGATAAAAGCGAGAAGAGAAATAGCAGAAAAAGAGTGGGAAACAGAGAGAGACTTCAAAGCTGGAGGAGAATTTCTTTTAAACATGGTTCTCCAAAGACCACATCAAACACGGGGGGAAGTGGGGGGAGTACGTCCATGTAGGCCTCTGTGTGTGTCTGTCTGTGCGTGCGTGCGTGTTGTTGCTGCATCATAACTGTGGAACAAAGTTGCACTAGGCGATGCGGGCTCCCACCCAAGTGCAGAGAGAGAGATGCAGAGAGAGGCTGTCAGCTGCGATCAAGTGTTTGGAGAGTGTGTGAGTGTGCAAGTGTGTGAGTGTTTGGAGAGTGTGTGAGTGTGCGAGTGTGTGAGTGTTTGGAGAGTGTGTGTTTCTCCTGGTTCCGGGAGGCCTCGCAGCATCCAGAGAGCACTCGAGCGCCGCGGCTGCCAAGGAGACGATCAGAGGGTGGCCCCACAGCCCACACACACGCTCACGCACACTCACCCTGCCGCATTGGGGCTACGCACACACACACACACACAGGCAAACAAACGCACGCATGCGCGCGCACGCACACGCACACACACACACACACACACACACACACACAGGCAAACAAACACACGCATGCGCGCGCGCACACACACACACACACACACACACACATACACACACACACACACACACACACACGCATGCACACACAAACACTTCAAACCACACACTTCATGTTTTGTATCGTGTATATACCAGAGTGGATATTGATTGTTTTAAACACAGCATTTACGACGCAAGTGCTATTCCAGGGCCTGGAATACACCCACACACATTCTCCCCCATGATGCATCGAGTCCGCACACACACACACACACACACACACACACACACACACACACACACACACACGCACACAAATGACAATACATTAAAACACATTCTTTACATTCCTGGGGAAACTCTCTGGCATCATCCATGGGCCACACGACACAATCACCTCCTGACTCAATGGTCCTTTGTCAGGGGCGGAAAAAAGCGTGACCTTCCTCCTGCTTTAAGCAGGCCTTCTATGTGGGTTCAGATGTGTTTTAGGCCTCCGTTAAAAATGTGGGTTCAGATGTGTTTTAGGCCTCCGTTACTAACAATGTGGGTTCAGATGTGTTTTAGGCCTCCGTTAAAAATGTGGGTTCAGATGTGTTTTAGGCCTCCGTCACTAACAATGTGGGTTCAGATGTGTTTTAGGCCTCCATCACTAACAATGTGGGTTCAGATGTGTTTTAAGCCTCGGTTACTAACAATGTGGGTTCAGATGTGTTTTAGGCCTCCGTTACTAACAATGTGGGTTCAGATGTGTTTTAGGCCTCCATCACTAACAATGTGGGTTCAGATGTGGTTTAGGCCTCCATCACTAACAATGTGGGTTCAGATGTGCTTTAGGCCTCCGTTACTAACAATGTGGGTTCAGATGTGTTTTAGGCCTTGGGTTCAGATGTGTTTTAGGCCTCCGTCACTAACAATGTGGGTTCAGATGTGTTTTAGGCCTCCGTCACTATGTGGGTTCAGATGTGTTTCAGGCCTCCGTCACTAACAATGTGGGTTCAGATGTGTTTTAGGCCTCCGTTACTAACAATGTGGGTTCAGATGTGTTTTAGGCCTCCGTCACTATGTGGGTTCAGATGTGTTTCAGGCCTCCGTCACTATGTGGGTTCAGATGTGTTTTAGGCCTCCATCACTAACAATGTGGGTTCAGATGTGTTTTAGGCCTCCATCACTAACAATGTGGGTTCAGATGTGTTTTAGGCCTCCGTTACTAACAATGTGGGTTCAGATGTGTTTTAGGCCTCCGTCACTATGTGGGTTCAGATGTGTTTCAGGCCTCCGTCACTATGTGGGTTCAGATGTGTTTTAGGCCTCCGTCACTATGTGGGTTCAGATGTGTTTTAGGCCTCCGTCACTAACACTGTGGGTTCAGATGTGTTTTAGGCCTCCGTCACTATGTGGGTTCAGATGTGTTTTAGGCCTCCGTCACTAACAATGTGGGTTCAGATGTGTTTTAGGCCTCCGTCACTATGTGGGTTCAGATGTGTTTCAGGCCTCCGTCACTATGTGGGTTCAGATGTGTTTTAGGCCTCCGTCACTATGTGGGTTCAGATGTGTTTTAGGCCTCCGTCACTATGTGGGTTCAGATGTGCTTTAGGCCTCCATCACTAACAATGGCACGGGTGGAAAAAGCCATGTTCAAATGGAAACTGTGTGAATAGGAGGCCATTCCAGCCTGTGGTCTGTGTACTTGTCTGACCCCGTGGCTTCTGTCCTTCCTCTCTTTCTGCTCTGCTCTGTTCTTCCAATCCAACCGCTGGCTCCATATCCTTCCTGGCTGTCTCCTCTCATTGGGCTGTCTGCCTGCCTGTTTCCCTGTCCGTCTGCACTTCTGTCTGCCTGTCTGCCCTTCTGTTTGTCTGTTTGTCTGTCTGTCTGTCTGTCTGTGTGTCTCGCTGTCTGTCTGTCTGTCTGTCTGTCTGTCTGTCTGTCTGTCTGTCTGTCTGTCTGTCTGTCTGTCTGTCTGTCTGTCTGTGTGTCTCTGTGTCTGTCTGTCTGTCTGTCTGTCTGTCTGTCTGTCTCTCTGTCTGTCTCTCTGTCTGTCTGTCTGTCTGTCTGTCTGTGTGTGTGCCTCTGTGTCTGTCTGTCTGTCTGTCTGTCTCTCTGTCTGTCTGTCTGTCTGTCTGTCTGTCTGTCTGTCTGTCTGTCTGTCTCTCTCACCTTTTTGTTTGTTTCCTGGCATCTTTGAGTAATTGTGGTGATGTCTCTCTGCCTTTGGCAAACCTCCATTATCCTTTCAGAGCAATAATACAGCAGAGGGACTCAGTAATTGTGGGTACATTTGGCATTTGGAAGTAAGACTTGTAAATGTCAGAAATATATTTACGGCACATCCTTAAAAGAGGATTTCAGATGTTCATGTGACAAATATAACTGATTAAGTTGTCAAATGTGTTATTAATGTGTTATTGGTGTAACACCGGTGTTCATCTTAAGTTAGCATTATTTCTGATAGGAGATATGTCCATTTATCAAGAGTTTCAAGTGTGTATATCAGGCTTTCTGGAGAAAACATGCAGCATCCATTGAGTGCAACTTGTAAAATTAAAATTGTTTAATAGCTCTTTTTCCCCCAAAGATCATAATGACAAGGTTCATACTTTTTCAACATAGTTGAGGTGATGAAGGCGTGTGAGAGACAGAGGGACAGAGGCTTTGGGACAGAGGAGTGAGGGACAGAGGCTTTGGGACAGAGGAGTGAGGGACAGAGGCTTTGGGACAGAGGCTTTGGGACAGAGGAGTGAGGGACAGAGCAGTGAGGGACAGAGGCTTTGGGGCAGAGCAGTGAGGGACAGAGCAGTGAGGGACAGAGGAGTGAGGGACAGAGGCTTTGGGACAGAGGAATGAGGGACAGAGGCTTTGGGACAGAGGAGTGAGGGACAGAGGCTTTGGGACAGAGGAGTGTGGGACAGAGGCTTTGGGACAGAGGAGTGAGGGACAGAGGCTTTGGGACAGAGGAGTGTGGGACAGAGGCTTTGGGACAGAGGAGTGAGGGACAGAGCAGTGAGGGACAGAGGCTTTGGGACAGAGCAGTGAGGGACAGAGGAGTGAGGGACAGAGGCTTTGGGGCAGAGCAGTGAGGGACAGAGGAGTGAGGGACAGAGGCTTTGGGGCAGAGCAGTGAGGGACAGAGACTTTGAGACAGAGCAGTGAGGGACAGAGGCTTTGGGACAGAGCAGTGAGGGACAGAGCAGTGAGGGACAGAGGCTTTGGGACAGAGGTTTGGGACAGAGCAGTGAGGGACAGAGGCTTTGGGACAGAGCAGTGAGGGACAGAGCAGTGAGGGACAGAGGTTTGGGACAGAGCAGTGAGGGACAGAGCAGTGAGGGACAGAGGCTTTGGGACAGAGGAGTGAGTGTTCAGTCAGAAACACACAGCAGGCAGCCAGGTGTGTCACACACACCAAGGTGGGTCCTCTGTCTAGTCTGTCTGCGGCCACAGAAGTAGACAGTATGTGCTGTCTGTCTGTTGTCTGGGTGAGTGTGCATTTGTGTGTGTCTATTAAAGGTAACTATGTTGAAAGATGACAATTTTCTTTTTCTCTTTTTTCCTTTTTAAAATTTTGGTTTTGTGTTCAAAGTATAGGCCTGAGAATATACATCCAGAATTATCACATGGTAAAACCTATAAGTTTTACATAGTTATTATTAAAGGTGCTAGGCAGTGAATAATTACTGTCTTCAAGGCTCAAGGCTCCTACATGTCCGCTTGGCTAGCGAGCCTGGGCCTTTAGCCGACTGGATATGGTGGATGTCTGGTGTGCGTGCGATCTCTGCGTTGAAACCCGCTCGGACGCTACACTACAATCTCGAGTAACAATACTGTCACTTGAGAAAACGGACGGCCTTGCCACCAGGTCAGATTTCACAGGAAATGAGCTGGATTGCTTTACAGCACAAAACAAGAACCATTGTACTTTGCCAGTTTCTACACTGCTTTACTGCATAACTTCAACCTCACATTAGCTTCCAGGTCAAAATGCATGATCATGAAAGGCTTTTATCAGCTCATATCCTTGTTGCACTTCAAACAAAAGCGAGGGAGGGAGAGACAGGACAAGCAGCAACATCCTCTTTGAGACAGGAAGCAGCAGGGTTTAAGGGGGGATACTTCCTTTTTGTAGAAACTCAAAATACTACATGGAAAAGCCCACACTCATAATGTCTTTTCTGGCTTTTCCTTCTTCATTTATCACTCTTTAGCCATGCACCTGATGAGGATTTCTTTTTTCATTCGAGTTGTGCTCATCACACTTGGTGGAGTTTAGGCACTTTAATATTGACATTTTAGACCTCTACTTAATCTACTCTTGACAGATATTGGAAAAGTAGCTAGAGGAAGGTTAGATCTTGTTTGCTGATTAAATGACATCAGCAAAAGTATTCACTTCAAAAAGGCTTTAATGGCATGACCATAATAAAGTAGTATTGCCAAACACATTGTACAAGGTACTACACACAGGGAAATGTTATAAAAAGTTATATATAATTATCCCATGATCAAGATGAAAGGAGGGAAGATGAAAGTCAGGGAAGCTACTTATGTTGAGACCTACTTATTCTTGCAATCATATGACCTACCTTTAGCACCGTTGGCTTGTATTTTCTCACAGCATTTACATAGAAATTGTAACGTCTGTATAAGCGTTGTCCATGCCCAAACATGCCTGGTTTTCTGCTGCTTCTGCATTGCTGTGTGTGTGTGTGTGTGTGTGTGTGTGTGTGTGTGTGTGTGTGTGTGTGTGTGTGTGTGTGTGTACGTGTGTTTGTGTGTGTGATCAGTTATTCAGTTCATTGGAAGTGGCAAAGCCAAAATACCGGTATTAAGTGTGTGTGCGTGTGTGTGTGTGTGTGTGTGTGTGCGTGCGTGCGTGCGTGTGTGTGTGTGTGCTGTGCGTGTGTGTGTGTGTGTGTGTGTGTGTGTGTGTGTGTGTGTGTGTGTGTGATTGTCATTTGTACTGATGCAATAAGTGTTGTCACATGATACTCTGCTTTCAAATGTTTTTCTGTGTTAATTTTGTGGTTTGATATAGTCTCTCCTTGCTTCTTTTAATATTATTTTATTGTATATGTAAGGTGTATTGAGACACCCTGGTGCGATT
>NC_139644.1:32261316-32298816 GCF_964638095.1 Poromitra crassiceps | reverse complement strand
ACCACTGCCCTAAAGCAATAGAACTCTATGTACAATACAAGTATTCCACATTTAACAAACGTGTTTAACCAGTTTTCAAATACAGAGGAGTATAAATGCAAACATTTCTGTCCAACTGTTTTGCAAGACATCAAAAGACATCAAACTTCATTAGCTTAACGTGATTATGAATGAGGACTTTGCCCAGACCGTCATGGTGATGAGGAGTGACAAAGCAGCGAACTGTTTGACAGGCGCTGTGAAGATGACTAAGATCCAAACTCTCAAAGTGTCAGATGGAGGGGGAGATGTTGTTCGTTGTTGACTTGAGGGAAAACCATCTGAGGGCTTCTGAGACCTCAGCGAGTTGTTCCTGCATTTTGGTCTTCGCCTGTCTGGTCTGCTTCGCTTCACATCTACCACATGTTTCCCTTAATACTTGTTGTTGCCCGTGCAGCCTCCGAATTCCCCCGAAACTAGCCAAATATTTTCCCCGCTTGAAATCACCCAGTAAACAACTCGAGTCATGCGAGCGATTAAACGGTGATTTGTGACAAAACGAGACTCTTAAATTGCCCCGAGAGAGAAGCTCGAGTCTAAATTTGGAGAAGGGCTTCCTAAAACGCGCTACTTAAGGTAAACTACATTAAATGTGAGGTAATTAGTGTTCCGCACACAGACCACAGACTGCTAATTGAGCTGCCTGTGGTCTTCTCTGCTTGTCTCCACCCAGCAGGACCTGCAGACTGCTGCACTTCACACAATCATCTCGCCTATATAGACGGAGGCCAAACGGTAATTGTCAGCCGACATGAGATAGGAAAACATGTCTGATAGCAGGCTATGAGCCCTGTGAGGTGTGTGTGTGCACGTCTTTTAAATTTGAGTAAGTAGGGTGCGCAAGCTAGCTGGTGCATCGTGTGAGAGAGTGCAGAGAGAGGAGGGCGATGGGTAAAATGTGGGTGTTTGTGGGCGAGTTGGATGAGTTTTTCATGCACAGATGGACTGGAGGGCGTCCGTGCCTGGGCTTGTTTCAGACATGCTGGATCCCGGGCCTTGGGAATGGCACTCGGGATCACGCAAGGCTCCCCGAGGCTTAACAGGAGTTGCAGACGCAGACAAAGTCGGAGATTTGTGGTTTTGTGTGTTGACAGAAAAACTGCATATGAATGTTTGGCCCCAGAAACTGCTGGCCCTGCACTTACTTTGTGGACTATCACTATCCCGAGATCCTCCCAAAGGATTTCTATCACACTGACACACACACACACACACACACACACACACACACACACACACACACACACACACACACACACACACACACAGTTGCACAATAACAAACTGAGTAATGCAACATCATTTGTGATGCAGTTTGTTGATATTAATTTGGAAGTTTTGACAGTGGTTGTGTGAGTTGAACCTTACTCACTCTGCTGTCACCACCTTGAACTCTGTATCTCTCTCCTTCCTCCGACCAGTGACGTCATTCATATCAAGTTCATGACCTTCCCATCACCATCCTCTCCCCTGAAGGGATTCCCTGGTCTGGCTGGAAGTATGACGTCCTGCATGTCTAGCGTGGCAAAGTTTCCACAGCATTTATTTGGACGGAGATACCAGGAAGTGGACCAGACACACCGAGGATGAGACTCAACCCAGACTCTATCTAAACAACCACTGCTCACAGGCCATCTACGAAGTGGGAACAGAAGTTTTCAAAAGCATACCACTTGTGATAGTCGGGGGCCACACACACAGACACGCACACACGTACACACACGCACGCACGCACGCACGCACGCACGCACGCACGCACACACACACACACACACACACACACACACACACACACACACACACACACACACACACACACACATTTTTATATGCTTAAATGGGATTTAATTTGTTATTTAAGAGATGTTGGCTGTAGTGACAGCAGCACGGCTTTGAAATGTGCCTGAGTCGGCGAAAAAACCTCCAAAGATGGAAATAACCGCAATGAATGATTTATTTTGTTTTAAAAACCCCTTTTTATGAGCTCCATACGGCCTGACATGGCAAGAATCCTTTGGCGTGTTCGTTTTAATACGAGCCAAAGCCATGTGTTGGACCATGTGGCAGATAAAGAACCAAAAGCAAACACAGATAGCTTGTGTGGCTGCCTGCTCGAGTCGGGCCAAACCAGAACTAAGAAGACCCACTCAAAGGAATAAGGCTCACAGAGGCTTGGCAGACGCCAAAGACATTGGGATCAAATGTGTGTGGATGTTGGGGAGGAGAGGAATCCATGCAGTATCTTATTTGCCACTTCAAGACTGTGAGGGGAGATGGCAGACACACACACACACACACACACACACACACACAGACAGACACACACACACACACACACACACACACACACACACACGCGCGCACACACACACACACACACACACACACACATACACACACACACGCACACACACGCAAGGACACAGGAAAGATCTGGAGACAAAATTGCTCTCTCATGCCACTGCTCCCGCATCTCCCGCGTTACGTTAAATGTCCTCTCGCGCTACAGGCTCCGTGCCTTTTAACAAAATGCTTTTAACTTATAACTCGGAATAGGGCAAGATCATTAAGAGCACATTCTGCTTTTCATTACGAGTGCACACTCCTTTACTAACAGCCTAGCAGAGAGAGGAGGAGGTGCAGGGAGAGAGAGAGAGAGAGAGAGAGGGAGGGAGAGAGAGAGAGAGGGGGAGAGAGAGAGAGGGGAGGGGGAGAGAGAGAGGGGGGGAGAGAGAGATAATGGAGGTAAATGGGTAACACTTTACAATACTGTAACACAAAAATTGGGTAGTTACTAAGGAACGAGTCAGGAACGAACCATTAGTTGATTAGTTGATTAGTTCATGAATAGTTAATAGGTAGTTCCTTAATGGTAGTTACTTAAGAACTGACCATTAGTTACCATGTTAAAGAACCGGTAAGTAATGATTACTTCCTTAAAACAATTTTTTTTCTTTGGCTAGTTCATGAGTAGTTAATGGGTAGTTCCTTACTGACACTCAATGGTAGTTCCTTAAAGATCCGTAATGGTAGTTACTTAAGAACAGACCATTAGTTACCATGTTAATGAACCAGTAAGTAATGATTACTTCCTTAATTTTTTTCCGCTAGTTCATGAGTAGTTAATGGGTAGTTACTTAAGAACAGACTATTAGTTACCATAGTTGTTACTAGGGAATTAATCATTAGTTAATGATTACTTCACCATTAGTTACCATATTTGTGCACCCTCAAGTAAAGCAGGCTATCATACTTAGTTGTTACTAGGGAGTTCATCATTACTTCATGATTACTTTACCATTAGTTACCATGTTTGTGCCCCCTCAAGTAAAGCAGGCCATCATACTTAGTTGTTATTAGGGAATGCATCATTACTTCATGATTATCTTACCATTAGTTACCATCGCCCGACCTATAACAAATAAATACAAGAGTTGTTCCAGGTGAGGTTTGAACCCTTAGCCCCAAGAACGCAAGATTATTAGTCTCTACCAAATTAGCTATCTATTTGTTATAGGGTAGGGTGATGGTAACTAATGGTAAGATAATCATGAAGTAATAGGGGTGTCACGATACACTCAGTTCACGATACGATACGTATCACGATACTGGGTTCACGATAACGATACGATACGATACGATTTTAACAATATTTTTTTAAACTTGAATAATGACAATATATGACTGGAAAAGTAGTATTTTATTTGAAATGCACAAATACAAAACATGCTGTTGTGGGAAATTGTTATTACAATAACAACTAGAAAAAACATGAGATTGGAGATAAGGCTTATCTTGAAATAGAATGAGTTACACCGTCACTTAGATTTACTTTGAACTAAAAGGTTTCTCAGCAGTATAAATTCTCATTATGCATCTTCAGTTTTTCTTCAAACTCAAACAACAAGACTTTTCTTAGTCTATTTTTTATGCATCTTCAGTTTTTCCTGTCAAGTAAACAGTTTTGCCAGAAACTCAATTGAATGGTTTCTCTCCTGTATAACTTCTCATGTGTCTCTTCAGAGACTTGTTCAACGGAACTACTTTCCACACATTGAACTTCAACAAACAAAGACGTTTCTTTGTCTACTTTTGAAAAAAAAAAAAAAAAAAAAAAAAAAAAAAAATCACGATATGAGATTTCATCTCAACGATACATATCGTGACGTTTTACTATCGCGAAATTTCGTGGGACGATATATTGTGACACCCCTATGAAGTAATGATGCATTTCCTAGTAACAACTAAGTATGTAGCCCTGCTTTACTTGAGGGTGCACAAATATGGTAAGTAATGATGAAGTAATCATGAACTAATGATTAATTCCCTAGTAACAGCTATGGTAACTAATAGTCTGTTCTTAAGTAACTACCCATTAACTACTCATGAACTAGCAGAAAAAAATTAAGGAAGTAATCATTACTTACTGGTTCGTTAACATGGTAACTAATGGTCAGTTCTTAAGTAACTACCATTAAGGATCTATAAGGAACTACCATTAAGGATCATTAAGGAACTACCCATTAACTACTCATGAACTAGCGAAATAAAAAATAAAATATATATTTTTTTAAGGAAGTAATCATTACTTACTGGTTCGTTAACATGGTAACTAATGGTCAGTTACTAAGTAACTACCATTAAGGAACTACCTTTTAACTATTCATGAACTAATGGTTAGTTCCTGACTAGTTCCTCAATAACTACCCATTTTTTGTGTTACAGTATTGTAAAGTGTTACCGGCAAATGATGTAGTGGATGATGGAGCAAACGCATGGGATACAGCCAATCATGTTGACCTCTGTTTCTCCCATCAGTGATCCACACTTTTGCCTGGCGAACAGCTTCTCTCTCCTTCTTCCCCTCTCTGTCTGTGTTGGCTTGGCTGCCTTCAGAGCACAGCCGCGCTGCCTGCCAGGCGAGGCTGCCCCCCCCTGCGGCGGTCAGCCACCTGACTCACAGCTCCGGCAGGCCTGTTCAGGTTCAGCGAGCAGGATGGACACGACGCGAGACCTTGCCAAGAAGGTCTGTGCGTCCCTTTAGTTATAATTACTGCAGCCGTGGCCAGCGCTGTGCGTGTGACCATGTGTCCACACAAACCAACCCGATCGCAGGATGAAACATTGGCATTTTACATGTCAGGGATACGTACGTACGATCTCAACAATTTAGACAACAATGTCTTTACGTTCAGGATGCGAACACGCAGCTCTCCGTGTGAAACTGTTTACACCCCCGTCCACCCTGACCACAACTCCCTTACTGGCCAGTGGCCACCACATTATTTCAATAGCAGACTCTATAACGTTGATATACCCGTATCTAGAAAGGTGATATGGAACTACTTTTGGTTCAGAAACGTTGATATTCTGTGCAGCCGTGGATTACAGAAACGTAACAAGGCCAATGTTTTATTCTGGTGATCAGGCTGGAAATGAGTGAGCAAGATGTTGTGACAAGCCCACTGAGGTTAGTCTTCAGGGGAAGTATTGGGTATATCTTCCTTTTTTTTACTCAAAAAGCACCAAAGGACTTGACTTTCCTAGGAAAAAAACAAACACGGAAAGGTACTTGGGTAGATGTGGTTATGGGGGAAAGACACCTATCAGGGGGCAGGTGAGAACAAAGATTAACGATTAAAGATTGTTAAACAACATAATATAAAGTGGCATGTGGGTGTAAATGATTGATGTGCAAATCTTCCACTACGTCTCACTTGTGCTCCGTTGCATACTGCACTCCTTCAGCACAGCGCCATGGGCATGGGCGTAGGCGCAGACTCTTTCCCCTCCAACTATCTCCTCACATCACACTGGCAAGTTCTTTTTTTATTTCGCTTTGGCATTGATTCGAGTCTTATAATAAATATGTCCATCACTACGTTTTAAAATGTCTGTTATCAGCTTTGACCATCAGTTGGCTGAAATTAACAACAATAATTCCTAAAGACGGTATTACACCCAGAATCACAGTATAGAAGCTCTTCTTTCAGGTATTATTCCTACATCCCTACATCCCATTCTCCTTCTAATAAAATACTTCAATTACTTCTAATAGCAGACATGCAGTACTGTATGTCACAGCATATACCCTGTGATACAGTCTTTTGAAAACAAGGGCCCAGATAACGCACATAGCCTACTAGTAGGCAGGATGAGCGTTGCGTAACTACAACACAATTTCAGTTCTTCTGGAAATTGTGAGAACTCAAAGTTCTTCACATTCAACGGGCATATTAATAACATGTCAAGCATGAAAAACATGGCTGCGGAGTCAGTGAGGCATCCCCAGTTTCGAAAGCTCATGAACTTTCGCCTTTAACTGGGTGTCACACAAAGGTTGAGGCCTTAAACCGCTGTCCATGACATCAATAGGCTAAGTGTTGACGGATCAACATCGGCCATTTGCGATCAATGGAGGAAAACAGCATCATGTGATGTTGATGAGGACGATGACGGCCACGACGGCCTAAATGATGATGGACAGCTCTATTAATAAACCTGACAATAAAGTGGCCGCAGTCACAGAGGACAACAGCCACGCTATATGGATGAGAGGCCCCATTATGTCCGAGTGAAGGAGTCAGCCGCTCAGTCAAGAGCTGGCCAAGAGGGCGCGTCACAAACAAACCTCATCCAACCAGGCCTCTCTCTCTCTCTCTCTCTCTCTCTCTTTGTTTGTCTCTCTCCCCCCGCCTCTCTCTAACCTCTTTCTGCTGACTGGCTGTTTTGAGGAGTTGTGAAGGTCGGGGGAAAGACTCTGAAGTGAGAAGGTCTGGGGGCTGTGACCTCTGATCGGCCCTGACTGCTCCAGCCGCTCTGAGTCACGGAGCGGGGGGCCCGTCTAGCCAACCAGAGGCCCGCGTGGTGCAGCAGCAGAGAGGACAGTGGGTAGCAGGGCTGTGACAAAAGGAGAGTTGTGCAGAGGTGGAGAGAGGGACAATGGGATGGTTTGAGAGGGGGAGGAGGTGAGGAGGGCTCGATCCCCGCCATAAGCACCTTATTGTGAAAGCCTGCTTTGTTAAGAGAGAGAATCTATCTATAAAATCTAGTGGATAGGCTATTGCTATTGTATGACTGAAGGTGCTGGGAACGATGTGCCCATACCCTGTGATACAGTCTTTTGAAAACAAGGGCCCAGCTAACAAACATAGCCTACTAGTAGGCAGGGTGAGAGTTGCGTAACTACAACACTATTTCAGTTCTTCTGGAAATTGTGAGAACTCAAAGTTCTGCACATTCAATGGGCATATTAATAATGCCAGCATTATTGTTGCACACTAATATTATAAAAGATCTACTTTGCATCGAGTCCCTTTCAAGCATGCAGCTTATATCCCTGAGATGTTCAGGAAGAGTTCCTGCGTGGGGTCATGTGTGAACGGGAGCAGGGGTCAATCTTCAGGGAAATCTGTGCAGTCAATTTCCCCCCACCTCAACACCTAGTAACATTTCAGGGGGAAATGCTGGCTGCAGGTTGTGGTGTGACTGAAAGCAGTAACATTGCACGTAAGGGCACGTAAAAGGTAAAGGTCCGTGACTTAGAGACGCTTTAATGGTGCGAGCGAACCAATCACAAGATGACGTATTTCAATCCGCAACTTGGGTGGAATCGGGAGGCTGTTGTCTGGACTGTCACTGTCCCCTGCCCCATCTATTCCGGCATTCGCCGTCATGGCATGTGTGGGAAAAAAGGCGCGAGATGAAAATGTTCCTGAATGTATAGCCACACACAGATTAGTTCATCATACATTATTTATTACCACCAGGGTCCGAAAACAGTCACTCTGGCTACAATGTCGACACATTAAAAGCTTCAGCGGTTGAGATGTGGGAGTCAATGGATAACCATTTCCACAGAAACATATTTCTCTTTATCTTTGTTATGCCCCTCCCTGTGTGCAGATGTTCATGCTGCAGTCAGAAACTTTCTCAACTCCACCCTGAGTGATATACTGTACAGTACGTGCCTGTTCACACAGACGCACACTCACACACACACGCACGCACGCACGCACGCGCGCACACACACACACACACACACACACACACACACACACACACGTGCACACTCACAAACTCACACACACACGTGCACTGACTCGGCTTTATCTTACGGTAAACAGCTTCCTTCCACCCTCGGGCCTTGCCTTTCCCAAACTCACCCGGGCCGGGACCAGGAGCAGGTAACACTCAGTTGTTTTGGCTGCCATCCATGTGATTCCAACTGTTCAAACTGCGTGTCCGTTGCCAAGTAGCTTGTTCTGCCCTGGACCACTTTTGAGAGTTTGCACAGAAAGGTGCATAAAACACATCAACGCAAAATCCCACTGTATAGTTGCTGCTGATAATTGGGACTTCGACACAAAAAGCAGAAGTACAAGAAAGGATTTTTGTACTTGAGTATAGAGAAGGACTCTAAATCTAAACAGACTAAACAGAGATGTGACTAATCAAGATGTGACTAACAGACGTCTTTGTGTTTTTTCTGTAAACCTGAAAACTGAAGTGTTCGAACAGTTACCACATGTCATAGTTTAGGACTGAATCCACCTAAAGAGTTCACGGCAGCAGAAGAGATTGACTGATTGCTGAGAGAGTGATTAATACCCAGGTTTAGATTGTTCAAGGCAAAGAGGATATCATCGCATAACACGCAGTACATCTGTCTCAACATTCACACACTTCTCTCTCCCATGGGTTGGGTAACATGACCGTTTTTTTCTTCTTTTTTTTTTGACTAACATTTGGCGGAATGGCAGGGTGCCACCTCACGAGTGTTCCAGTAAACACTCACCACTCGGCGGACCTTGCCGTGCTGTGCCAAAATGTCACTGGGACTGTGGTCAACCACGACCACAACGCTGAATAAAAGCTAAACCAAAGCAGAGGGGAGCAGGCCTGCAGCATGCAGCCAGCTGCACACAGAATAGAATTTATAAGGGAGGTGGCAAAGTGGAGGCACAACACTGCCAGGAACTGTTGTTTTCCTCTGTTTATCCATATTCCCATGGATACTGACAAAAAGGCATAGAACCAAAATAGTTGCTCTGAATACCAGAGAATTACCTGAGACGTGCTTATAATATGGGTATTATCATGGATAGAGGCCGGAAAATGTCAGTTGGTGGACTTCGGTTTCAGGTTGTAACTTGAGCGGAGAGAAATCGGGCCAGCTTCCCAGGACGCTTCACGATGATTGTAAACAGTTGTTTGCTGCTTTCTGTGACAGTTTTATGAAGATGTTGCGTAACCGAAACAGGTTAGGCCTAAACATGATAACAGGGTCTGCCTGAGCAAATATCTCTGTATGTAGCATTTACAAGCAATGCGTGTTGTCACAAGGTAGCTGTCGCTGTTCCTTCCTATAGCTCCCTGCTCCCGCACAGGCTGGAGCCAGACTGACATGAGGATTATAGAGTGGCAAAGGTTGAATAATCAAAGGCGGGGCTGCACTTGAAATATTCAAACAACCGCTGTGCTCTTGTTCAATTTCAGAGTTTGCTATCTCTTACCGTTGTGTGTTATCCAAACTGTGCTTGTGTTTTGCAATCTCTCCCAGGCACCGCTTGTTTCTGTAAGCACACTCATTTCTATATTTTGTTTTGCTCTAGGCCTATCTGCATAAGAATAAAAGATGTGTTGTTGGTGTGTTTCCGTGTATTAATGAAGGTTATTGAATATGATCAGTGATTCATCCTTCGGGTGCAGCCGGAGGATTTAGCGGCTGCCGCGGCACGGCGGAGCATCCTATCCGACTTGTTTTGACTGAGCGGGGATATGGGATACATCTGTGGAGGCTTTTTTGTGTGTTTGTGTGGGCGTTGGGAGAATTATAAACAGGAGACAAAGGTTCCCTTCTCAACAACTAAAACAGGTGCAGCATTGAGGAATCACATTTCTTTTCGCTGTTCTCCTGGAGAGCGGCCCGAAAACGATCCACCTGTGGAGCAGAGCCAAATGAAATGTAATTTCGGTGAAGCGGCTTTATAGATTAAAAAAAAATTATTTATTGGAGATGATTCTTCCTGCTTGAGATAATAGCCTGGTTTGGGTTCTTACACCATTTCCTCTGATTCTCATCTATGATTAGCACAGGCAGCAAGCCAATCATCTACCCCAAAAACCTCTCAAGATGCTTTGGAGGAGTGTTGGTAAACGGTTTCTGAACCAATCAAATCAACTGTTTCTGTATATAACCTATTCTCAGAAGAGTTAATTACAATACTTTGTTTACAAAGAAAAAGGAGAGTTGATCATTTGGATTGGAATACATTTGACATGCGATACTCCAGCGATACTGGTATTATTACTCGTGGTATTAACATGACACAAATGTTTCAAAAGTATCTATTGGCCTGATCAGTGAACACAGGTGGATTCGGATACCCGAGCTCACTTCTCCTCCCCGCTGAGGCAAAAAGTCCCTAACCAGCACACTTTATACAGCATGGAATGCTGCTGGACCGAGGCCCGGGTGGGCGGGGCTTCCCGCTTCTCCCAGGGAGGAACTACCACGTCACAATGCCCATATAAGGCCAGAGGACTTCCTCCCACGGATGGATCTCAGTGTCGTTCAATATGTGATGAATCTTACTGTTTAGAGAGAGAAATTGGGTGGTCTGATAGGTTGTGTCGTTATAAAAAGGTAAATAAATAAATAAGTAAATAAATAGGTAAATAAATAAATAAATTGCTGTCATAGCGGAATCACAGGCGAAAGAATAATGCATAAATTAATTAAATAAATGAAAGAATCACACAAGGCATGTATCGATTGGCAACAATGTATCCCAACCACCAGTCGACAGCGATGTTAAATTGTTACAACACATTTCCCATCCCGAGAATGAATTACATTAGAGCAGCGATCTGCCCTGCCTGAATAATCTCACCTCACCACCTATCCGACCATGCGTCGGTCGATGCAAACAACAGATTCGACCGCCTAACCTAAACATAAACTGGACTGGACTGGACTGAGACGCTGTGTTGTCCTCCTCGTCTCCATAGCTCCCCTCAGCGAGATCTCTCTCTTGTCTTGCCTACAGGCTTGTTTACAGACGCTGGTTCCCGGCAATAGCGTCACTTGACGTCGTGCTCTGGGCGTGGAAACGCCCGGCCAATCAAGAAGCCCACCTCTCCCCCGGCAGCAAGCGCGTGTCTGGTATGTTGCCTATATAAAGGATTACAGGACTGGCCGCTTGTATATACTTCCACAAGCAACACGGCGAACACACCAACGATAAAAGTCACAGGTTAGGAGTTTTCCATATAGGAGTGCGAAGAAAACCGCAGTCAGACATTGGGCAAGACTTTCATGTGCCGCTGAGCTGAAGACAGACTTGTTGGACCAGTACCTACTCTTCCACACCTTGGAGTGTCTCGCTTTTTCAGAGTGAATTTTTATTCTCTTTTGGTCTTGGGACATTGCCGAGAGAGAAGACGGGTGCCTGTGTTGATGCATGCTCCCTGCTGACACTGACATTTGTTGATTACGCACTACGCAGAGACTTTCTATAAGCGCCTGGTAAGCTGACTTTTCCTACGACTTTATGTCTACAAAGATGGAGCAACCTTTTTATCATGACGACTCTTTTCTGTCGGCTTACGGCCACGCAGATGCAGCAATGCACGACTACAAACTGCTAAAGCAGAATATGAATTTGAACTTGACAGAGCCCTATCGCAACCTGAAATCCCAGCTGAGAGCCGAGGCAGACCTCTACCAAGGGGCGCATCAGGACGTGGGGTCGCTGAAGCTCGCCTCCCCAGAGCTGGAGAGGCTCATCATCCAAAACAGTAACGGCGTGATCACCACTCCCACTCCGGGACAGTACTTCTACAACCGGGGGATCACCGATGAGCAGGAGGGCTTCGCCGAGGGCTTTGTGAAAGCCCTGGACGAGCTGCACAAGATGAACCACATGCCCCCTCCTAACGTGTCCCTCGGAGCGGGTGGAGTTCCGACCTGTTCGGCGGCGGCCTCTAGCGTCTTCGGCTCCTCCTTGCAGCCGGAGCCTCCCATTTACACAACGCTGAACGCCTACTGCCCCAACACAAGCCTCTCTTCCGCATCCAGCTACCCCACTGCCACAATCAGCTACCTACCGCCGCACCAGCAGAGCCACCACCAGCAGACCTCCACGGCGCACGGCACGCACCCCGCCTTCCAGCACGCCTTGCCCGGCTCTGCGCTCCACCCGCAGCGGCTCGTCGCGCTGAAAGAGGAGCCCCAAACCGTGCCCGACCTCCTCAGCAGCGACTGCTCGCCGCCCATGTCCCCGATTGACATGGAGAACCAGGAGCGCATCAAGGCGGAGAGGAAGCGTCTGAGGAACCGGCTAGCGGCCACCAAGTGCCGGAGGCGCAAGCTGGAGCGCATCGCGCGGCTGGAGGAAAAGGTGAAAGTTTTGAAGAACGACAACGCGGGGCTCTCCAACACGGCGTCGGTGCTGCGCGACCAGGTGGCCCAGCTCAAACAGAAAGTCCTCACACATGTCAGCAGCGGCTGTCAACTGATGCTCACAAGCAAGATGGAGGCGTTTTAGAAAAGAGAGAGACACTTTTATACAGTCTATGAGAGAGACTGATTGACTGAGAAGTAAAGTAATAACACTGGAGTAATGTTCCACATGAGCAGCACTGGAATAGCGGCCGATGTGTTGACAGCAGCACAGGGCCGCGGGCTATGTGTAGACAACTCTATAGGCTGTTCAGGGTGGAAAAAGACTGATTGAAATGGTACTTCCCGGATGCTGGACACCCCTCAAAGAACCATTCACCCCCAATAACACGGGCAGCATCCTATGAACAGACACTGAACAACACCAGGCACAACCCCATGAGTCTGGGTTACTAATGGTAGAAAATGAGAATAATTATTGTATTTCTTTGTACTTTTGCAACTGATGATATTGTCATGCAATGCTGCATTTATTCATTGTGTAAGTTATTTTGTTTGTCCGGTTGATCCAGACAAACTAATGATGTCGTATGTTTACAATGTCTTTTTTATTTGTGAGTTGTATTTAAGTAAAGTGACTTAAAATGAAGTCGGTCTCGTGATATTTCTTCTTTGATTGTTTTAAATTCATCCTCAGAGTGGGTAATCATATTTGACGACAAGCAATGCTTTTTTTTTAATCCAACCAGTTGCCATGTTCAACCAACGTTATTATAAGCTCACAGTGAGAAACTCTTACACAAGCACATTTTCAGTGTTTCACGCACAGAGCGTACGTAGGCACGCAGGCCTTTCCTATTTACGCACGGGCGTATCCATATTTGGGCATGTTGGTGAAGAGTCGTCACAGCACAGGGGAGGATTTCTGGGAACTCCCGCCCATGTTGCAAATTGTTCACATTTCAATTGACACTCCTTTCTCTTGTATCGATAAGCTCTATGGCTTTATGAGAGTAGTGGAACTTCCAACACTCCACCTTACTATCGACTATCAAGAAAAGCGACCAAGTAGCAGTTAAGGCATAATGATAAAAGTTGCATAGAGCACAGCAGCTATAACATACCCCAGTTCAAATTAACACAGAGAATAGCCAACGATGTGATAATAAGTGAGTTTGTGATACTTTAATGCAGTGGTTTTCAAAGTTGGGTCCAGGGACCCCCAGCAGGGGTCCTTGAGGGGTCTGTCCCCAGCTAAAAGGTGAATAATTTATTTCCACTAATTCCATCCATAAGTAGCACAATAACAGAATATGACTAGTTTGGTCATGTTTTTCATACATTTCAAAACATCTAAAAGCAAAAAACCTTATCAGATGGGACAAAATCTTAAATGTGGTCTAATTTGTGTCAGTTTAGCCCGGGTCGGGATATGCTATTTGTTCCCGTTTTTATTATTAAACATAGACAGGTTTTTCTTAACCCAAACATATTTCACTTTAGGTTATTCTCAATTAATCCACCACACTCCTAAATCTGACCGTGATAAATCTATCGGACAGCAGCAGTTCATCCCGTCCATGCTGTGGCCGGCCGCGCACGGATGCGAACAACCTGCCGTTGCCGCTCAACCGTCAAAGGCATATTTGAGGTGTCGTCACAATTGATGGCTTGCACTCGAGGGGAAGTGACAGCTACTTTAGGAATGTCGGGGGCGTCTCAGATGCCACGCCGCTTGGCAGAGTGGGTGAGAGTGGGCGTCTGGAGCGCGCACATCATCTGTGTGAAGGGATGGGGAGCCGCGCTGCCAAGGACGAAATAACATTCTGGGGACGCATCAACGGGTAAATATGTGCGGCTTCTTCTTACACTAGGGTGGACTGGGGGATATGGGGAAAAGTCCCCGCGTTAATGAATATGAGTCACCGGTCGTTCGCGGTTTTATCCAGTCTGGTTAATCCAGGCCAGGGGTTCCAAAACGTTTCAGTCCATGATATAATTGATCTGCAAGCCCCCCATGAGAAAATGTTAGTTAAATAGAGGGATATGAGGAAAAAGTCCCAGCATCAAGTAGGCCTAGACTTGAATGGAGATGATCATCAATTGTTCCTGGCTTTATCCAGACAGTCCAAAGAGTCTGGTCAGTGCTACTCCCAAATTTCAAGCACGGACCCCTTCAATCCACAGTAGCTAGAACATGGACATCTGATAAGATTGTATTAATGGGCACTATTTTATACAAGTGTGAGGAGACAAAAGCAGAAAGAGTGATCAATCTGTCTCCAAATGAAATTATAGTGTAATAGGATAATAATAATCCGGTAATAACATAGTAATAATAAGAATAAGAATAAGAATAATAAGAATAATAACAATAAGAATAATAGTATAATAAATAGTGCAATCGTGTAATCACTAATATGCCTGCTATTTCTTGCTCCATGCAGGGAACCCTTCTGCACCTCCATCACGGGCGGACCCCCTATGGGTCCTGCAGACCACACTTTGGGAAACCACTCATGTGTGAGTAGGAGACAATAGCAGGGAGAGTGATCCTATAAAAATCTGTCTCCAAATGAAATTATATGTGTAATAACATGATAGTAATAGACTAATACGGTAATAACATTGTAATAATAATGATAGTTCAAGATTCAAGATTCAAGATTCAAGATTTTTATTGTCACTCCATGGTACAAGTATCACGTGTGAAATTCTTGTGCTGTGGACTCCGTTTACAACATAGTGCAAATAGTACAAATATAACAAATATAGCAGGGCATATGGGTGCAAAAACAACAAGAGACACAACAAGCATAAGGCAGTATAGTGATAAGACAAGTCAGAGACAGTGGCATATTCACTGTACATAGGTGCACGTGTCGGGTGCATACTTTAGACGTGCTTAAACATTTTAAATTCTGCGTATTTGACATACAGGTGCAAATAACATATTCCTTATTAAACATACAATTAAACTCGGCATTTTAAATTCGGCGTATTTGACATACAGGTGCAAATAGCATATTCCTTATTAAACATACAATTAAACGTTAGACATACGTAGTGGTAGCAGCTACAGTACGGTACAGTGCGGCTACTACACTATTTGTGTATGTTAAGGAGTCTCGTGGCCTGCGGGAAGAAACTGTTCCTCAAGCGATTTGTGCGTGCTTTCGGAACCCTGTATCTTCTCCCTGAGGGTAGCAGGGAGAACAGGCTGTTGTGGGGATGGTTTGTGTCTTTGATGATCTTCAGGGACCTCCTGAGGCACCGCTGTTTATACAGTTTAAGTGTAATAGTGTAATAACTAATACTTATCTCTTGCTGCATGCAGGGAACCCTTCTGGATCTCCCTCACAGACCACCTGGTTTGTGCGGACCACACTTTGGGAAACCATTTAATTGATAGGCTACCTCCTATTGCAAGCTTTGGCTGAGAGAGAATAGCCTATTCAGGGGTTTCCAAAGTCTGAGACAGTGGGCTCAATTCCAGGATGCCTATGGGATCATGATTGTGTTATTTGATCCCATAGACACTCAACAATAAGATAGCCTGATATTGCTGTTTGACATACTTCAGACTACACCAAATACATTAAAGGTAGCCTATATCTGAAGACATTTATTAGTTTCTGACTCTGGAAGAGTGGGTCAAATTCCACAAAACTACTGTATTTCTGAACTATCTCTTTAACCAAATCACACAAATTTAGACTATTCTATGAGGTCTCCTTTTAATAACTAATGTAATATTGTTTTGTTTTTTTCACTTCCACTCACTGAGCCTCCCCTGAAACTACTTGCAGCCCCCCCTGGGGAGGCCCGCCTCCCACTTTAAAACCTCTGGCCTAATTGAATGCGCAGGCTGGTCTTAGGAAAACCGTTGGGGGATTTCTGTCCTGTTAAGCAGTGACGTCTTCAAGCAGACAAGCCAGCCGGTCTGGTCTCAACAATCTCTGTCACAGTTAGACTACACATGCACACCAAAGACAACCACTTCAAAGGAAGAACGGGTGCTGTGCGGTCTGAGCACACTCTCACCTCATCTGTTTTGGAGGGGAAGGTTGAAGCCCTTTCATCTGCCACGCACTGAAATAGCCTAATTTCCATCAATAACAACTCCTATTTTTGCCATCATCGTGGAAACAGATAACGCCCACACAAGTTCTCTTTTTCTGTGACTTTAGCTAGAAACCAATGTTTTTAGGGGATCTACACACCTTTGAGTGCAATGTCTGTTTTGATGTATTTGACAATGTGAAAAACACATAGCCTAACGTGTAATAAACATGTAAGGATATCACACAAAGGTCTGCTGTGGTCCTCATTTAGCAACATTTTCTGTTAACATAAACTCATGGAATAGCGAATGGAAGCCTATCAAAATCAAGAGCATAAAAACACCAATCTCTTATCTTGCACTCACAATCAAATATGAAATAAAAGACATAAATAGGCCCTATAAACATACAGCAGTGATTCTCAAACTTTTTCCACATCAAAGACCCCCTATATACTCCACATTAGGAGGCACATTTGATGTTCACTGATCAAAATAGTCATTCTTTACATTCTCTAATTTTGGAATTTGTCAATGGGTACGGATAAAGTTTGCTGTGGACCCCACTGGAACTCCCTCCAGGAGTCCTGGTGGTCCTCGGACCTCACGTTGAGAACCACTGGCCTACATAATGTTTGTTCAGTAGCTCGAGCTCCGTTCCTTTTCAAGAAGAATGATGATGTCCAACAAATATCACTGCAGTGTTAATATTAATATTTCCATTTGCGTGTATGCGCGCATGCAGGCGCGCACGCACGCACACACACACACACACACACACACACACACACACGCACACACACACACACACACACACACACAAATAACAAGCCAATTCAAGCCATACTGGCTCTCCACATGCCTCGGCCCACACTGTGTCTGTGGGAACATCTGTGATGTGAATGGTGACGTATGAAGAGCTCTAGGTGGGTTTGGTTTTCCTCTCCACTAGCCCCCTTTCCCCTCCCACAGACACAGGCCTGCCTGCTGGGCTCGCTCTCTCACTCTTTCTCTGCCTCGCTCTCTCCTCTCGTCTGTTACCTTCTCAAGAACCATGAATATTCCTCCCACCTTGCCACAGCCATTTGAGGTTCTTACAGTAACTTGGATGACAAGTTGCATCACTACTTCTAGAAGGCCTTTGGAAACAAAAAGCAGTTAATTGGAATGGGGAGGTTTCGCTTTTTCGTGAAGCCAAGCTTGAAAAGAGTTTTATGAAACTGTTATCTTATCATATTTCCATTGACAAATATTATGTTTATGCACGTGTTCCCACTCTGACTTGTAGGCCAACTGAAAAACTATACACAAGTGTGAAAAGTGTATTCTGAAGGTGTTGATGGGTAGACTTCCCATAGGCATAGGACAATACAAAACACTTTCCTATCCTTTATTATATTAATTTAAACTCATCAGTGTGAGATTACATGTATTAGCCTATCAGGTCATCTTATGTCTTCTCAGCCTGACAGAGATGGCCATTTCTTGTGTGTGTGTGTGTGTGTGTGTGTGTGTGTGTGTGTGTGTGTGTGTGTGTGTGTGTGTGTGTGTGTGTGTGTGTGTGTGTGTGTGTGTGTGTGTGTGTGTGTGTGTGTGTGTGTGTGTGGGTGGGTGGCTGGGGGGAGTAGTTACATAAGCCTAAGATTACATACTTAGAGACTGAATATGAATACACAGCGAAATGTGTTATAGACAACATTAGCTACATACATTTTGTTTGGTCATCTGTCCAACACTGCAGCAATGCATTGGTTCAGAAAACTGAGGATGAGTTTGTGGGTGCACACCGCCATCTAGCGGTGGCGCTCTGAAACGGCATATCAAATGCCTGAGAGACAGAAGCACCCACTATGTCCTAGTTTCAGAACTCCCGTTGCGATCTAAGTTCATGGAAAAAAATTACAAAAGACTGGCACAGTCATTACCCGAATGCAAGTGCCCTGTTTCTCACGGGTAGGCCTACTTTGAATGCATTCCTGGCATAGCCTATAGGCTATATTTTGCAGTTTACCACAAAGCCTACTTTTTCTGCTGTACAAACGAAGAGATGTGAGACACGAGACACGACACAACTGAAATAAAACCCAATTGTCCTGTGAAGAATGGAATAATAAAAACGAACTTTTCTTTACATGTGGCCTGTGCATTAACACTACAATGCATAATGTTTTAAATGTAACATCTAAAAACAAGTGCAAGTAGCATAACAGCCTGATATGCTCATTACTGTAAACTAGTGCAGTGCCCGTTCCCCCATGCACCACCCCGTGGGCGCTTCCCCCCGCACACACTGCACTCTGTCAGGTCCCCCTAAGCACAAGTTTGAGGTCGATCCGACAAACGGTTCTCGAGATACGCGAAGGACAGACATACAGACAGTCCTGGAATAAGTCCAAATTGCATGAAATGCGGCACTGCACTCCATCGGGATCCGAGCAGCGCACTCCCCAAGTTTGAAGTCACAATCGGACAAATGTTTCTCGAGATAAACTGCTTTTTGTGTTGCCAGCAGATGGCACTATGTCAAATTGCAAGAAATTCAGCGCCGCACTACTTTGAGTTCCCAGGAGCACACTCCCCAAGTTTGAAGTCAATCTGATGAACGGTTCTCAAGATAAATCACTTTTTGTGTTGCTAGTAGGTGGCGCTGTGCCGAATTGCACAAAATTTGGGACTGCTCTATGTCAGGTTCCCAGCAGCACACTTACCAAGTTTGAAGTCGATCAGATGAATGGCTATCGAGATAAACCGCTTTTTGTGTTGCCAGTAGGTTGCGCTATGCCAAATTACACGGAATTCACCTCCCTGCACTGCGTTGAGTCCCCCTAAGCGCACTCCCCGAGTTTTAAGCTTGAAGTCGATCAGATAAATGTCTATGGAAATAAAGCGCTTTTTGTCTTGCCAGTAGGTGGCGCTATGCCAAATTGCACATAATTCAGCTCCCTGCACCTCCTTGAGTCCCCCTAAGCGCACTCCTCGAGTTTGAAGTCGATCGGACGAACGGTTCTCAAAATAAACCACTTTTTGTGTGGCCAATAGGTGGCGATGTGCCGAATTACACGAATTTCGCACTGCACTGTGTCGAGTTCCCCGCAGCACACTCCCCAAAGTTGAAGTCGATCTGACGAATGGTTCTTGAGATAAACCACATTTTCTATGTTGCCAGTAGGTGGCGCTATGCCGAATTGCACAAAAACAGGGCACTGCACTGCACAATAGGGCACACTCCCAAAGTTTGAAGTCGATCCGACCAACGGTTCTCGATGGCATGCAGCAGATGATGCTCATCCATAAGCAGTGGTGGAAATGGCAGGTTTTACTCTGGCAACCCTACTTACACAGGTTCCCGGAAGTGGTGATGCCCTAGAGCAGAGGTTCTCAAATGTTTTTCAGCCAAGGACCCCTTATGGAGGTAGGCTTCTGCAATACCAGGTCGATGCGTGGAGTGAACGGAGCAAGCCCCTATTCCTTTTTAAATATACTTTATTGAATTATTCAGTCAGGGGTAACAAACATTTACATTAATATTTTTTTTTAAATATACAGTATATATATATAAACAGTAGAGGGAGTACTTAACAAAAAATAAGAAGTCTATTAAAGGTGAGCAGGTGCCAGGGTGTGGGTCTTTTTGTTCTGATGTCCAGTGTTCTTTGTCTTTTCAGTTCTGTTATGATTTGTTTATAGACCACTTCACCTGGGATGACGGCTTGGTGGATAATTATGGCACACCTCGTCTTCCACAATTTGCTCACGACCACACAAACAACTGTCCAGAAAAAGTCCTGGTGTGGCCCTGGCATTGTTTCATTAAAAACACCATACATCACAGCATTATAATTCACAGTAACATTAAGACCAATACTAACGATTTTCCCCCAAACATATTTAGATCGCTCACAGTTTAGGAGCAGATGTTCTATGGTTTCATCCTCCTTGCAGTCATCCATAGGACACTCTTTGGTTTTAACAAAGCAGCTCCACTTGACGACTGCTCGGACTGCTAGTCTGCCAACTGAGACCAGCCACATGATGTCTCTCTTGTTTTCTGAGAGACTCTTACTAAGTATATTTTTAATACAGACCTGAGAGCTTGCTTCATCTAAATGTTTGTAGGGGAAAACACCACCATACAAGTCATTACACAATTTTACGTACAGTACATATATTTGCTGGACATTTCATTCCACGCAATATTCATGTGTGTGAACTTGTTTACAAAATCATCATACAAAAGTTTATAATATGGAACTGAGCTCCTTGCTTGTCCTTTTTTTTTTGGTCCAGCTCAGAGCCTCACCTATCCACATGGCCTTTTGCTCTATGGCTGATGCAACATTCTTACAAAAAGCAATGTTTAATTTGAAACCCAGATCAACAGCCCCAAGGCCTCCCTCCTTCTTACTCTTATAGAGTAACTGCCTTTTTGTGACCTCCCTGGTGGTTCCCAATATAAAGTTCACTACAGCTTTATTAATTTTCTTTAATGTCTGGTCTTGGGGGGGGGGGGGGGGGCAGTTGCTAAAAACAATAATTTGGATAAAACAAACATTTTTATTATTAATATTATAATTTTACAGTTACTTCCTTTATTGCCCCACTTTTCAAGTTCTTCCTTTATTTCTGTTTCTTTGCTATCCCAGTTTTCTTCATAACAATTTTTATTACTTATTTTAATACCTAAAACTGTCATATAATTTCTATCATTTATATTAATTACAGGTCGAGAGTTATTCTCTCGAAACCAGACTCCTTCTGTTTCATTGTGGTTCAGTCTGGCACCAGACACCTCTTCATATGTCCTAAGGTGTTCAAGCCCCTATTCCATCTCCCAGTCATTACATTTTATTTACAGAGTTGCAGATCTCTTCTTTTCTTGAATACTGTCAAATAACCCAAAAAGCTGTGGCCGGCTCGAGACCACACTGAAACCCACTGGAATATCTCTATTCTCCAACCGAGGATTTTCTTTTAAACATATTAGGGGGTGCACCGTTCCTGGAGGTACTGCAATACCAGGTCGATGCGTGGAGTGGACGGAGCAAGCCCCTATTCCATCTCCCAGTTCCAAAAATCAATTTAATATATGGTCCCCGGGTAGGGGACGTATCAGATATTAAACTGATAAGAACAGATACTACACTTGATCTTAGCCAAAAGGCCGAGAAGCGATACCGCAATGCTTTCGGAAAGAGGGGGGCATTCTCCGAGGTGTCTCTCTCTGTCACGGTTTTCTGGTGAATTTCTAGAAAAGACCTCAGAACAAAATGTAGAAAATGCCGTTCAATCCATTATGACTATAACTATCAAAACACAAAATAAGATACATTTTAAAAGAACACTATAGGCAAACCATGGGGCAAACTGAACGTGTCTTTGCATACGTTTCTGGTCACGTGCTGAGGCACAGTCCAATAAGAACCGATTCCGATCTAATAGGCTACAATACAAATCCAACCGTAATGTTAACCGTAAATTGTTTGCAGTTTCGGGTAATCTGTATGACTGAGATGCACAGAACTGATTTTCCGAAAAGATAAGTGCGCGGGTGAAATAAATTGTCTTAAAGTTACATTGTTGCAATCTGACTCTTTTCCCATGGACACACGGAGCTCTGTCTCCCTCGGGTGAAGAACTAGGGTAACTGCACCCATTCACACCTTTTACGTAGGGCTACTTGCATACAGTAGGTGGCGGTATGCTCCTTATTGGATTGCAATCTGCCCGAAAAACGCAAAGAAGAAGAATATGTGACCTCGCGAAAGATGGCAGCCCGTGTATGCAAACATTCGAGAAAGGAGCAGTCGGGAGCAGAAGCTTATTTCCCCCTTATATCCGTCCAAAACATCGTGTGCGCGGATGATATTATCACTAATATATAAACTGGAACAGAGGCTCCGTTAAACGGTTTAACTCTGCGGGGAAGAAGAAGCGAATCGCTTCAGGTGAATGCTTTAGCTCTGAAGCTAACGTTAGCTGTATTAGCTCTGAAGCTAACGTTAGCTGTATTAGCCACCTTTCATGTAGAAAAATAAGGGACGCCGCCGCAGCAGGGGATCCACCGCTCCTCGGGGCCACGACCACCAGGGCCGACATTGTTTCAAGAAAGCATTTAGATTGATACTTAAAGTCTGTAGTGCTTAATTAACAATGAACTAATAGATAGCCTTTCAGCTATAAACTCCTAACTAAATGGGTAGCCTATATTTGAGAAAAATATATTTGGTTAAAAATATTTACTTTCTCTGCGAACGTCTGCCACCATGCTGCACCACCACAGAAAACACGCTTTGCAGTTGGCTTATAGTCAAATCTGACGCTCTAAACCGCGCTCAACAACATGTTAAACTCACCTCTGTTCACCAGCCTCCTGTCACTCCTGGCTCGCTTCGGGTTTGTGCCGTTTTGCGATCTGGAAGCATTACTATGTACTGACTACCGTATTTACGAACGCACTCTTTCATCTTCGCTAATCCTGTCAAACCAAGTGTTTCATATTTTAAGGGACGGGTGGCAACCCTGCTGTTGGAGCTTTCAAGGTTGTTTGTCAGTAGTTCAGGAGGGAAAGTTCCTGTCACTGTGTGAAAATGAAAATGGCTAAAGTCCAGAAGCTGAGGGATGTGGTGAAGCAGCGACAAACTGCGGTTCCCGCTGAGCAGCAGGAGTGGAGTCCTAGTCTGGCCCATGAGGACCCAGAGCCGCCCCCACACATTAAAGAGGAACAGGAGGAATTCTGGACCAGTCAGGAGGGAGAGCAGCTTCAGGAGGATGCAGAGCTCCCACACATTAAAGAGGAACAGGAGGAACTCTGGATCAGTCAGGGGGGAGAGCAGCTTCAGGAGGACCCAGAGCCCTCACACATTAAAGAGGAACAGGAGGAACTCTGGATCAGTCAGGAGGGAGAGCAGCTTCAGGAGGACTCAGAACCCTCACACATTAAAGAGGAACAGGAGGAACCGTGGACCAGTCAGGAGGGAGATCAACTTCAAGGGCTGGATGAGGCTGATATCACCAAGTTCCTATTCACTGCTGTTCCTGTGAAGAGTGAAGATGAGGAACAGAAACCTCAGTCCTCACAGCTTCATGAAAGCCCAACTGAGGAGAACATAGAGGCAGAGCCTCTAGCCAGCAGCTCAACTGAACAGATGAAAACAGAAGCTGATGGAGAGGACTGTGGAGTATCAGAATCAGCCAGGAACTTATATCCAGCTAGTAGTTTACAACCAGCTAGTGATGACAAGTCTTCAGACTTTTCTGAACCTGAGACAGAAGACAGTGACGAAGAATGGTCATTGGAAACTAGTAAACCTCAGCCAGGTTTGGACTCACAGAAAAACTGTGGAGTTTTTGAGAATAAACAATTTATTTGCTCAGTCTGTGGTCAAGGTTTTGGCCGTAAACAACACTTGAAGAGACACATGATAATCCACACAGGAGATAAACAATTTATTTGCTCACTCTGTGGCAAAGGTTTTGGCCGTAAAGAAGTCTTGAAGAGACACATGATAATCCACACAGGAGAGAAACAATTTATTTGCTCAGTCTGTGGTAAAGGTTTTGGTGATAAACGAAAATATAAGAGACACATGGTTGTCCACACAGGAGAGAAATGTATTTGCTCAGTCTGTGGTAAAGGTTTTGGCGATAAAGGAGACTTGAAGAGACACATGATAATCCACACAGGAGAGAAACAATGTATTTGCTCAGTCTGTGGTAAAGGTTTTGTCGATAAAGGAGACTTGAAGAGACACATGATAGTCCACACAGGAGAGAAACAATTTATTTGCTCAGTCTGTGGTAAAGGTTTTGGTCTTTGCGGAAACTTGAAGTCACACATGATAATCCACACAGGAGAGAAACAATTTATTTGCTCAGTCTGTGGTAAAGGTTTTGGTCGTAAAGGAAACTTGAAGTCACACATGATAATCCACACAGGAGATAAACAATTTATTTGCTCAGTCTGTGGTAAAGGTTTTTTTGATAAAAGCAACTTTAAGAGACACATGATAATCCACACAGGAGAGTAAACATTTAATTGTTGATATCTGGTGGATGGGGGATTTGAGTGTTTATGCAAGTATGTACTGTGTGCATGTGCACATGGCTTTGTTGTGTTGTCCTGTGTTGATGTATTTAAAAAAAAAAAATGTATCACAGAAATTTCTAACTGTGATAAATGTTAAAACATTTGGCAAAATGGAAATGAGTCACATGAACATGAAACCAAGACCTAAGACATGTTTTTGTGTCTAGTATGGTATAAGATGTAGCCTTACTACTAGCCTATATAGCCTAGTGTATATGTAGTCAGTGATGAATATGAAGTATGACAGTATATAATTTGTGTATATATTACGCTTGTAACTAGAACACTGGTCCAATGTCTATGAAATAATGGCCACGGTTTATACTGATGTCTTGAAGTTTTATTGCTCTGTGTCACAATGAAACAATGACAACTAAAAGAACATAAATAAAAAGGTTCAAATTATAAGTCTGTAATTTTAATGTTTGTTTATTAACTAGTGCCTGGCCTGTCATTTTGCAAAAGTGGCCCCTGTGCAAAGCAAGTTGACTAGAGTCTCTAGTAGAGACTAGAATGTAACAGAAACAGGAGAGCTCCACACTCTGCAGCAGAGTTGTACTACACCTGTATCACCACAGTGTGGTGTCAAAATTGATTAAAATGATCTACAAGTAGCCTACAAGCAAGTGATATTTATTCTGTATCTGCAATCCGTTTTTGTAGCTAATTAGAGTTTTGTTGTCCATACGGATCCCTGCAACAATTAAAAAGCACATTGGTAGAGAGGGCAGAGGCCATTATTCTCTCATGAATGAGTCACGAGTCTCACATAGTGACGCCGCGCAAGATGGCAGCCTGTGTATGCAAACGTTTCACAGAAGAGCAGTAGCGTGTTATTTCCCAGTTATATCATACGTTTAATTTACAAACGGAAGACTGCGGATGATATTATCACGAATATATTAAGTGGAACAGGGGCTCCGTTTAACTGAGGGGAAGAATAAGCTTATCTCTTCAGGTGAATGGTTTAGCTGTGGAGCTAATGTTAGCTGTATTAGCTCTGAAGCTAAAGTTAGCTGTGAAGCTGTTGGAGCTTTGAAGGTTGTTTGTCATTAAATACATTTAGTTCAGGAGGAAAAGTTCCTGTCACTGTGTGAAAATGAAGATGGCTAAAGTCCAGAAGCTGAGAGCTGTGACGAAGCAGCAACAAACTGCAGTTCCCATTGAGCAGCAGGAGTGGAGTCCTAGTCTGGACCAGGAGGACTCAGAGCCCCCACACATTAAAGAGGAACAGGAGGAACCCTGGATCAGTCAGGAGGGCGATCAGCTTCAAGGGCTGGGGGAGGCTGATATCACCAAGTTCCTATTCACTGCTGTTCCTGTGAAGAGTGAAGATGAGGAACAGAAACCTCAGTCCTCACAGCTTCATCAAAGCCCAACTGAGGAGAACATAGAGGCAGAGCCTCTAGCCAGCAGCTCAACTGAACAGATGAAAACAGAAGCTGATGGAGAGGACTGTAGAGTATCAGAACTAGCCAGGAACTTATATCCAGCTAGTAGTTTACAACCAGCTAGTGATGACAAGACTGAAGACTTTTCTGAACCTGAGACTGAAGACAGTGATGAAGAATGGTCATTGGAAACTACTAGTAAACCTCAGCCAGGTTTGGACTCGCAGAAAAACTGTGTAGTTTTTGAGAAGAAACAATTTATTTGCTCATTCTGTGGTAAAGGTTTTGGTCGTAAAGGAGTCTTTAAGTCACACATGAAAGTCCACACAGGAGATAAACAATGTATTTGCTCACTCTGTGGTAAAGGTTTTGGTGATAAAGGAAACTTGAAGAGACACATGATAGTCCACACAGGAGATAAACAATTTATTTGCTCAGTCTGTGGTAACGGTTTTGGCCATAAAGCAGACTTGAAGAGACACATGATAGTCCACACAGGAGATAAACAATTTATTTGCTCAGTCTGTGGTAACGGTTTTGGCCATAAAGCAGACTTGAAGAGACACATGATAATCCACACAGGAGAGAAACAATGTATTTGCTCACTCTGTGGCAAAGGTTTTGGCCGTAAAGAAGTCTTGAAGAGACACATGATAATCCACACAGGAGAGAAACAATTTATTTGCTCAGTCTGTGGTAAAGGTTTTGGTGATAAACGAAAATATAAGAGACACATGGTTGTCCACACAGGAGAGAAATGTATTTGCTCAGTCTGTGGTAAAGGTTTTGGCGATAAAGGAGACTTGAAGAGACACATGATAATCCACACAGGAGAGAAACAATGTATTTGCTCAGTCTGTGGTAAAGGTTTTGTCGATAAAGGAGACTTGAAGAGACACATGATAGTCCACACAGGAGAGAAACAATTTATTTGCTCAGTCTGTGGTAAAGGTTTTGGTCTTTGCGGAAACTTGAAGTCACACATGATAATCCACACAGGAGAGAAACAATTTATTTGCTCAGTCTGTGGTAAAGGTTTTGGTCGTAAAGGAAGCTTGAAGTCACACATGATAATCCACACAGGAGATAAACAATTTATTTGCTCAGTCTGTGGTAAAGGTTTTTTTGATAAAAGCAACTTTAAGAGACACATGATAATCCACACAGGAGAGTAAACATTTAATTGTTGATATCTGGTGGATGGGGGATTTGAGTGTTTATGCAAGTATGTACTGTGTGCATGTGCACATGGCTTTGTTGTGTTGTCCTGTGTTTATGTATTTAAAAAAAACAAAATGTATCACAGAAATTTCTAACTGTGATAAATGTTAAAACATTTGGCAAAATGGAAATGAGTCACATGAACATGAAACCAAGACCTAAGACATGTTTTTGTGTCTAGTATGGTATAAGATGTAGCCTTACTACTAGCCTATATAGCCTAGTGTATATTTATGTAGTCAGTGATGAATATGAAGTATGACAGTATATAATTTGTGTATATATTACGCTTGTAACTAGAACACTGGTCCAATGTCTATGAAATAATGGCCACGGTTTATACTGATGTCTTGAAGTTTTATTGCTCTGTGTCACAATGAAACAATGACAACTAAAAGAACATAAATAAAAAGGTTCAAATTATAAGTCTGTAATTTTAATGTTTGTTTATTAACTAGTGCCTGGCCTGTCATTTTGCAAAAGTGGCCCCTGTGCAAAGCAAGTTGACTAGAGACTAGAATGTAACAGAAACAGGAGAGCTCCACACTCTGCAGCAGAGTTGTACTACACCTGTATCACCACAGTGTGGTGTCAAAATTGATTAAAATGATCTACAAGTAGCCTACAAGCAAGCAGTGTTGGGGGTAACTCATTACAAAAGTAACATATTACATGTAATATATTACTTTTAGCAGTAACTCAGTAATATAACTTATTACTTATAGGATTTATAGGAGTAATATTATACCAGTTACTTTGTCAAGTAACTCAAGTTACAAATTGAGTTACATTTGATTAAATCAAAGCACATATTTCAAAAAGATACAATCATTTCCTAATCAAACTGTGTGTTTTTATGTAAATAACCACTATAGATGACAATAACAAAGGAATAGAATAACATTTAGAATTTTGGATTTTTTACACTGACTTCAAGACGGTTGAAATGATTTTTTGGGATGTTCCGGGGCGGCGATGTCATTCTACTATTGCTGTTATTTTGGTGAAAGTAATGCAAAAGTAATGTAATAAGTAACGAGTTACTCTACACAGAAAGTAATATTGTAAAGTAACTTATTACTTTCAAATGAAAGTAACTAGTAATATGTAGTATATTACATTTTGAAAGTAACTTGCCCAACACTGCAAGCAAGTGATATTTATTCTGTATCTGCAATCCGTTTTTGTAGCTAATTAGAGTTTTGTTGTCCATACGGATCCCTGCAACAATTAAAAAGCACATTGGTAGAGGGCAGAGGCCATTATTCTCTCATGAATGAGTCACGAGTCTCACATAGTGACGCCGCGCAAGATGGCAGCCTGTGTATGCAAACGTTTCACAGAAGAGCAGTAGCGTGTTATTTCCCAGTTATATCATACGTTTAATTTACAAACGGAAGACTGCGGATGATATTATCACGAATATATTAAGTGGAACAGGGGCTCCGTTTAACTGAGGGGAAGAATAGCTTATCTCTTCAGGTGAATGGTTTAGCTGTGGAGCTAATGTTAGCTGTATTAGCTCTGAAGCTAAAGTTAGCTGTGAAGCTGTTGGAGCTTTGAAGGTTGTTTGTCATTAAATACATTTAGTTCAGGAGGAAAAGTTCCTGTCACTGTGTGAAAATGAAGATGGCTAAAGTCCAGAAGCTGAGAGCTGTGATGAAGCAGCAACAAACTGCAGTTCCCATTGAGCAGCAGGAGTGGAGTCCTAGTCTGGACCAGGAGGACTCAGAGCCCCCACACATTAAAGAGGAACAGGAGGAACCCTGGATCAGTCAGGAGGGCGATCAGCTTCAAGGGCTGGGGGAGGCTGATATCACCAAGTTCCTATTCACTGCTGTTCCTGTGAAGAGTGAAGATGAGGAACAGAAACCTCAGTCCTCACAGCTTCATCAAAGCCCAACTGCGGAGAACATAGAGGCAGAGCCTCTAGCCAGCAGCTCAACTGAACAGATGAAAACAGAAGCTGATGGAGAGGACTGTATATATAACTGTAGAGTATCAGAACTAGCCAGGAACTTATATCCAGCTAGTAGTTTACAACCAGCTAGTGATGACAAGACTTCAGACTTTTCTGAACCTGAGACTGAAGACAGTGATGAAGAATGGTCATTGGAAACTACTAGTAAACCTCAGCCAGGTTTGGACTCGCAGAAAAACGGTGTAGTTTTTGAGAAGAAACAATTTATTTGCTCATTCTGTGGTAAAGGTTTTGGTCGTAAAGGAGTCTTGAAGTCACACATGAAAGTCCACACAGGAGATAAACAATGTATTTGCTCACTCTGTGGTAAAGGTTTTGGTGATAAAGGAAACTTGAAGAGACACATGATAGTCCACACAGGAGATAAACAATTTATTTGCTCAGTCTGTGGTAACGGTTTTGGCCATAAAGCAGACTTGAAGAGACACATGATAATCCACACAGGAGAGAAACAATGTATTTGCTCAGTCTGTGGTAAAGGTTTTGGTGATAAACGAAAATATAAGAGACACATGGTTGTCCACACAGGAGAGAAACAATGTATTTGCTCAGTCTGTGGTAAAGGTTTTGACGATAAAGGAGACCTGAAGAGACACATGATAATCCATACAGGAGAGAAACAATTTATTTGCTCAGTCTGTGGTAAAAGTTTTGGTCTTTGCGGAAATTTGAAGTCACACATGATAATCCACACAGGAGAGAAACAATTTATTTGCTCAGTCTGTGGTAAAGGTTTTGGTCTTAAAGGAAACTTGAACAAACACATGATAATCCATACAGGAGAGAAACAATTTATTTGCTCAGTCTGTGGTAAAGGTTTTGGTCATAAAGGAAACTTGAAGTCACACATGATAATCCACACAGGACAGAAACAATTTATTTGCTCAGTCTGTGGTAAAGGTTTTTTTGATAAAGGAAACTTTAAGAGACACATGATAATCCACACAGGAGAGTAAACATTTAATTATTGATATCTGGTGGATGGGGGATTTGAGTGTGTATGCAAGTATGTACTGTGTGCGTGTGCACATGGCTTTGTTGTGTTGTCCTGTGTTTATGTATTAAAAAAACCAAAATGTATCACAGAAATTTCTATCTGTGATAAATGTTAAAACATTTGGCAAAATGGAAATGAGTCACATGAACATGAAACCAAGACCTAAGACACGTTTTTGTGTCTAGTGTGGTATAAGATGTAGCCTTACTAGCCTATATAGCCTAGTAGTGTAACTACACTCCTTAAACCCCGTAGTTATACTATAACTACACTCCTTAAACCCGTAGTTATACTATAACTACACTCCTTGTACCCCGTAGTTATACTATAACTACACTCCTTAAACCCCGTAGTTATACTATAACTACAGTCCTTAAACCCCGTAGTTATACTATAACTACAGTCCTTAAACCCCGTAGTTATACTATAACTACACTCCTTAAACCCCGTAGTTATACTATAACCACTCCTTAAACCCCCGTAGTTATACTATAACTACACTCCTTAAACCCCGTAGTTACCCTGTAAGTACAGTGTGGTACCCCGTAATTAGCCTATAAGTACAAAATTGGTCCCCTGCTTCAGAATACAGCCCGTGACCCTGTAGTTATACCATAAGTACAGATCTTGTTACCCTCTAGTTAAAGTATTAATTCACTCCTTAAACCCCGTAGTTATACTATAAGTACAGATCTTGTTACCCTCTAGTTAAAGTATTAATTCACTCCTTATACCCCGTAGTTATCATGTGACCCATTACACTCTTACACATTAAATCTTAAGAAGTGCACTACATTTTTAACTACCATTAGGCTATTTTTAAGGTGGTATATTTTTAGACTACTTTGATCAAAGTTACCTTTTTAACATCTTATTTATAGAATCTTATTACATTTTTAATCATTTTTAATGACTGAACTCAACAATGAATTCATGGCAGAATGAATAAAATAATGAAATATGAAGTAACCATGTCAATGTAACCTGTCTCTGGGACAGTTAAGGCTTATTTGATGTAGCCTAGTGGGGGATGGGTTTACCCAGGCTATATTTGATGTAGTATGACATGTACTATAGTGCTAAGCCCTTTATTGGGTGGGTCACAGACAACCATGGTGCACATCACTATCAGAGTAGCAAAATACTGTGTACTTGTATGTGAGCGAAGCTCTGAAGGATGACTACAGATGTGGAAGCCCCTTAAACTTATGTTTTGTCCAGAACCTGTGACCTACATCATAAAATGTGTGCCCCTAAATTCAATGTGTCTACTACCGATATAACATCAATATCATATCAAATAGCTGCACTATGCAGAGACAAAGGAATAATTCAGATTCAGACAAATTCCGCATATCATGCCCCACCACAATTTGTCTGTCAGTTGGATACTAATGTTATTAGCACTGAAGCCAGCCCAAGGCCTAGATATAATTTTCACCCCTGTGTTCCACATAGCCTAACTGACATAGACCTGCCAGGAGATTCCATGAGGCTCATTGGTTTATTTTTTTTAGCAAGAACTTGTATCATCGAGTCCAAGTAATCTGGTCTAGATATTGGCATTTTAATCATACCTGGGAAATGTAGTTTAACGGAGGTTCAACCAGGAAGACTATAATCTGCACTTTCACCTCAGTTCACTTCTTATTTCTCCACTCCTTCAAATCTGCTCACACGCACACATTTAGCTGTCAACTTCTGGGCTTCAATTGAATAATCAGCTGTTTCCCTCCTGGTTTCATTTAACCAATATAGCTTCACATCACCTCTCACCTGACCTCACACACCTCCTTTGTAAGCCTATCACATTGCTTCTCACCCCCATCATAAGCTAATCACAAGGCTGTTGTTTGCTTATGCTTCTTTTTATCCCATTCAGCCTGCTCTACTCCTGCTGTCGGTCTCGCACCCTCCACCTCCACCTCTCCACCAAGTCTTTGCAGACCCATCAGAGTCATCAGATTCTTCAGATCTCATCAGTCTCAGGAGAGGCTACACCGTCACCACCACCAGTAGGCTATCTAGACTCTAGGGGATAGCTTTGACTGCTGCTCAGGGCTGATGCAGCTCTCTCTCTATCTCCCTGTGGTGTCTATGCGCCAAAGACTATTACTGTACTGTAACAATACCTAATTCTAATCATATTCTGTAATGCATCATCATCAAGCAATTGCAATAAATATTATCGTATTCATTCACTGGTCTCTCCTGATTGAAATGGAGATCAAACTGCTTCTCCGCTTGGTTATAGAACACAACACTTTTCTTATCTATTTGAAGCCATTTTTGGTTTGTGTTTTCTTTGGGGAGACGAGATAATCTATTCTGCCATCTGTTTTATACTATAGTCATTCCTAATCCAGGTAGAGCACATTCATATTAATCATTGCAAGCCTGCCTGCCTGTAGCCTGGACAAATGTCTCCTCCTCGCTTAATGTTTCTCTAGGATACAATAAACTGAACGGTCAATCATGAGAATAATGTCTCCTCTGATGTGAGGGGATGCCACAGATAAGGGATGTTAATGCAACTCATTCAGCAATGTGGGCAGACACAGGAGCTCAGAGCAGAGTCACCACTCTGCATCTGAGAAAGAGAGAGTAATTTGGACTGAAGGTCAGATTGTGGCCTTGCATAGGCTGCAAAGGCCTTTATAACGTTGTTGAATCAAATTGAAAAGATAACTCAATCTTATTTATATGATGATTTGTCTTTGTGTGTTTGTGTGTGTGTGTGTGTGTGTGTGTGTGTGTGTGTGTGTGTGTGTGTGTGTGTGTGTGTGTGCGTGTGCGTGCGTGCGTGCGTGCGCGCGTGCGTGCGTGTGTGTGCATGTGCGTGTCCTTGTGTCTGTCCAGCTCTGTCATTTGCCCTGATGATGACATTCAGGGACGACACATTAGCCAACATCATCAAGTCTTTAACAGGAATGCTATGTGGTATCATCATCAATACAACCACAGCTCTGACAGATGTTCCTCACTGCAGCTTCACCTGCAGAGGGCGCTCTGACAGCTGTTCCTCGCTGCAGCTTCACCTGCAGAGGCAACACACTGCTTTCAGGACCATTTCTGCCCCTACATACTATATGAATTTAGACTACAACAAGACAAACACATTATCACATGCACAAGAGTCACAATATCATTCACAGCTATTTCCCCTCATTCAGATTATACAGGCTTATACAGATTATACAGGAGGCAGCTTGGACAGTGTCAGTTCAAGTGCTGCAAATCTGCTTGACTGGAAGAATTTAAGCAGGTATTTAGGGAACGGTCCAAGGCCAGTTTGTCATTAAAAAAAATACATGCATACATAGATGGGTTTTTCCAATATGCATTCATTTTAAATCTACACTAGTCTGGACACACCTGATTGAATGTTCTATGTTTATCATTCTCTTAAAGACATTTTGATCTAAAGTCTTCTGCTTAAATGCTTGAAATGCCTTTGCCTTTCCATCAAGGTCAAGGACAACCAATATAAAATATAAGATGGTTTTGATTTGTTTGAACACATTTTGGTCGCTGCCTATTTCCATTTGTGTTATTTCATAGTTTCGATGTATATTTACAATAATTCCCAAATGTGTAAAATAGCAAAAAATAAATAAAGAAGAATGTGGTGTGTCCAAACTTTTCACTGGCAGTCTAGCCCCTTGTAATCAAACAGTCTCTCCATCTAATACTCTTGATCACATCCTTATCGAAACATGAGACCATTTGAATTCCTACATAATGTCCCCTTTAAGCGATGGTTAGTAGGTCAAGGGTGAGTGACAGCTGTCTGGAAGTGAGGGGACTCACACTTGTCATGTTGTATCAGTCATTTGGGGTTTGGCCCTCGTGGGATGAGGTCAGACACGCTCTGCTGCCGTAATCAGAGGTGGAGGCTCGTGTGTGATGATGCCATGTCACCACTGCAAATCAAATCAGCCTGGCCTGAGCTGATATGTCAAGCTGCTAGATATGATTTAGTCTCTCACAGCAAACACATATCCCCCTAGCCTCTAATCCTACCCACCCCTCGAATCCTGACTCTCTACCACCTTTCTATCCTACGGCCCTTTAACCACTAAACTCCCTTAACGCCCACTGACTGACTGACTGACTGACTGACTGGTTGAGTGACTGGCTGACTCAGTGACTGACTCAGTCACTGAGTGACTGTGCTAACTCTTCCATCTTATGACCCCAGCGGGCCCGCAATACATTGTCATCAAGCTAAAAACAAGTTTGTTTTTGTTAGTTGCTGAAGGAGTTCCAATGTTTTGACCTGACAGCAGCGATTTGGGAGTATTAACTTCTAATGTGTAGCAATTAGACTGAGCAAGCAAAACACAGGCTGTGCAAAGCCTCCACTTCCACAGCCTCTAGTTTTCTGGTGGGGGTGTATTTGGAGAAACAGTTCAGCTGTAAAGCACGGAGAGAAGAACTGTGACAGACAGGGGTGGGTTGACATTTAGAAATGTTGTCTTTATTGAGAATGTAAAGAAAAGCAGAGAAACACTCAATTCCAGCAAGCTGACCATAAACGGGACAAATCTTATTCCCTTTTTACTTTACAAAACATTTACATCTAACAGAGCTCGGCTCTAGAATTACTTCACGTCGTTAGAAAAGAAACTGCCACAGTACATTGGTGATACGTGATCAAGCTACCAGCTACCTAATCTGGCATGAATGCTGCCTCTGCTGATTCACTCTGTCAGGCAGGCAGATTGTGTTTCAGAAAATCAAAACAGCCTTCAAGTATTATTAAGTATATATTCCTCATTGTCATTATCACAGCAGATCCCTTCAGTTCAGGAAGGTAGCTTCACTCAGACAGCCTAAGTTACACTTAACATAATAATCATAACCTTGCGTGACCTTCTCCACTATACTTCATCACAAGTAGACAGTACTGTACATGACCACAACAGTAAGCTCTGCAAAGCATTTGGACAACTGATTAACGCTCAGATTGGAATCCTCTAGACAGTTCAAACGAGTAGGAAGGTGATGGTGTAGTAGGAGGGTGATGGTGGCGTAGGAGGGTGATGGTGTAGTAGGAGGGTGATGGTGTAGTAGGAGGGTGATGGTGTAGTAGGAGGGTGATGGTGTAGTAGGAGGGTGATGGTGTAGTAGGAGGGTGATGGTGTAGTAGCAGGGTGATGGTGTAGTAGGAGGGTGATGGTGTAGTAGCAGGGTGATTGTGTAGTAGGAGGGTGATGGTGTAGTAGGAGGGTGATGGTGTAGTAGGAGGGTGATGGTGTAGTAGTGGTACAGGTATAAATATGTGCTATAAGTGTTATGAACCCAATATTCCTCGTGTGGTTCAGTTGTATTCTTCTCATGCAGAAGCAGCATGACTTTCCCATCTCTAAGACTCCAGACACATCACACCATGTCGATAAAGAGATTTTCCACTTTGTTTGCTTGTAATAAAACATCTCTGCAACTGTTATGTGACTGTGATATTATCATTATAACTTGTTATAGAAGCTGAAGGAGTTGCACAGATGAAAGGGGAATATTTAGCTTTTAAATGCTCCTAGAATATAAGATTCAATGATGTTCATCATGTCTTCATTTATACATAGACGTTTTTGTTTTCTTGTGTTCAGACATAGGTTTATAGATGTTATTTATTTACCTTGACAGTTTCGACGAGTCAACTCTCGTCTTCTTCAGAAGCAGTCGCACTGACAGCTGGGTATGACGTGTCAACCAGTTGCTTTTCAGCAACTGGCGGTGTGCCCAGCTGAGCTGCCAGGTCTGCCAGGCCGGCCCCGTCATAGTGGGCGTGGCCGGCCTGGCAGACCTGGCAGCTCAGCTGGGCACACCGCCAGTTGCTGAAAAGCAACTGGTTGACACGTCATACCCAGCTGTCAGTGCGACTGCTTCTGAAGAAGACGAGAGTTGACTCGTCGAAACTGTCAAGGTAAATAAATAACATCTATAAACCTATGTCTGAACACAAGAAAACAAAAACGTCTACAATATAAGATTCAGTCGCAGCATTTTTGCTTTGAAGACTTTTGAAGAAAAACCAGTCTTCAGTTCTCACATGTTTTTGAAATTCTGGTTGTTGATGCAAATAATTGCCCAGGTGAGTATTGGAAGTGTCACAGGCGTGTCAGATTATTTTATACCAGATATAGCATTACTTGAAACCATGGGGTTAATACCTGAAACATGATGATCATGGTAATGAGAGCTAAAGATTGTGAGGTAAGGTCAGAGGAGCAGGTAAGTTCAGAGGAGCAGGTAAGGTTAGAGGAGCAGGTAAGGTTAGAGGAGCAGGTAAGGTCAGAGGAGCAGGTAAGGTCAGAGGAGCAGGTAAGGTCAGAGGAGCAGGTAAGGTCAGAGGAGCAGGTAAGGTCAGAGGAGCAGGTAAGGTCGGAGGAGCAGGTAAGGTTAGAGGAGCAGGTAAGGTTAGAGGAGCAGGTAAGGTCAGAGGAGCAGGTAAGGTCAGAGGAGCAGGTAAGGTTAGAGGAGCAGGTAAGGTTAGAGGAGCAGGTAAGGTCAGAGGAGCAGGTAAGGTCAGAGGAGCAGGTAAGGTCAGAGGAGCAGGTTAGAGGAGCAGGTAAGGTTAGAGGAGCAGGTAAGGTCAGAGGAGCAGGTTAGAGGAGCAGGTACGGTTAGAGGAGCAGGTAAGGTCAGAGTAGCAGGTAAGGTCAGAGGAGCAGGTAAGGTCAGAGGAGCAGGTAAGGTCAGAGGAGCAGGTAAAGTCAGAGGAGCAGGTAAGGTCAGAGTAGCAGGTAAGGTCAGAGGAGCAGGTAAGGTCAGAGGAGCAGGTAAGGTCAGAGGAGCAGGTAAAGTCAGAGGAGCAGGTAAGGTCAGAGTAGCAGGTAAGGTCAGAGGAGCAGGTGAGGTCAGAGGAGCAGGTAAGGTCAGAGGAGCAGGTAAAGTCAGAGGAGCAGGTAAGGTTAGAGGAGCAGGTAAGGTCAGAGGAGCAGGTAAAGTCAGAGGAGCAGGTAAGGTCAGAGGAGCAGGTCAAGTCAGAGGAGCAGGTAAGGTCAGAGGAGCAGGTAAGGTCAGAGGAGCAGGTAAGGTTAGTGGAGCAGACAAGGTCAGAGGAGCAGGTAAGGTTAGTGGAGCAGCCGAAGAGAACAGTCCTACAGATTTAGCATATTGGGGGTGGTGGTGGTATACAATTCTCTCTAGATATACAACAGCCAAACATCCCTCTCTACAAGCCGCTGCCACTGCCTTCCACGTCTTCCACCAGCGAGCGCTTGCGCAGCACAGAGTTCCCCTTGCGGCTCCTCTTGGCCTGCGGGGGCAGCAGTGTGGTCTGGCACGGAGCGCGGTACTGCGGCAGGCCT
>NC_139644.1:32253816-32256316 GCF_964638095.1 Poromitra crassiceps | reverse complement strand
AGCTGTACGACAGCCCCTGGTCACTGCTCTTTTTATATCACCCAGCTGGCCTCTGCAGCACTCAACCCTTCCACACCTGAGCCCACAGCGTGGCCCTGCACTCTTAACCCTTCCCTGACCGCCGACTCTCTCTCCCACCGACACACACCAACTCTGCAACACAGCACCTCACCTTCTACCCGCAAAGTCTGTCTCGGATGACAAGATTTGAGGTCAGTCAATGGGATTCAAACCCCTGTCTCCCCTCAGGAAAAGTGACGCATCTTCTATCTATTGAGTCCAAGCAGAGCAGGCTAAGGCAGGACTGCTCCACTTGCACAAAAAATGCTCAGGTCAGTGGGCATCAGACATCAGTTCATATTGTTGATGCTTTTGTTTCCGGCCTTCTTTTTAACAGGTGAAAAACATTGAACATGTCTGATTTTTGATGAAAAAAGCAAGATCATAGATTATGTTAATTGTCAATCAGAGATGTGTCAATTGGTACGCAAAAGTCGCTCATCCCGATCTCGACTCTTCTCCTCCCTGGCACCCCAATGGTGGAACGAGCTGCCACCTTCGGTCAGGACTGCTGAATCACTGCCGATCTTTCGGAAAAGACTAAAGACTCACCTTTTCAGGCTCCACCTGGGCCCTTCTTGATCTAACTTCTTTCTCTCTCTTCTTTCTCTCTCTTTATTTAATATTATAAAAAAAAAAAAAAAAAAAAAAAAAAAAAAACCCTAAACTAAAACTCGTACCACTGTTCCTTCATGATCTGTAGTTGTCATAGACTGTGCTCCATAGTTGATTGCTCTATTGCTGACAAAAAGTGTGTTACTGTAAGTCGCTTTGGATAAAAGCGTCTGCCAAATGACGTAATGTAATGTAATGTAATGTAATGTAATGGTACGCCTACCTGCTGATACTGAACACAGGTCCCAGTGCAGTTCTGTCCCCGAGGGTCTCTGGCCCAGTTACGACCACAAGTCAAGTCCATCCTGCAAGCATCAAACCTGAAGAAAGGTACAAATTAAACTTTTCCCAAAATGTAAAACAAAATGCATAATTTTTGTAATGCTTTTGTCATGCTCAACTCTATTATTTTGTAATAATTCTCCCTCAAGTGCATGTCTGTAGCAGACCATTAAGGACCATTTCTCACTTAATAATAATAATACATTTTATTTGCATTACTTGAGTTATAGTGGCTCTTTACAAGTTATGAGCATATATCCTATAAGGTATAAAGAGGGCGGGGTTCCCAAACTTCGCCATGACAAAAATCCCCGAAATAGATATGTTTTGAACTACACACACCCATTTGAGGTTTTGTCCCAGGGACCCACATCAGTGAAACATCTGTCTATAGAGAATGTGAAGTTGACGTCATGCCGTGTTTGGGGTATTATTTGTTTTTTCGCGCCATGTTGTGAGGAAGCGGCTGCCTTTCTGTTGACGAGTTGAGGGCTGTGGTTTGATTTCCTGTCATGATTCTGAAAAACGCTGCCATGGTAGGTCATGTCTGTCATTTAGCAAGAACACCCACAGCAATTATCAATCCATATGTGATTTCTGTTTTGCTTATTTCTGTTCAGGGTCTGTAATCCAGTCTTGGGCTGCCAAATCAAATGGATCTATGTTGTTTATCGTGGTTAGTTTGGTGAAATACCATTGCTTGGCATTGAGATTTAATATTCTCCGTTCTCCGTGACCAATTTAACCAACGTTTTAGCCAAAGAAAACCAAAGGTAAACAGGTAAACAGCGTAATAGGCACAGGTAAACAGAACGCATTCCTCACAAGATGGCAGCCCCAGGTCCTAACATGCAACACAATGTGACGTAACTTCACATTCTCTATCATACTTATAGACTACAAATGTGCTCAATTGAATGAATGAATCAACCATGAAGATAAATTATTCCTGAATTTGTTGTGACCTTCTGTAACCCAAGGACCCTTGGGTGCCTGTGGACCCCTGTTTGGGAACGACTGCTATAAGCATTCATACCTTTCATAATTAGAGAGGACCCAGCTATTATGTAAGCTGTGTTGTACCTGTGTTATACATGAGTTTTATAGCATTTATTAAGCACTCACAAGGGATTGCTCAAGCTAAAACCCTATTACAGTTTTCAGCATCGGGCTTGACGGTCTTACGAGTGAAGAGGGATACAAACACAGACAGCTATTGATTTGGACCTGGGTTTCCTTGGCAATGTGTTTGGTGAGCTCACCAGTCGCGGCAGAAGCTGTGGCAGAGGGGCACAGCCTGGATGTAGGAGCGGCGGTGGGGGTGAGGCCAGCGCGCCGCGTCGGGGGAGCAACGGTAAAAACATGACACGCGCTTCAGGAAGCCTTCACACCTGAGGAGAGACAAGGGGACAGTCATGATGTATTAGTTGTGTCACAATTACTTAAACCTTTGTTTATCCTGGGAAGCCTGACTGAGCACATCCTCCTGCTGGCCACAAGGCCGCTCCACTGCAGCTCCAACCGGCATCACATCAAGACAAAG
>NC_139644.1:32206316-32248816 GCF_964638095.1 Poromitra crassiceps | reverse complement strand
CATGCAAAACATTGTCTCTCATGGAAAGTCGGGTACATTTTGTACAAATCGCAACAAAATTCAATATGGGGTTATTTCCCTTTTTGGGGGAGTTCACAAGTTCTTGCTATCTGGTGATATACGGAGCCTACTGATATCAAACACAAATATGAGATGCTTCGATCATGGAATAGACTTGTAAGGCTAAACATGTCTGAACATTGACTCACTTACTTTATTCAGATTCAGATCTAGATTCACTTTTATTGTCACAGTAGGTAGTCATGTCAATGTTCTCCGGCCTGTTGTCGAGCCGGCTGCATTCAGGGGACACAAGCGTGGGGGTGGGGGGGTCTTTCGGGCTTTGTTGATGATGAGGTGGATGGCAGTTGGGAAGAAGCTGTTCTTGTGGCCAGAGGTTTTGGTCTTGACAGACCTCAATCTCCTGCCGAGGGGGAGTGCCTCAAAGTGTTTGTGGCTGGGGTGGGAGGAATCTGCCATGATATGATATGATATGATATGATACATATGGTATATGATTTGATATGATAAGATATGCTATATGATTTGATATGATATGATATGGCAAAACTTCAAATTCGTATCGATGGGCTAGTGAAATTATGTTTTTATTTCACGTGACTGATTAGTAATTTATGTTTCATATAGGTTGCAATGTGATATACATTATATTATACATAAGTTGCTCCTTACGCACAGAGAAACATGGTCTATCTATATAATATATAGATAGACCATGTTGAGACAATATGTCCTTTATTAAGGTAATAAACTATATATTATATAGTTTATTACCTAAACAAAGGACATCATTGTCTCAATCAGTTATATACCAGAACAATACCTCAGCCTACTAAAACCCACCCAGAAGCCAAAGATCTCTCTGTGCTTATGGTCTGGTACTTTACTTTATAACCATAGAAACGAGTGGATTCAATGTTCCCAGGGGTGGATAAAGTTGATCTGTTGTAGAATTTGGACAAAATTAAAAGTGAAATCCATTTTATGTTTTACTGTCCTTATATGATGAAATCCCAATTTCCCCCCGGGGATCATTAAAGTCTTTCTGATTCTGATTCTGATTCTGAGACATACTGGAAGGGCTATGTGACAAACTGTAGCCTATTTGTAAGCCCTGAGAAAAAAAAGAGATTGGACTGATCCTGGTGTCTTGTCAGTCCAGCTGGACTGGGAGCTTTGTGCACACGACACTAAAGTAATAAAATCAAAATCAGTGATTGTTATTATGGGTCAAGGATCTGCCTTCTGTATCGCTTCATCATGAGAAAATCCTATACGCAGGATATCTGAGATGGATTATCCTCTATATAAACGTGCAAGAAAACCCCTGAAAGCCTTTTAATACGATCCTGGTCATGTGGCAAATATCCTGCATTTCATCTCAGCCAGCCCTGGGTTATAGTACTTGGTGACATTGAATACTAAAGGTATCCTTTACTGTGAGTATACAGCTATCCTCAAAGAAAGGTCAGAGTCTGCGCCCTGTCAGTGGTCGGAAATGTCATCGGTTAGATACCATATTGTTGTTGCTGCCAAATTAAGGTTTTCTGCTGACAAGAAATGTTTCAAGTGTCACTATGAGAGCGTGAAGACTGGTGTCGGAAGAACAAAATGAAAGAGGCTATCAGGCTGAGCTGTCTCAGTGGTTGGGCAGACTAATGTGGTCTGCGAAGCTATTCGTTAGCGCAGGCTCATATGTCTGCCTCTGCCTGCGCTGCCCCTTTTGCTCTTTCAATCCTCATTTTGTATCTTCTGAAAAACACGTGAAATAATGGAGTGTCCACTCAGTCTATCCATGTTAGCCTCTTCTGCAAAAATCAATGTTCACTGTCAAAATGCATCCCCAAGAAAACAAATGCTGACATTCTTTTTTTTTTACAATAAGTCCATTTCATTATAAAGATAAAAAAAAACATTTTATACTCAAATATCCACAGACTTCAAATTTCTTCACATCCTATTTCAAGTAGCTATTGCACACACATCAGGACATTTTCAATCTCCATTCGATCTAATGTGTTGACAGGTTGTGTTGTCACTGTCCGGTCTTCTTGTTGCTACACGTCTCTTAGGTGATGAAGAAGAAGAGGTTGGGCTGGTAGTGAGATCCATCCATGTACTGAGTGTGAGCGCTCTGTCTGTTTTATTGTTGTTGAAAGTGAGCAAAGCACCAACGCAGTCCAAGTTCTCTACCCTGTGGTTACATGCCAGCACTGCATGCAATTACTTTGCATGCAAATATGCTCAAATCAATATTACCAGGATTAATTTATGACCAGGACTCCAATCTGCTGTAGGCCTAATATAAATCACTTCCTTCAAAACCAGATCATAAGTGTATATAGTGTCTCTATAGGAGTCCTGATTGACACGAGTTGATTTATAGTTTAGCCCACTTCTCCCAGGCTGGTGCATCCTCGCAATGGATGATGAATTGAGGTGATGCATCTGAGTTGAGGTGAAGAATTTGTTCAATTCAAATTGTTTCCATTTGCCCAAAGGTGAGAAAGAGGAGGATGAGTCCAGTTCAGTTCATTGTTGCTAATCACACACACACACCAAAGCCTATTACGAAGAAGCAAAGGGTCAGTGTATCGGTCCTGCAAGAGCACATAACAAGATCTAAAAAGTAGCACACAGCTGCGACTTTGTGCTCGCAATGATGCAGCCTTCACACACTTTAGATGTGGACAACAATGTTTTGGGCCCCCCAGAAATATCACAATACCACAGGAATTGTTAACCTGACGCTGCCAGATGGGTGGTTTGGTTTGAATCCAGCTGGCTTGTAAGGTTAAGGAATTGTTACATTTCAGTCTAAACCTGCTGAACCTACGTAACCTGCATACTGAGTTTGTCACCTTGACATAATTTGTATTTGAATAATTGCTGGGAATGTATTTGGAATATTTGAAAACACTACAGGGCCCAGATTGACCGTCACTAAGCCTTTAGTAGTGCATGGTACCTTGCAATGCAATGTTCAAAGTCAGAGACTTGTGATGGTAACACTTTACAATAAGGGTCATTAATTAAAGGTTACTAACTAACCCTTAATTAGCAGTTAACTATATAGTAATCATTTACTAATGTTGTTCATGTTAACTAAGGTATTCATTTCTTAGTTTAGGGTTAGTTAGGTTAGGGTTAGAGTTAATAAACAATGCTTACCCATGCTTATTAAGCATTAACTAACGGTTAATTAATGACCCTTATTGTAAAGTCTTACCCATGTAATAGGTGCAAGGCAATTTGATCGACCGTTTAGGGGTGATGTATGGCTTTTGCACATGCGAAAGGTTTTTGCACCCATGAAAGACTTCAGTAAATTACCGATTACCTTCAAATGAGCGAGACTGTTGCAGAGAAGAGAGAGGGAGAGCGAGGTCAGCGTTGTCTATTGATCTGTAGTCATTTCAGAGGTGGAGTTATGGGACAAATGCAGCCGTATGAGGGGACGTTCCTCGGCCATCCATCTACAGCCGAAGACGCTATAATACAAACATGAATCGTCTGGGGACTACTGTCATGTGATATATCTTCCCAAGGTGCATCCACAAAGCGCCAGGCAATATGAATTGCCTGTCCCTGTGTGTGTGTGTGTGTGTGTGTGTGTGTGTGTGTGTGTGAGTGTGTCCCCTCCTCAAAGTCAAATATTATCAGTCCGATAATATCAGATCTACCATCTGATCAAACAATGACTCACAGATTCGTGCTTTCTGCTTTGTGTTTCATTTTTCTTGCCTGTGAGAGCCTTAATCTGATATGAGGGTGATAAATGATAATGAGGAAAATGAGGTACAGCAGAACCAATTGTGAAGTCAGTTTTCACCCCAAAATAACTTGGAAATTAGAATTAGCAGAGATACAGATCCGCACACAGGGTTCATTGAACTGCGAGCTAATTAATAATGCGAAGTGTTTTTAAGCTATCTGTAGACATTTAAGAGAGGAGACTTTAGCTAATGTTACTTGCTCTCAGATAAGTGAATGGAAAGTTTTAATTGATTAAAAATAAAGAAGTATAGGCTACATACATGTTTGGTGCTGACCTTGGTCCTGAAACACAGGGAAGTCTAGACTTTTTCTTTTGAATCACTTATATTCATTCAGTCCCTGAGTACTGCCAGGACATTTTGCCCTGTGGGACATTCTCTGCTGGCAAGATACATTGTCCAGTCTGTCTGTTTGTCTGTCTGTCGCCAACACCATTGAAACATCCTGGCATTGGCCTGAGGATTTGACGTGTGTCATGGCATGTGAAGGCAGGGTAGATAAAGCAGTGGGGTTATGTAAGGTAGGGGAAGGTAAGGTAAGGTAAGGCAAATAGCAGCAGGGACAAATTAGTTCTTAAATCTATTGGTCCTGCATCTTGGCAGATTATGTCTGTGACCAGATGGAAGCAACTTGAACTCACTGAGCAGGGGGTGGCTGGCTGGCTGGGCTGGGCTGGCTGGGTGACTAGGGTCAGCAAGGATTGTCCTTTGTGGCTCTCCCTTTGTACAGTTAGGAGAGGTCATATTGATTTGTGCCTGACTGTACATTCTAACAATTCATTCTAACCTTTTCCAGTTTTTAAGTGACCCAAACCAGAGAATAACATAAAAGGTTAAAACAGACTCAAACAAGAATAAACATTCTCATAAAAGTGGCGTCAACCTTAAAACTTCTGAGATTTCGATAAAGGTACATGCACTGATGGGCCTTGGCACAAACAACACCAGTTTGGTTCAAAGGTTAACTTATCATCCATTATTGTCCCCAGTTGATCCTGTTGATCAACTCCAACTGTCTGCATAAATAACAGCAGGAAGAATAGGAGGAGGCTTCTTCATAATATTTTATATTTTCCTTAGTTTTAGACACATTTATGTCCAAGGAGTGTTTGCACCAGTCACTCAATTCATCACCATGGGCATGACAGTAAGACCATTACCTTTTGGAATTAATTTGAATTGAGCAAATTCTTCACCTCAACTCAGATGCATCACCTCAAGCTGTACTGTAGCTGTGAGTATGCACCAGCCTGGGAAATGTGGCCATCTAAATGAACTAATGTCAATCAGGACTCCTATTATAGAGACACGTCTTTCTTATTATCTGGTTTTGAAGGAAATAATTTATATTGGGCTAGATTGGAGTCCTGGCCACGAATGAACAATAATGATTTGATCATAATTACTTTGCATGCAGTGCTGACATGTAACCACAGGGTGGAGAACTTGGTCTGCTTTATTGGTGCTTTGCTCTCACTTCAGTGCATGGATGGATCTCACTCGAGCTCTTCTTCATCATCACCGAGTGTAGCGACAGGAAGAGCGGACAGTGACAACACAACCTGTCAACAAATGAGATAGAATGGAGATTTAAAATGTTCTGATGTTGTCTGCTAGGATCATGTGATGCACAGTGATGGTGATATTGGCTTGGCGCTGAGATAAGAGGGGCCTCTGTAAACAATAGGTGGTCGGTGGGGGGCGTGTCTTGGTCTACTTGCTTGGACCATGTCACGTGCTCTAGTAGTAGTAGCAGTAGCAGTTCGAGCAAGATTTCGTTGTTGTTGTTGTTTAGCTAGATCGATATTTAAAACGTTAGCTCTACTTTATTCCCATGCCACCTTCTCTGCAAAGGGCATGGGACTCCGGAGTGCGTGAGCCTTGCTCTTATACAATTACAAGTGAAGTGAGACACGTCTAACGACGTTAAAGTGAACTTTTGTGGTGGTGAGTGCATTTTCCGGCTATCTTTAATTAGTTGAATCCGATTCCGACCTGTGTGAGAAGTTAAATAGTTAAAAACAAACAGGTTACCGTGTGCATTGGTTGTTTATGAGTCTTCTAGAAATGCTGGTTCATGGTTAGGTTCATGGGTTGACGTTGTGTTATTTCAATGGTTGTTTCCGAACATGGCGTGTGCAAAGTGCACTGCAAACCAGAGCCAGTATTTCCCACTTCTCTCCATGGCGCTCGTGGTGCAAAACACTGCGTTGTAATTTGACACCCCGCTATTGGAAGAGGTGGTGAAGAGCATTGATGGTATAAAAGTACGCGAGTTTAGTATGAAAGAAAACAAAAATCCTGATTGTTATCCTGATTATTAGCCATGTATGGTTGATTTAATGAAAAGCAGTGTAATTCATTAGGCTACTTAAGTTAACTATTGTGCCCCATGGCATGATTGAAAATACACTGACCCGAAATCCTGTTAGTTGAACTATGGAATGTGTGGAATGCATGTTCACACAGCTGCGTGTGTGTGTGTGTGTGTGTGTGTGTGTGTGTGTGTGTGTGTGTGTGTGTGTGTGTGTGTGTGTGTGTGTTTGTTTGTTTGTCTGTCTATCTATCTATCTATCTATCTATCTATCTATCTATCTATCTATCTATCTATCTATCTATATATATATATATATACACACACACACACACACACACACACACACACACACACACACACACACACACACACACACACACACACACACATTCATTCGTTTTATGTTGGACCTTGTTTCTGTTGCCATACCTTGTGTCTTTTGTCCCTCCGCGGCCACTGTAGAGCCAGTTCTGTTTTCCTGAAGGTAGGCACTGCATCTGGAGTTTGCCCACATACATTGTTTTAAAATGTGTTAAATGCCCTTCACTGTTAGATTTATATCAACTGGCTGTTAAAGATGTTTTTATACTACAAAGCCAAATACTGTTTGAACATGAAGGTTGAAAAGTCGAATTTGACACTGTGTTGTATGGTTGAGCTTACGCTTAGGCTCTTCTATGTTGCCTGTCAACACTACAAACATAGAATGTATTTATTACTAAGTTAATACACTGTAGTAAGAGCCCTCGTTTCACCCAGCCACATTTCTTTGACGATTCTCGTCAAACTTTGTCTTTTAAAACAATAACCGCTCACTTTTTGGGGCAACTAGGCTTCCGATATAATAAGGTTGCCCCATGCAACCCTATCTGTGACTTCAAAGTGCAGAAATAAGGTGAGTTTAATGCCCGACACAGATTCCCTAAAGAAATTGGGCTGGGGGAAATAAGGGCTCTTACTACAGTGTCGAGTTGACACGCAACATAGAAGAGTCTGAGGGTAATGGTTGAGCTAGCTAAACACAGCATGGGTTAATATGACAAAATGTCAGCAGGCTGATTAAGGTATTACAGTGGATGTTATTAATATTTTCTCCTTATTGACTGAGCATGTATTTATTTGTTTTATTTTATTTTTGTAGTCTGAGAAACTTGACACAGTTCTGTTTTCCTGTTACAAGCTGCCTGTATGCTGTATGCTGTCTGTGTGGTGCTGAAAGAGAGAAAGGCAATAAATGCAGAAAACCCACCACAGAGTCAATATACTTTAAAAATACACAACGCAGAGACTGTTATAAGGGGTGTAAGGTCCAAGAGAGAAGAATAGGGTTAAAATTACAGATGTATTTCATGGACTGCATATTTTCATTTCTCTCGCTGGATGAAAAGGGTCCACCTGTAGCATCTCAAGGCACACACCCTTTTTTCAGAGTCTGTTTACAGCCGGGTGGGGCATTGTCTGCAAAGAAAAGCTGCGTGAAGCTAGCCACAATAAGGAAACTCCCTTATGGTAGAATAAGGTCTTGATTTCTTTCTGTATTTCTCATTCCCAGCGAGCACAAAACGTTTTTTCAACGTTGATTTTTAGTTGAAATCTGGGTGATATTGGGTTTGAACGTCTAAGACCTAATTTCACCCTCTTTTCAACCGGCTAAAATGCGGTTACAACGTCAACGTGTAAAAAAACACAATTTGGTTCATCATATTGTTAAAACATTTGTTGTAGCTTGGAATAGAGGCAATATTGATAGTGTGTGAATTGGCATTTGTCCATTTTATTGTGTAACTGAGAGTTGAAATCTGGTCTATACGAAAACTACATTTCAACGCATTTTATGTCACATGAAATATCATAAATATGGGACTATATAGGCTATGTGGTGCCAGCAAAAAGCTTCCAGGACACAACTATGGTTAATAGTTTAGCGCAATACTATAAAATAATGAATTCAGTTCCTGCAGCAACGCGCATGCGCAAGTACTTACTTGCTAGCTATACTAACCGTGACTGACTAGACTAGACCAAAGCAAGTCTGCACGGTCTGCACCAAGTGCGGAACGAGGTGCTCTGTGCACGCTATGTTATTGTAACAGACTGTATACGAGGCTCTGTGTACCTCCTCAGTCTCTGGTGTTAAATGAAGTTAACCTCTGAAGCCATAGGCTACAGCCTATATAGACAACACACACACACACAACATAATTTTAGTCTGTTACATTAATATAATAGTCTCGTACACATCACATAAAATAACTTGTCCTCCCGATCGTCGACAATCATGTAGTCTACAAGTTGTGTGCGAGATAGAGTATATATGTGCCCAGCTCTCTACAGAGTATAAGAAAATGTATAGCTCAGCGCTAGAGCGGACTGACTTGAAAGTGAGGTTCGAATCCCGCATGCGTTGCTGATTTTTTAATTTAAGATCCTGGTGAAATATGGTCTAAATCTGAACGTTCAATAAACGTCTGCAAATAGTGGGTGAAAAAACTTTCACTTTCAAACCTTCCTTGCACGTTTTTTCAACGTTGACCCTAAACGTTTTTTAAACGTCTTTTCAACCGAAAAATGCTCGCTGGGTTGAGCTATATATTAACACTGACGGCCCATTCATTCTAATGAAAGTTGCGCTCACCCAGTGCATGTGCTGAGAACGATTTTTTGACTTCTCCTTCCCAGACCCATGCAGACTCTATGGCATAGAGGCACCCCCAGTCTCTGACATGCTGGACATCTGTCATTCAGATGAGGGGTTAGCCCATTCATTGCCACTGAGTTCATGCATCTTATGGTCTACCGTCTTACTCATGAGTGTGGGTAAATGGGATCAGGAGATTGACTGCTGGTTTGGTGCTGCTGATCTTGATTTACTAGTAGATCTTTGTTCGGACCCTCAGCTATGGACACAAGCTTTAGGGAGTAACTGAAAGAATGAGATCAGGGATATAGAGTATATACATTATATACAGTAAGTGACTGAAATCCCTCAGCAATTACCACCAAAGTTGAGTTGAGTTGAGTTGAGAAAACTTTATTTATCCCCGGGGGGCAATTCAGTTTCTACAGTTCATCACCGTTGCAAGTAAACATATTGTATTTCATTTCGGTCACAAAATACAAAAATACATACATACACAAGGGAAATAGGAAAGAAGCTCAGTGTGATCAGAACCGAGATAGTGCATTTGGTTCCCCGTGTCCCTCAGCGTACATGGATCTGAGCCGCAAGGGTGCATGGACGCAACATTGTTTATACACATGTAAAGTGCATAGGGTGCATCTGTAAACAGTTGGTTTTAGAAATACATAAAAAATAAATAAAGTAAAAAAATAAAAAGTAAGATAAAAGTAAAGGAATTTGCATACAAAAAAAAAAAGTGCAAATGCTACGATACACAGTCAGTGCAGTTTTCTACTTCTCTGCATTTAACAGCCGAATGGCTGAGGGAATGAAGGACTTTGAGCAAGTCACTGAACCCCAAACTGCTCCAACAAGTGTCTTTGTGTGTCTTCTTTAGGGTACTGCACTGTCACAAGAATTGGAGGAGAAGTATTGTCTCACCCCTCCTGTACCGAAGAAGAGAGTCTTACCTGCCTGGATGATGGAGGTTGAAGTGTCACCCAAGAAGCCTTCCTCTACCCCACATCCAGGTTTTCACAGTTTTTGATACGTAACAAAGAAAATGTGTCTCCCCAATGACATCACTGATGACATCATCACTATGGCACCCATAATACTCCATTAAAATGTGTTGAGGCCGCTACAGTATATGCGCATAACACTTCTATGTTTGACACAAGCCAGTCCTCCGCCCCGGTGCCCCACTTCCGGTGCTATAGTAGTCTTCCCTTCCGGGAGGGGAGTCTGGCAGCGCTGATCTCCATTCTGGACTTGCGGAGGGAAAAAATGCTCTGTTTGGTTTAACCTAGTCTCGCATCGCTCTCCCTACAACAGGGGATCCAATCGTTTTCAGCGTGTAACAACAAGCTAGTATTGTTGATGTTGTTTCAGAGGCATTTGAGATAGACCGAGTCGTCACGGACACGGAGAAAAACAACGAACGTGTGAAGCCACATATATAGTAGCCACCTAACGTAGCTTACTACTTTGATTACCAAATACATTTAGGAAAAGTAAATAATAGAAATTGGTGCAAAAGACACAAGATGAGAAGAGCAGCTCTGGCAGGCTGCTGCCCGGAGCAGTGCTTTAAGCGCAAGTCTCAAACCACGTGATGACTTTTCATCATCCTCTGGTAGGCGTTGACGTGGGATAGTTGCATCGACACGTTGACTAGTTTATACAACCCCTAGTATGAATAGTGTTTTGGCTTGGCTTTTAATTGTTCCAATATGAACTAAGCCTTTTATTAAAGCTTTTTTAATTATTAGAAGAGTGCCTTGGTCTATTTTTAGTGGCCGGGCCAGCGAAGCGCCAGGCCACTTCTTGTATTTGCCTGTATTCTTCATCCTCCTGGGAAGTTCGACTTCCCATGGATGAAAACTAACCAAACTTTGCACAAAGGTCCAGTCCCATGCCAAACGTCTTTGACACAAATTTGGGGCCAATAGTCCTAACGGTGGCACTACAGCGACCGTCTAAAGTTTAAAACTTAAAAAATTCATAAAAAATCAGGCATACGTGCTACGGCTTTGCAACTTTCACCGAAATGTGCGCCTAAATGAGGGGAAGCTTTTGTACAATGCAACCTATGGCCAATTATGAAGTCTAAAGACCGCAAAACTGCAAAAACTGCAAAAACTATTAAACCCTACTCCTCCCACATTTTTTCTTCAAACGACACCAAACTTCAGTATCTGCATCGTTAGACTGTTCTACACAAAAGTATCAAACCAGATTTTCGATCGGTCAAAAATTGAGCCCACAGTGCATCAAAACGTTGAATTCTGGCCCCGTGTATAGCTTAATTACCTTAATTACCTTTGGCAATTAGGTTGTATTTGTGATGTCATCAGTCAGTCAAGCAATTGTGATGCCATCACTGATGTCACTCGAGCAATTGTGATGTCATAATATTTTTTTCCCCCATTGACTTGCATGGGGTTTCGAAAAATCTTGTTACATTTGGCAATTAGGTTGTATTTGTGATGTCATCAGTCAGTCAAGCAATTGTGATGCCATCACTGATGTCACTCGAGCAATTGTGATGTCATAATATTTTTTTTTCCCCATTGACTTGCATGGGGTTTCGAAAAATCTTGCAGTAAATTAGCTGTAATTCAGAAACCATAACAGCTACAGCTACGAAACTTGGTAGGGAGGTGCACAGAGGGGCCTTTTATTCTACACGAAAGAATTACACAAATTGAGCAGATGGTGGAGCTATAACAGCCCTCTTTACATTCTGGTCCATAACTTCTGAACCGTATGGTCTATCATCAAAGCCTTGAGACTTGCCCGGCCACGACCCATTGCTGCGCAGCAGCTATTTTTTCTTTTGATTTCGTCTATGTTACCCCTTTGGACCAAAGAGCACCTTCCTTTTTTAACCTTTTGACAACTGCTTTGAACGCCGCTGCCCTCCAACTTTTTTGTCTTTATGAATAGTGTTTGTTTGATAGTGTGAACTGTGCAGTCTGAGAAGGAGCTGCTGAAACCTCTGAGTCTTGTTTCCTCTCCCTTTCCTTCAAAGGGAGAAGAAAAGGCAAAGCACCGGTAACGAGCAGCACTAACGGTGGAGCGGCCAAGTGGACTGAGCCTATTGAGAGCTCCTCAGCCGAAGAGACGGAGCTCAGCGAGGAGGAGGAAACACCCAGGAAGAAGAGGGGGAGGATGAGTGATGAAGATGGAGAGCCTACATCCAGTTCCTCAGCCAAGGAGCTGGAGACTCCTTGGCTAGAAACACCCAGGAAGAAGAGGGTTCCCAGTGAGGAGGAGGAGGAAACACCCGGGAAGAAGAGGGTTCCCAGTGAGGAGGAGGAAACACCCGGGAAGAAGCGGAGGAGGATGAGTGGTGAAGATAGAGACACTCCGTCGAGAACAGTTGAGTATTGTTATTGAAAACTCAGTTGGGCTGTTGCCTTTTGTTTTTGGTCAAATTGACCTTGAGAAGTAACTTAAAGGGATAGTTGTGATTTTCTTTTATGTGGGGTTGTATGAGGTACTTGCATTCAAAAAAATTGACACTTTTTGGCTCTAACAGGGTATCAGTGCAGTGGGGTTTTTTACGTGTAATTTCTGGACTTCTAGGGATTTTTCTTGTGTGCAAAAAAATCTATAATTACCTGATGTTAGGTATTCATCCTGGAGGTAAGGCTTCAAAATTGTAGTTTCTATTGTCTTTTTGACCAAATCACTTATTTGATCACGTCCACATGGACCATGTGCACACCTTCAAACTGAGTATTATCATAGAAATGTAAATAATGTGCAGAGCATCCCTGTATATGAGTGGCAGCTATTGATCTTTGGAGGTGCTGATAGCCTATCGACAATTGTGATCACATGTACACGTACATGCACACAGGGAGAGCCCAATACAAGACGGGCAAGACGAAAACAATGTCTGGGAAGCGCAGATTTTCTTTATACAAGTGCTGTTGTGTCAGAATTAGGGGTGTAACGGTACACAGAAGTCACGGTTCGGTACGTACCTCGGTTTCAGGGTCACGGTTCGATACGTACGAGTTCAGTACAACGGGGGGGGAAAGCAAAAATAAATCCCAAATGCATAAGGCTAGGGTTCTTTTCATTTATTTTGAACCTGTGGCATTTATTTTGAACAGGCAATACTAGTGCACCACCTAGTGTCGTAAATGTGTACAGCCTGGCCCTGTATAATTTAAGCGGTAAACACTAACAGTGAACATACATTCTCTTGCATTAGGTTATATTTTTATGTAGGGCCGGCTGGAGAAAAAGAATAGGTCACAATCAGCTACAAAACTGAAAAGCATCTCGTTATAAAAATACAAAAATGAATAGAATAAAAAATAAAACTTGTACAATAGCGCTAGTGTGCTATTCATACACATGGTCGCGTTAGTAGAACAAGGTTTTACATTTCCCATGCACTGTAGAGGAAGTGGGCGGTCACCGTGAGGTTAGTACACTGGCAGGTGCAGTGGACAGAAACTTTCCCACACAGCTGATTTGAAAGAAGGAGGCGGCTCTTGTAGCTCCTATGTCTCATCTGCAGCACTCGCCATAGTCAAAGTGAAAGAATTGTCGTCTTCCACATCTTGTTTTGGTGTGTCTTTCTTCTGTGGTTGGTTCTCGTTCTTTAATGGCGTTCAAACAGTGTTTAGGTGCTTTTACCACCACCTTCTGGATTGGAGGGTGTATCGGCGTATTCTTCGTATAGCTGCACGCACCGAACCGTGACGCCCATACCGTGATGGCACCGGATGAATACACGTACCTTTACACCCCTAGCCTGAATCTAATCTATATGGATGTAGGTGGGGAGAGCGACCAAGAGCGAGAGCCAGGATCCCCGGGCCGCGGAGAGTGGAGACAGCAGCGAGGATGATGTAGCCCGGGCTGTGTTTGAGGGCTGGGAATCGGATAGCCTGTCATCACTGCCACCCGAGTCCGACATTTCTGACTCGGATTCAGAGTGGGTCCCCCCAGGGGCCAACGCCCCCGGCTTTCCGATTGAGACAGACGAGGAAGAGGAGGAGGAGGAGGAAGAGGAGGAGAAGGAAGCTGGTCCCCCGCCTGAATGGAAGTCCAAAGACAAAAATGTTATTTGGTGGCCAAATAACCTGCATACGTATCATTATGCTGTGCCCGCCCCTGCAGCACCTCCGGGGATAACCAAATATGCAATCCAGAAGAGTGATTCGCCGCAGGCCGCCTTCCGGCTATTTATCACCCCAGGGATCATTCAGGTCCTCGTGGAAATGACAAACCTGAGCGTGGCCCGGAGTTTCCCGGACTGGCAGCCTATGGATGTCACCGAAATGGAGGCCTACATTGGGCTGGTCCTACTGGTTGGGCTGTACCGGTCCAAACATGAGAGGATACGCAACTTGTGGGAAGAAGGGACGGGGCGCCCCATCTTCCGGGCCACGATGTCCCGCAGACGGTTCGAGCAAATCGCAGCCAACTGCAGGTTTGACCTTTTTTCTTTTAATTATTATTAGTAGTAGTATATTTTATTATTATAACTGTAATTATATGAAGAAAGATGAGATCTGCAGCACACAGTCAAATTCAGCAATTTAATTCAGGTGCAAACAGAGACTGACGTTTCAACACTACAAGTGTCTTCATCAGAGTTGGTTTGACTCTTTGCAAGGTTCCTCAGCTGAAGTGAGGATTTCCCTCTGTATTTATGATTATAATTATCATATTTCTTATTTGCCTCATCATCTAATGATGTCAAGGTGTTTTGGCACTTAGAATAATTAGGCAAATACTAAATATGATAATTATGATTATTATATTTATTGAATATTATTTCTATTGACAGATTTTACATTTTCCTCAGGTTTGATGACAAGGAGGCCCGCCAGCGGCGGCGGCACGGCCCCGACAAGCTCGCCCCCATCCGGGCCGTATGGGAGCTGTTCTTGGCGCGGCTTCCTCTCTGCTTCAAACCGGGGAAAGATATCTGCGTGGACAAGATGATAGTCCCATTCAGAGGCCGGTGCAGCTTCACGCAGTCCGTGCGATTCCACCCGTGCCGGTACGGCCTGAAGATTTGGACCCTCTGCGACGTCGCCACCTCCTACGCCTATTCCATGCAGATATACACCGGGAATGAGGGAGCCACGCCTGAGACCAAGACCAACCAGGGGAAGCAGGTGGTGCTCGACCTGACAGCTGGGCTCCATGGCACCGTGACTTGTGATACATCTTTCACAAGCCACGGTCTCGCCGAGGAGCTGCTGAGGCGGCGCTTGTCCCTTGTTGGGATGATCCGGAAGAGCAGCCCGGAGCTGCCCCCCCAACTGCTGGGGGGGGGGGAGAACCTGTCCAGCCTCTTCGCGTTCACGACCCAGGCGATGGCGGTGAGATACATCTCCAAGCAGCGGAAAAACATGGTCCTCTTGTCAACAAAACACCGTGCGGCGGAGTTCAGCAAGACAGACCACCGCAAGCCCCAGATAATTATGGACTACAACCGCTGCAACGGGGCAGTTGTCAACCTGCAAAAGGTGTGTATTTCATGCTATTCTAACTTTATTATTTTACTCTGTAGCCTATTTTATGGCTGAATTTACATTTGTCTAATATTTATAAATAGTGCTAAATATGTATTGCATATATTTATTGCATTTGACTAACTATTTATTTATTATTATATAATTATCATTATCATATTTATTATTTGCCTAAGTATACTATTCTAATAGAATAATAGCGAAATGCCTCATCATATAATTTTTTATCTAATAGGCTATTTGCACATGAAGGAGAGGAAGAATACACATGTATTTATTTGTCTTTTCTTTTGTCTTTTTTTTTATTACAGTGTGTTGGGATGTACACCGGCCGGCAGAAGACTTACCGGTGGCCCATGGCACTGTTCAACACCATGCTGGATGTCGGCTTGTTCAACGCGTTCGTCATCTGGTGTGAGGTGGATCCTCAGTGCTATGGGCAGAAGTCATTCCATCAGCGCCGGCGGCTGTATATTGAGGAGGTGGCCAAAGCCCTCATCACCCCGGCCATGGCACGGAGGGAGCGCATGCCGAGAGAAGCGAGTGCTGCAGCCCTGGTCTGCGGGGCTCGAGCTGCACTTGACCCTTCGAGAGCTGCAGCTGGAGCCAAGGCCGCACTAAGCAGAAGGAAGTGTATGGTCTGCAAGAAGGGGCGCTCGTCAGTGGTTTGCGCCAAGTGTAGCAGGAATGCCTGCACCAATTGCTGGACGCGGGTGGTGGAATGCAGGATCTGCAAGCCCTAGGAGGACTGATTCTATCTGTGTGTGTGTGTGTGTGTGTGTGTGTGTGTGTGTGTGTGTCTCTCTCACACTCACACACACACACACACACACACACACTCATTCAATACATCATTCAATAAATCTTGTTTTTTTCCCCCAAACTGAACTCTTGTGTTTTTGCTTTATTTCTAGAGCAAAATAAGGTAATACTAATGGTAAATGGTAAAACACATTAAAAACTACACATTTGAAGCCGTTACTCCAGGATGAATGTCTAACGTCATATAATTCATGATTGTATGCAAAACTGGCTAGAGGTTTTAAAAATAATCACCTTTTGCACTTTTTATGGGCTTTATAATGGCTTTATAAATGTGATTTTGCTCTAAATCTGACACTGCACAAAACATATAAAAATGGCTCAAATTCAATATTGCTGCCAGTCATTGACATATCCCAGGCTCTGATATTCCATTAAAAAAAAATCCATTTTGCATTTTTGGGATGGAAAATCATTCACTTTTTGTGCTTTTCACACTATAATTATGTAAACAAACTGGCATTTAAGGGGTAAAATTCTGAATAGGAATAAAATGTTGCTTCCATGATGATGGGTGAGCCTATTAATAAAGAAGAAAAATGAACGATACATTACAGGCATTCCACACATTCCATGATCCACAATGTGGAACTAATACTATTAGTAATAGGATTTCCGGGTTTGTGTATTTCTGTAGGGGTTAAACCCATTAAAAAAAAATCCCACTGCCTTTCCAGCATAAAATCATACATTCTATTATATCAGGCATTCAGTTCATTTTCTCATGTTTGGCCTATGGGGCAAATACACATTCCGGCCGACCAATCGTGTAAATTCATGACTTTGTCAGACAATAAAAACATCAGGCATCTGGCGGCGCTGCAAAGATGCAGCTGCAGAGAAAACCAAAATAAAGTCTCGCTTTTGACCCCGAAAGTGTGGCTTTTGCATGTTCCTCCCGACCACATATTCCATCCGACCATTTTTGACCAAAGAGCACCTTCATAAAGCTTGACTTCACCTGCAGTGAACGCTGGTGCCCACTTTATCCTTTGATTATACTCTGACCTTGTTGAACTTGCTTTGTGATACAGGCCGTGGACTCTGAAGAGGAACTGCCCAAAACTGAGGACGTCAACACGGATAATGAAGTCGATTTTACGCTGATGTCTGATACCTCCGGTGACTCCACTGATTGTGGGTCGGACACGGAGGACACAGCGGGTCCTTCTGATCACGAGCGTGGGGAGACTGGGAAAGGGTGGAAATCAAAGAATGGGCAAATTGTCTGGTTTCCCGCTTACGCTGAGACTTACAGTGGCTACAAACAGCCAGCCACTCCCCGTGCCAGCGTGGTCCCAGGACCCACACAGTATGCCATCGCACGTATCAGCACACTGAAGTCCTGCTTCCATCTCTTCATCACAGAAGAGATCCAGCAGCTTGTTTTGGATAACACAAACCTGCGGGGGAGACGTGACATCAAAGGTTGGAAAGACATAGATGCCACTGACCTGCAGGCATACATGGGGCTGCTGATTCTGGCCGGCGTCTACAGGTCACGCAACGAGGCGACCCTCAGCCTGTGGGATGGCCAGATGGGACGGGCCATCTTCCGGGCCACCATGTCCCAAGGAAAATTCAGCGACATATCCAGAGCCATGCGGTTCGATGACAAGCAGACACGATCGGCACGTCGGCATCGTAGGAACGGCGACAAGTTGGCTGCCATTTGGGAGATCTGGGAGAAGTGGGTGCATCGCCTCCCCCTTCTGTTCAATCCAGGCCACGACATCTGTGTAGATGAGCAGCTCCTCCCCTTCAGAGGCCGCTGTGGGTTCCGCCAGTACATGCCCCGCAAACCTGCAAAATATGGGATCAAGATTTGGGCCACCTGCGACGTCAGGACGTCGTATGCGTGGAAGATGCAAATCTACACGGGGAAATCTGCTGACAGTGCTCCGGAGGTGAACCAGGGAAAGAGGGTGGTCCTGGACATGACGGAGGGGCTCCAGGGGCACACCCTGACATGTGATAACTTTTTCACCTCCTACGCACTGGGGCAGGAGCTTCTGAAAAGGAAAATCACCCTGGTCGGTACCATTCGGAATAGCAAGCAAGAGCTTCCCCCGAAGCTGCTGGAGACGAAGCAGAGAGCGCCCCAGTCCTCTCTCTTTGCCTTCACCCAGACGCACACAGCGGTGTCCTACATCATGAGACGCGGGAAGAATGTGCTGATGCTCAGCACCAAGCACCGCCAGCCATTTGTGAGTGACGCGGACCACAAGAAGCCAATGATCATATTGGACTACAACCGCTGCAAAGGAGGTGTCGACAACCTGGATAAGGTACTGTATGTGCTATTACCCATCGATTATGCTAGCGGTGCAACTAACGCTTATTTTCATTGTCGACTATTCATATTTCCTTCTGCCCCCCCCTCTCCAGTGCCTGGGCACATATAGCTGTAAGCGGAAGACCAACCGGTGGCCGATGGCAGTTTTTGCCAACATGCTGGACATCTCCGCATATAACAGCTACATCCTCTGGACGGATGTCGACCCCTCCTGGAACAAGGGGAAGAATTACCGCCGGAGGATTTTCCTTCAAGAGCTGGGTATGCAGCTGGTTGCCCCGCTCATCCAGAGGAGAGAGAGAATGCCCCGCACTCCAGTTGCTGCTGGCTTAGTGGCAGAGGCGCAAGCTGGCCAGCGACAGCCAGGGCCTGCCGCGCACCCACCTCCCTCTCCCCGGGCCGGCCCGCGCCCTGACCCCAGCTTGGGTGGCAGGCGGACCTGCCAGTTCTGCACGGGAAAGGCGAAAAGCAGGGTTACTACGACCTGCACCAAATGTGAGATGCCCACCTGCAAGGAACACGGTGCGCTCATTTGTGCACCCTGCTTAGACAAGCTGGACTGAACTAACTCTCTCTCTCTCTCTCTCTCACACACACACACACACACACACACACACACACACACACACACACACACACACACACACACACGCACACATACACACTCAGTTTGATGTTTTTGTGTGTGAAATAAATTGTTCTTTTTCAAAGTGAACTTGAATTTCTTCTTTATTTCCAGAGCAAAATAAGGTAATAGGTTATGAGAAGGTAAAAAAAACTTCAACTGAAGTTGAATAGCAGTAATAAAAAATCACTTTTATCTTGTGGAAAATATTTTTTTTGTGTTGTTTCACTATCAAAAGAGTTGCATTATGTAAACAAACTGGCATTGAAAGGGTTAAAATTCTGAAAATGAATAAACTGTATGATGAGTTTTAGATTTAGCAAAAAAAACAAAACATTATTTTGTCACCCTTGTGATACCCTTCATTAATCAAACTAAGATACAGCAGTGCTTTAGTCAAGTCACTATATCTCGACTCCGAGTTGAGTCTCGAGTCCACAGTGTTCGAGTCCAAGTCCGAGTCACCAAAGAAGAGTCCAAGTCGAGCCCCCATTATCTGAGTCCAAAGTTACTGAACACATCGACATCTTTAGCCAAATCATTAGGGCCTATTATCAATTAGGAAGTCCAAATACATGAATGCTTGAGAGAGTCCAATTCCGAGTCATCAGTGCTCAAGTCCAAGTTGAGTCACGAGTCCTGAAAATGAGTCCAGGACTCAGACTCGAGTCAAAGTCCTGGACTCAAGTACAGCACTACAACACTGCAATGCACGTATCCTGTGTGTGTATGTGTATGTGTGTGTGTGTGTGTGCGTGCGCGCATGCATTATTTTATTTTATCTTGTAATTTAGCTTTACTGTTTATATTCCTTACTTGTATTTAGAACACGGCTCTTTTGAATACTCGATTCTGATTGGTCAATCAACAATATTCACCGGTCATTATTTCTCGACAACCGACCGCTGCTCTGCCACACCTGGATTAATCAGTTGATAAGAGCCTTTTGTCAGCAAGCCACTACTAATTAGGCCAACCAGTTGCAGCTGTGGTGTCTTGTGTGCCAATTACGAATGAAACCGCTTTGTCGTTGAAAACGCTATTAAAAAATATATTTGAATAATTATTTTTGTCAGATTATTGAATGATTTAGTTGTAGGCCGTGTTCTAAGCGGGATAATGTATATTGAGGCGGTGATTACTGGGAAATAATGACCTTCAGGTGAACGATTAAGCCCTCCGCTACGCGTCGGGCTCAATCCACCTGTCGGTCATTATTTCCCCCGTAATCACCGCCTCAATATACATTATCCCTTACGTATAGCCTCTTCTATACCATCGAGTAGGCCTATATAAAATTGTGCTATTCACTCTTATGTCTTACACAGTTGACTAAGTTTTGGCAAGAAAGAGATGTATGGAACTCGGCGCACAGGAGCCTTCAGGGCGTGTCTGCTGAATTGATGTCACTTGGCCGCACGGACACTCGCGGTCCTCTTGGATGTGTCAGGTATAAATCAAGATTCAGTCAGTCAGTCAGTCATGGTCATGGACCTTTAGTGAGTTTAGCGGGGAAAGGGGCCGTAGCTAGGGATAGGAAGGTGGTAGAGAGTTAAGATTCGAGGGGTGGGTAGGGGGAGGGGGTGACTGAAGGGGGGAGGGAAAAGGGGTCATAGTAGGGATAGGAAGGCAGTAGAGAGTCGGGATTTGAGGGGTGGGTAGGGGGGATGTGGGTGGTGGGAGTAGGCATGCTTTGAAAAAGATGAAACCGCACACTCTGGCTCAGATGCAAAGATTTAATGGACAGACGTTTCGGCCTGGTGGCCTTTGTCAAGTCATATGACAAAAGGCCACCAGGCCGAAACGTCTGTCCATTAAATCTTTGCATCTGAGCCAGAGTGTGCAGTTTCAATTTTTCAATGGATTTAATTATGCTCGTCACTGATACTTTACCGTGTGCATTTTTTTTACTTTGATAATGGGAGTATAGGCATTCTGCCATAAAGCTGAATGGCCACACCACTGTGCTGTGGGCTTAAAGATTTGCGCTTGTTTAATGCTCCAGACATTTTTACTTATTTATTATTAATATTTATGTACATGTATAAAGAGCCAAAGTCACACCCACTTTTCATTGGCAGATTTCATCTGCCATTTTATTTTCCGTAGACATTTCGCAAAATGCTTATGAAAATAGTTTTGCTTGGTCAAACCAAGCAATTCAGCTATATTTAGAATCAGGAGAGACTACCAACACTTAAAAGCAAAATGTCAAAATACTACTACTAATAATAATAAGCATTTTCATTTTATTTTATTTTTATTTTTTATTTTTTTTAGGTTTTGGTCCAAGTGAAATGTGGTCTCTTGATTCTATATATAGCTGAATCGCGTGGTTTGACGAAGAAAGTAAGCATTTAATGAAATGTCTATGGAAAAATAGATGGCGGATGAAATCCCTTGGTTCGTATGCCTAAACCAGAAGAGAGCGTGACTTTGGCTCTCTGTTGTCCTGTATGGATAAGCCGATACATAATCCAGTAGATAATTAAATATGTTACAAGAATACATACATGTTATTGTATCCCTAAGGGCTTTGGAGCTGTTAAAGCCTTTTGTTTGTTTTGTAGTGGAGCTCAGCAGAGAAGTCAGTGCGCTTGTTGGCAGCTGTATAGTTGTTTGTCAGTAACACTGCGCTCGGTGGCAGCTGTACAGTTGTTTTTTCGGTAACACTTTACAATACTGTAACACAAAAACTGGGTAGATACTGAGGAACTAGTCAGGAACGAACCATTAGCTCATGAATAGTTCATGATTAGTTCATGAATAGTTAATAGGTAGTTCCTTAATGGTGACCATTAGTTACCATGTTAACAAACCAGTAAGTAATGATTACTTCCTTAAAAAAACGTTTTTCTTTCACTAGTTCATGAGTAGTTAAAGGGTAGTTACTTAAGAACAGACTATTAGTTACCATAGTTGTTACTAGGGAATTAATCATTAGTTCATGATTACGTCACCATTAGTTACCATATGTGTGACCCCTCAAGTAAAGCAGGCCATCATACTTAGTTGTTACTAGGGAGTGCATCATTACTTCATGATTACTTTACCATGAGTTACCATGTGTGTGCCCCTCAAGTAAAGCAGGCCATCATACTTAGTTGTTACTAGGGCGTTCATCATTACTTCATGGTTACTTTACCATGAGTTACCATGTGTGTGCCCCTCAAGTAAAGCAGGCCATCATACTTAGTTGTTACTAGGGAGTGCATCATTACTTCATGGTTACTTTACCATGAGTTACCATGTGTGTGCCCCTCAAGTAAAGCAGGCCATCATACTTAGTTGTTACTAGGGAGTGCATCATTACTTCATGGTTACTTTACCATGAGTTGCCATGTGTGTGCCCCTCAAGTAAAGCAGGCCATCATACTTAGTTGTTACTAGGGAGTTCATCATTACTTCATGGTTACTTTACCATGAGTTACCATGTTTGTGCCCCCTCAAGTAAAGCAGGGCTTCATACTTAGTTGTTACTAGGGAATGCATCATTACTTCATGATTATCTTACCATCACCCTACACTATAACAAATTAATACAAGAGTTGTTCCAGGTGAGGATTAAACCCTTGGCCCCAAGATCACAAGATTGTTAGTCTGGTTCTCTACCAACTGAGCTATCCAGACTGCTGAATTGGTGCAGTTGGTAGAGCCTATAGTATAGGCTCTGCAGAGCCAGAGACCAAGTACAGGTCCATGTCTGTCACACATTTTGTTTTGGTCTCAGGGGGCCGTCCTTAACCACCCAGACATAGATATGTATCTACAGCTGGCTACCGTGAGACTAGGTCTGGAAGGATTTTAATCAGGAGCATCAAGTCCAGAGTCTGTATTTTTCCTCTTCAAATATTACCCTCAAATATGACCCTTCTTCAAATACTACCCTTGGCGTTGCGCACCGCTCGAATTTGCCACGGAGCGCTGCGCTCAAAGTTCAAATTATTTCAACTTTGACCTAGTTACTGCACTGACCTTTCATGAGCGCAACCAATGTCGCCTAGCAACAGCTACTGCTGCTCTTCACTCTGAGCAAAGAGTAGACCTCTTATCATGTGAAGGCAGCTTCAGGCTAACTGTTAAGGTCAGATCCCGTCATCAGATTAAAATGTCAATTGATTAGTAATTTGATAAAAACAGCGGACAAATTATTAATAAATTATATTATATAAATTATTATTATTATGACATAATTTGGTGTGTCATTGGTCTAAAGGCCTAGGCTATAGACTACAAATGAAGCTAAAGGCTAAATTAATGATAATTAACCACATTCGAGAAACCCCACTGTAACACTACTAATCATGCTACCGCCACCCACAGGCATAGTGGTTGCACTACTCTTCTATGCCTGTGGGTGGCTTTAGTGCTCAACGAAAGCTGTATGAAATCATTTCTTTGGTTTGGCCAATTTAAGATTAATTTTTCATGTTTATGGGGCAATTAGGTGAAGTTGGACAATTTCCCACAGCACACGTGACGATCTCGACAAGAAAGACACTGCTCTCTCTCCTCACATCTTCTACACGGCTCCGCCTGGCAAGCTTATTCAAAGGTGAGAACCTGAAAAATCAGATGTGACCGTTTATTTTTGTGTGTTACTGCAACAACATAATTCCCGGCATAATTAGTATGTATTATACTTGAGTTTTGCAGAGGAACAGGATATCATCAGCTCATTCCAAACAAAAGCGAGCAGCTGCTATTCTCTACACAGCAAAGGGATTACACAGTCATTATGAAAGAGGATGTGAACGTCAGTGTCTCCGTCTTCAGCAGCCACTGACTCACATCAGCTCATTGCACAGTGACTGTCATAACGGTGGATCAGTGGTTAGCACTGTTGTTTCACAGCAAGAAGGTCCCGGGTTCGAACCCTGGTCCATCCCAGGTCCTTTCTGTGTGGAGTTTGCATGTTCTCCCCGTGTTAGTGTGGGTTTCCTCCGGGTGCTCCGGTTTCCTCCCACCATCAAAGACATGTATGTTCGGGTTAATACTGCTGTCAGTGCCCCTGACCAAGGCACAATTGAACTGGACTTGGTCCCCATGCGCTGCACTGTGGCTGCCTACTGCTCCTACTGTATATAGGTACCTCGTAGAGGATGGGTCAAATGTAGAGCATGAGCTTCCCCACGGGGAAAATAAAGGATACTTCTACTGAGACATAGTGAAGTGTGCCTTACCAGCCAGGCTTCCACCGGTGCTCGTCTTTCAGGTCAGTTCAGCCAGAACTCAATAGGCTCTGCGGCCTGCAGCGTGTCCACTGGGCTGGAGTGGGAGATGTGCGGGTGACAGTGCTGTGAGCATTTGTCTGTGCAGCACAGAGACTAGTGAACAAAGCACTGCCATCAGCAGTGAGACTGCGGCGGGCTCTCTGACTGCCAACCAGACAGCCCTGACAGCTCCATTTAATCAAGCAAATCACAGGCTGCTTACTGGAGCTTTTTCCCCCTGTGAGATTTGTGCATCTCAGAAGGCATTCTGCCACAGCAGTCGGAAGCTTTCCAGAGTTCAGTGTTTATGGATTTGTTAAATGTATTTCTGTGGAGCTATTTAACTGTAATATGGCATGACTCTCGATATGAAGCTATGAATGATCGATAAATCGATCGATTTTTCTATCTATCTATCTATCTATCTATCTATCTATAAGATTCTGATGCAGTGGTTGGTAAATAAAACCAATTTTTAAGCCTTTATTCACAGAGAACATTTGTGCTGCACAAATCTGACTAAACCACAAGTGTATTTGGGATTTGGGGTGGAATGTTCTGGACCTGTTCCATTATGGTCATATGGGCTTGTCTCCTGATCCTGCTGGTATGCAGCTGGACTGCTGCCTTGTCAGCACTTGTGTCGAAATGTTGACTTTGTGCCTACCTTTTATGGGATCTTTTTCATGGGATTTCATGTCCATTGTTTGTTGTTTGTCTGCAACATTTATGCTTGGCTTGGTCTGTTGCTTCTTTGACTACCTAGTTATATAAGTACAATCTTAATCAAATGCCCTGCTTGCTGAAACTGTCAGGCAGCTTCCTGCAGCCTTTATGAGCAGTTCTTTGGGGGATGGGTCAGTGTTGTAAGGCTGTGCTGCTGATCCCTTACTGTGTCCAGCTCTGATGAGGTCATAGCTGTGTGGATCATATGTTACATAAAAACTGTGTGTGAAAGTCCTAATCCTCAACAAGACATTATGCAACGATTTTAGCAAAGGCCGCCCATCTGTCAATCACAGAAATAATATCATGGGTGAAAACATATTCCGGAGTCATTACATTACATTAAATTACATTACATTACGTCATTTAGCGGAAGCTTTTTCCAAAGCGACTCACAAATAGCACATTTTGTTAACAGTAGTGAAATCAACTGCAACACAGTCCGTGTCAGCTCAGACTTTTTAAAAGGGAATAGAGTAGCATTTGTTGAAAGTTGTTTTAAGAAAGAATAAATAGCATTAGTTGGATTTTTTTTTAAGAAGAAGAAGAAGAATGGTTAGTTCAAGAAGGGTCCAGGTGTAGCCTGAAATGGTGTGTTTTTAGCCTCTGTTCGAAAGATGGGTCCTGATAGAAGGGGGGAGCTCATTCCACCATTGTGCTGCCAAGGATGAGAAGAGCCGTGACCTTTTGAGCCCACGTAGTGATGGAGGGGCAAGGTGATCTGCAAGGATGGAGGAGTGGCGGGAGTGAGGCGAGGTTTGGAACCTGACCATAGATGATACATAGGGAGGGGCAGTCTGGTGTACTGCCCTCCCAGTAGACGAGTACCAGTGTCTTGAATTTGATGTGTGCCGAGATAGGAAGCCATTGAAGGGACCGGAAGAGGGGAGTGACGTGAGAGAATATAGGTTGGTTGCAGTGTCTTAAACCTGTATTCTTTCGAATGGCCTGCAGGGGGCCTAACCAATTTGTTTATGGTCTTCCGTTTTGAAGCCTGGAGTATGGCATTCTGGCCGTTGTCATCTTTGTTCTCAACATGAGCCCAGGGGAGTCCCACAGAGCCGCAGTGCAGCCTGCTGTTGGTCCATAATCGTCAAGCTGTGCAATCAATGGACAGGTGACCTGTCAATCACGCCCCAAAACATAGTCTGTTTCTATTTTACTCTAAATGGGAACATAATTTACAAAATTAACATTTAAGAAGACTTCCAACTAGCGATTGAGACTCATTAGGAAAGTGTTTAGTGAGGCCATAAATCAAGTGAGAAGTATGGTAATTTTCCCATTGCCTTCCATACAATCAGACTTATTTTTGCAACCAGTGTAGTCACCCCCTGCAGGCCATTCGAAATAAATCAGGTTTAAGACACTTCCGCTTTGGCTTCAATTTTCACAAACGGCACTACCCCCTTGTATGTAACACATTTATGTGTGATGAATTGTTTACACTTTAAATTAGGGGACACAGAAAGCCTTGTAAATGAATTGTAACTGATTATCATAACAGGTGAGGAACACTTTGTAGTTTGTATTGCAGTGCTTTTTTACTAAAAGTGTAAGTGTATATCACATTTGTGATATGTTAACATAGCACTTATTAATAATCTACAGATGTATATTCATATTTTGTAAATGATTAGTTCTTCATTAACTAAAGGCTTATAAATTACGTATGAGTTATGAATGAACGTTATTACGAAGGGTTACCAAAAAATCATATCAAATGGGGGTCCATGGTCTAATTTGTGTCAGTTTAGGGGTCCTTGATGTGGAAAAGGTTTGAGAACCACTGGGCAAGGCCTACTGACTGTATGCAGTGAGTGTGTATCATGTGTCGCTGTCCCTGGTTCTGAATCTGCCAGTCAGGAATGTCACTGACTGTACACATTCCTGTTGTCCGGGGAAAAGCTTGCATTTCCAAAATGTGAAATTTCAGGAGCTAAAGACGTCCAGCACGTTTAAATTTTTTTCCATCTGAAACTTCCCTCAATTAAAACCATGAAAATAACCGAAATTGGAGTTACGCCTTTTTCCACATGACAACAGCAATATTAAAAGTCAATGACGTGCTCTCAAGGCTGCCTACGGCAACAGAGGAGGGTGTACTGTCGGTTAGCAGCCTATCTTCTCAGCATACTAAGCACGGGTCACGACAGCCTACCATTCATCGGAGGAGAGCCTGTAGGCTACTAGGAGGAGGGGCGAGAGGGAATCCCAGGCAAGGGTTGTTACAAATAATAGCCTATCGTGCTGCAGCCTGTCCACAGTATCATACTGGAAGCGAAGGGGTCGGGGAGCGCCGAGCAACGAACGGGTACGCTATTAGTAGAAACTTTGACCGTATTTATTATAAAAGAAGACAATTGATCGAAGGACGTGCTCTCCTGCGCCGCGCGTCCTCCTCACCCCCGGTGCTGTTACCGGTGCGGACAGAGACTGCTCAGCTGTAATGTCAACCCGACCGAGGAGCTTCAGACCAACGCTGCTGCAGCTCAACCGCGGTACGAGCGTGTATAAATTCGATCGGTTGTTTTCATCTTGGCTTGTCCCGACGGTGAACTCGTCGCCGTTTGTAAACGAATGTGGACAGAAGCCATGATCCACTGTGCAGTAGAAGGATCGGCTGGTCATTCGTGAGCATTGCGTTTGCAGCCTGTCACTGGCCGGCCAGGCCTACGGAACTGCGGTGAAGCCAGCCTACTCTCGCTGTTGCCTCGTCAAGCCAGCCGCTCCTACATTTCAAGGGCGCCCTTATTGCAGACCTTACGGTAAATACACCGCGCGTTGACCAACTTCAGGGTTTCAAAATAAAATGTCAGGTTTTTGAAAGGCAATAACAGAGATGTGTCGAATTGTCGATGATTTTACCAGCCAGCCAGTGTATTCTACACTGATTTTGAGTCATTAGGTCACATGACCTGGAAGGTATTCAGCCGTAAATGCTTATTTTTCGAGGAAGAAAATAATATGAAATATATGGAGTATTAAACTCCAATAAAAATAGGTGTGTCCTAACCAGGCTGTGCAGTAATGCCATTCTACATTGATTTCGAGTCATTAGCTCATATGAGCTGGGAGTTATTGAGCCGAAAAGCCACATATTTCCATAAAGAAATGAATTATGAAATTTGGGGAGTATTAAACTCCAATAAAAAAAGGTGTGTCCTAACCAGGCAGTGTAGTAATGTCATTCTACATTGACTTTGAGTCATTAGCTCATATGACCTGGGAGTTATTGAGCCGAAAAGCCACATATTTCCATAAAGAAATGAATTATGAAATTTGGGGAGTATTAAAGTCCAATAAAAGAAGGTGTGTCCTAACCAGGCAGTGTAGTAATGTCATTCTACATTGACTTTGAGTCATTAGGTCATATGACCTGGGAGTTATTGAGCCGAAAAGCCACATTTTTCTATAAAAAAATGAATTATGAAATTTGGGGAGTATTAAACTCCAATAAAAGAAGGTGTGTCCTAACCAGGCAGTGTAGTAATGTCATTCTACATTGACTTTGAGTCATTAGCTCATATGACCTGGGAGTTATTGAGCCGAAAAGCCACATATTTCCATAAAGAAATGAATTATGAAATTTGGGGAGTATTAAACTCCAATAAAAAAGGTGTGTCCTAACCAGGCAGTGTAGTAATGTCATTCTACGTTGACTTTGAGTCATTAGCTCATATGACCTGGGAGTTATTGAGCCGAAAAGGCGAATTTTTCAGAAAATGCATGTTTCCATAAAGAAATTAATCATGAAATATGGGGAGTATTACACTCCAATAAAAAAAGGTGTGTCCTAACCAGGCAGTCTAGTAATATGATTCTACATTGATTTTGAGTCATTCGGTCACATGACCTGGGAGTTATTGAGCCGAAAAGGCGAATTTTTCAGAAAATGCATGTTTCCATAAAGAAATTAATCATGAAATATGGGGAGTATTAAACTCCAATAAAAAAAGGTGTGTCCTAACCAGGCAGTCTAGTAATATGATTCTACATTGATTTTGAGTCATTCGGTCATATGACCTGGGAGTTATTGAGCCGAAAAGCCAAATTTTTCCATAAAAAAATGAATTATGAAATTTGGGGAGTATTAAACTCCAATAAAAGAAGGTGTGTCCTAACCAGGCAGTGTAGTAATGTCATTCTACATTGACTTTGAGTCATTAGCTCATATGACCTGGGAGTTATTGAGCCGAAAAGCCACATATTTCCATAAATAAATGAATTATGAAATTTGGGGAGTATTAAACTCCAATAAAAAAAGGTGTGTCCTAACCAGGCAGTGTAGTAATGTCATTCTACATTGACTTTGAGTCATTAGCTCATATGACCTGGGAGTTATTGAGCCGAAAAGGCGAATTTTTCAGAAAATGCATGTTTCCATAAAGAAATTAATCATGAAATATGGGGAGTATTAAACTCCAATAAAAAAAGGTGTGTCCTAACCAGGCAGTCTAGTAATATGATTCTACATTGATTTTGAGTCATTCGGTCATATGACCTGGGAGTTATTGAGCCGAAAAGCCACATTTTTCCATAAAAAAATGAATTATGAAATTTGGGGAGTATTAAACTCAAATAAAAGAAGGTGTGTCCTAACCAGGCAGTGTAGTGATGTCATTCTACATTGATTTTGAGTCATTCGGTCATATGACCTGGGAGTTATTGAGCCGAAAAGCCACATTTTTCCATAAAAAAATGAATTATGAAATTTGGGGAGTATTAAACTCCAATAAAAGAAGGTGTGTCCTAACCAGGCAGTGTAGTAATGTCATTCTACATTGACTTTGAGTCATTAGCTCATATGACCTGGGAGTTATTGAGCCGAAAAGCCACATATTTCCATAAAGAAATGAATTATGAAATTTGGGGAGTATTAAACTCCAATAAAAAAAGGTGTGTCCTAACCAGGCAGTGTAGTAATGTCATTCTACGTTGACTTTGAGTCATTAGCTCATATGACCTGGGAGTTATTGAGCCGAAAAGGCGAATTTTTCAGAAAATGCATGTTTCCATAAAGAAATTAATCATGAAATATGGGGAGTATTACACTCCAATAAAAAAAGGTGTGTCCTAACCAGGCAGTCTAGTAATATGATTCTACATTGATTTTGAGTCATTCGGTCAAATGACCTGGGAGTTATTGAGCCGAAAAGGCGAATTTTTCAGAAAATGCATGTTTCCATAAAGAAATTAATCATGAAATATGGGGAGTATTAAACTCCAATAAAAAAGGTGTGTCCTAACCAGGCAGTCTAGTAATATGATTCTACATTGATGTTGAGTCATTCGGTCATATGACCTGGGAGTTATTGAGCCGAAAAGCCACATTTTTCCATAAAAAAATGAATTATGAAATTTGGGGAGTATTAAACTCCAATAAAAGAAGGTGTGTCCTAACCAGGCAGTGTAGTAATGTCATTCTACATTGACTTTGAGTCATTAGCTCATATGACCTGGGAGTTATTGAGCCGAAAAGCCACATATTTCCATAAAGAAATGAATTATGAAATTTGGGGAGTATTAAACTCCAATAAAAAAAGGTGTGTCCTAACCAGGCAGTGTAGTAATGTCATTCTACATTGACTTTGAGTCATTAGCTCATATGACCTGGGAGTTATTGAGCCGAAAAGGCGAATTTTTCCATAAAAAAATGAATTATGAAATTTGGGGAGTATTAAACTCCAATAAAAAAAGGTGTGTCCTAACCAGGCAGTGTAGTAATGTCATTCTACATTGATTTTGAGTCATTCGGTCATATGACCTGGGAGTTATTGAGCCGAAAAGCCACATTTTTCCATAAAAAAATTAATTATGAAATTTGGGGAGTATTAAACTCCAATAAAAGAAGGTGTGTCCTAACCAGGCAGTGTAGTAATGTCATTCTACATTGACTTTCAGTCATTAGGTCATATGACCTGGGAGTTATTGAGCCGAAAATGCAAATTTTTCCATTAAAAAATCCATATAAAATATAGGAAGTATTAAACTCCAATAAAAATAGCTGTGTCCTAACCAGGCAGTGTAGTAATGTGACTCTACACTGATTTTGAGTCATTAGGTCATATGACCTGGGAGTTATTGAGCCGAAAAGCCACATTTTTCCATAAAAAAATGAATTATGAAATTTGGGGAGTATTAAACTCCAATAAAAAAAGGTGTGTCCTAACCAGGCAGTGTAGTAATGTCATTCTACATTGACTTTGAGTCATTAGCTCATATGACCTGGGAGTTATTGAGCCAAAAAGGCTCACTTCTCTGAAAATGCGTATTTTTCCATAAAAAATATAATATGAGGAGTATTAACTATTTTCTTAGAAGGGAAGGCAGAAGATTCTAGGGCTGATATCTCCAAAACCCATACAACTATTGACAGGGAAAAGAAGTGAGGTCTCCAGACCATAGTTCAAGCAGAAGGCCACTCACGCATAATCCGATCATCCCCTGACGACAGTCAAGTTCTAGCATAACGTGGTCAGTCAAAAGTCCTAGTATGACGTCTGCTATGACGTCAAATATGACGTCAGTTAATCCTCATATATATAGCAAGGGTTCTACGTCACCTCTCTCTCTCATAGCAGCAGCAGCTCACGGCAGTCCATCTCCCTTGAAGCCGGCCTCCGAAGCGTTGTTTTGCCCCACCCACCTCCCCATTTGCCCCACCCACCTCCCCAGTCCGCCACCAACGAGTCTTGACTCCTGATCCCCCACGGGGGGGGATCTTCTAGCCTATGCAGGTGCCCTCCTCTTGCCTCAAGAGCAGCGCCACTGGCTAATGGAGTCAATTTTCTGAAAAATTCGCCTTTTCGGCTCAATAACTCCCAGGTCATATGAGCTAATGACTCAAAGTCAACGTAGAATGACATTACTACACTGCCTGGTTAGGACACACCTTTTTTTATTGGAGTTTAATACTCCCCAAATTTCATAATTCATTTCTTTATGGAAATATGTGGCTTTTCGGCTCAATAACTCCCAGGTCATATGAGCTAATGACTCAAAGTCAATGTAGAATGACATTACTACACTGCCTGGTTAGGACACACCTTCTTTTATTGGAGTTTAATACTCCCCAAATTTCATAATTCATTTTTTTATAGAAAAATGTGCCTTTTCGGCTCAATAACTCCCAGGTCATATGACCTAATGACTCAAAGTCAATGTAGAATGACATTACTACACTGCCTGGTTAGGACACACCTTCTTTTATTGGAGTTTAATACTCCCCAAATTTCATAATTCATTTCTTTATGGAAATATGTGGCTTTTCGGCTCAATAACTCCCAGGTCATATGAGCTAATGACTCAAAGTCAATGTAGAATGACATTACTACACTGCCTGGTTAGGACACACCTTTTTTTATTGGAGTTTAATACTCCCCAAATTTCATAATTCATTTTTTTATGGAAATATGTGGCTTTTCGGCTCAATAACTCCCAGGTCATATGAGCTAATGACTCAAAGTCAATGTAGAATGACATTACTACACTGCCTGGTTAGGACACACCTTCTTTTATTGGAGTTTAATACTCCCCAAATTTCATAATTCATTTTTCTATGGAAAAATGTGGCTTTTCGGCTCAATAACTCCCAGGTCATATGACCGAATGACTCAAAATCAATGTAGAATCATATTACTAGACTGCCTGGTTAGGACACACCTTTTTTTATTGGAGTTTAATACTCCCCATATTTCATGATTAATTTCTTTATGGAAACATGCATTTTCTGAAAAATTCGCCTTTTCGGCTCAATAACTCCCAGGTCATATGAGCTAATGACTCAAAGTCAATGTAGAATGACATTACTACACTGCCTGGTTAGGACACACCTTTTTTTATTGGAGTTTAATACTCCCCAAATTTCATAATTCATTTTTTTATGGAAAAATTCGCCTTTTCGGCTCAATAACTACCAGGTCATATGAGCTAATGACTCAAAGTCAATGTAGAATGACATTACTACACTGCCTGGTTAGGACACACCTTTTTTTATTGGAGTTTAATACTCCCCAAATTTCATAATTCATTTCTTTATGGAAATATGTGGCTTTTCGGCTCAATAACTCCCAGGTCATATGAGCTAATGACTCAAAGTCAATGTAGAATGACATTACTACACTGCCTGGTTAGGACACACCTTTTTTTATTGGAGTTTAATACTCCCCAAATTTCATAATTCATTTTTTTATGGAAATATGTGGCTTTTCGGCTCAATAACTCCCAGGTCATATGAGCTAATGACTCAAAGTCAACGTAGAATGACATTACTACACTGCCTGGTTAGGACACACCTTCTTTTATTGGAGTTTAATACTCCCCAAATTTCATAATTCATTTTTTTATGGAAAAATGTGGCTTTTCGGCTCAATAACTCCCAGGTCATATGACCGAATGACTCAAAATCAATGTAGAATCATATTACTAGACTGCCTGGTTAGGACACACCTTTTTTTATTGGAGTTTAATACTCCCCATATTTCATGATTAATTTCTTTATGGAAACATGCATTTTCTGAAAAATTCGCCTTTTCGGCTCAATAACTCCCAGGTCATATGAGCTAATGACTCAAAGTCAATGTAGAATGACATTACTACACTGCCTGGTTAGGACACACCTTTTTTTATTGGAGTTTAATACTCCCCAAATTTCATAATTCATTTTTTTATGGAAAAATTCGCCTTTTCGGCTCAATAACTACCAGGTCATATGAGCTAATGACTCAAAGTCAATGTAGAATGACATTACTACACTGCCTGGTTAGGACACACCTTTTTTTATTGGAGTTTAATACTCCCCAAATTTCATAATTCATTTCTTTATGGAAATATGTGGCTTTTCGGCTCAATAACTCCCAGGTCATATGAGCTAATGACTCAAAGTCAATGTAGAATGACATTACTACACTGCCTGGTTAGGACACACCTTTTTTATTGGAGTTTAATACTCCCCAAATTTCATAATTCATTTTTTTATGGAAATATGTGGCTTTTCGGCTCAATAACTCCCAGGTCATATGAGCTAATGACTCAAAGTCAACGTAGAATGACATTACTACACTGCCTGGTTAGGACACACCTTTTTTTATTGGAGTTTAATACTCCCCAAATTTCATAATTCATTTATTTATGGAAATATGTGGCTTTTCGGCTCAATAACTCCCAGGTCATATGAGCTAATGACTCAAAGTCAATGTAGAATGACATTACTACACTGCCTGGTTAGGACACACCTTTTTTTATTGGAGTTTAATACTCCCCAAATTTCATAATTCATTTTTTTATGGAAAAATTCGCCTTTTCGGCTCAATAACTCCCAGGTCATATTAGCTAATGACTCAAAGTCAATGTAGAATGACATTACTACACTGCCTGGTTAGGACACACCTTTTTTTATTGTAGTTTAATACTCCCCAAATTTCATAATTCATTTCTTTATGGAAATATGTGGCTTTTCGGCTCAATAACTCCCAGGTCATATGAGCTAATGACTCAAAGTCAATGTAGAATGACATTACTACACTGCCTGGTTAGGACACACCTTCTTTTATTGGAGTTTAATACTCCCCAAATTTCATAATTCATTTTTTTATGGAAAAATGTGGCTTTTCGGCTCAATAACTCCCAGGTCATATGACCGAATGACTCAAAATCAACGTAGAATCATATTACTAGACTGCCTGGTCAGGACACACCTTTTTTTATTGGAGTTTAATACTCCCCATATTTCATGATTAATTTCTTTATGGAAACATGCATTTTCTGAAAAATTCGCCTTTTCGGCTCAATAACTCCCAGGTCATGTGACCGAATGACTCAAAATCAATGTAGAATCATATTACTAGACTGCCTGGTTAGGACACACCTTTTTTTATTGGAGTGTAATACTCCCCATATTTCATGATTAATTTCTTTATGGAAACATGCATTTTCTGAAAAATTCGCCTTTTCGGCTCAATAACTCCCAGGTCATATGAGCTAATGACTCAAAGTCAATGTAGAATGACATTACTACACTGCCTGGTTAGGACACACCTTTTTTTATTGGAGTTTAATACTCCCCAAATTTCATAATTCATTTCTTTATGGAAATATGTGGCTTTTCGGCTCAATAACTCCCAGGTCATATGAGCTAATGACTCAAAGTCAATGTAGAATGACATTACTACACTGCCTGGTTAGGACACACCTTCTTTTATTGGAGTTTAATACTCCCCAAATTTCATAATAAAAAATTTTATGGAAAAATGTGGCTTTTCGGCTCAATAACTCCCAGGTCATATGACCTAATGACTCAAAGTCAATGTAGAATGACATTACTACACTGCCTGGTTAGGACACACCTTTTTTTATTGGAGTTTAATACTCCCCAAATTTCATAATTCATTTCTTTATGGAAATATGTGGCTTTTCGGCTCAATAACTCCCAGGTCATATGAGCTAATGACTCAAAGTCAATGTAGAATGACATTACTACACTGCCTGGTTAGGACACACCTTCTTTTATTGGAGTTTAATACTCCCCAAATTTCATAATAAAAATTTTTATGGAAAAATGTGGCTTTTCGGCTCAATAACTCCCAGGTCATATGACCTAATGACTCAAAGTCAATGTAGAATGACATTACTACACTGCCTGGTTAGGACACACCTTTTTTATTGGAGTTTAATACTCCCCAAATTTCATAATTCATTTCTTTATGGAAATATGTGGCTTTTCGGCTCAATAACTCCCAGGTCATATGAGCTAATGACTCGAAATCAATGTAGAATGGCATTACTGCACAGCCTGGTTAGGACACACCTATTTTTATTGGAGTTTAATACTCCATATATTTCATATTATTTTCTTCATCGAAAAATAAGCATTTACGGCTGAATACCTTCCAGGTCATGTGACCTAATGACTCAAAATCAGTGTAGAATACACTGGCTGGCTGGTAAAATCATCGACAATTCGACACATCTCTGTTATTGCCTTTCAAAAACCTGACATTTTATTTTGAAACCCTGAAGTTGGTCAACGCGCGGTGTATTTACCGTAAGGTCTGCAATAAGGGCGCCCTTGAAATGTAGGAGCGGCTGGCTTGACGAGGCAACAGCGAGAGTAGGCTGGCTTCACCGCAGTCCTACGGAGGGGGTCGTCTGGACAGCATCAAAGCGCACAGACCTTTGGCTACATGAGATGCCCCCATAAGGAAGCGCAGACAGACCGCAGAGAGAGACTGTCAAGACCGAGACTTTGTCAGAGGACACGGGGCTTGCTTGAGTGAGACTTTCAGCCCTATACCTCGACTAGAGGTTGTTTGTGAAACAGACAGACAGTATGGGAGCGCTTGTCATTTGTGTGTTTCCAAGCGGCTCCTCTGCGTGAGAGCCTGCTGTGCGCAGCTCGGGTGTTGTGAACAGGACCGCTAGCGGATGCTGCAGCGCTGCTGGGTCAAAGCCCAGATAAGTGAAGGGTCGAGCGACTGATTTAGGTGGAAATCCCCGCCAGCCAGGAGCTCCACTGCGCTTCATCACGCCATGGATGACTCGGGGATCATACGGCGCCGGAGGCTGCAGGTGAGGCGGTTTAGACTGGACTCTCCTGTTATGAATATGATCCCGTCATGTGCAAGTGCAACTGTTCCCTGTTATAAGAAATGACATGTTTCCTATTGCTTCTATAGTGGTAGACCATTCAGTCAAGCATGGCATCATCTCCTATAGGCAGCATCTATAGCCACACAGGCTAACTTCAATGACACGTTCATTGCATAGCTTATTCACGGCTTATAATACTCAGGAGCCTGACTGTCAATGTATGGTTTCATCACCACAGTATAGGTGTTGGGTACAAAGTGGAGACTTATAGCTAATGCACCGATGTAGGCCAGGCCTCACTATCATCAACCCTAACAGAAATATTCCCATAGGGACCTAGTGACTTTACAGTTATCCTCCTTAGCAATCAGTGTCACTATAATATTCGTATAATTTATAGGCTGTAATATTGATATATGCTAGTATCCCTCTAAAATACTGTATATTGCAGGATTATTATTCATAAGGGAATAATGTAAGGTAGTTCAAAAATGATTAATGGTTTATACAACGACCCCATAATAAAAAGCCCTCAAGCATTTCTATATTCCTATATAGGGCCTCATAATGTGCCTGAGGTACTCCATAGTGACCTCATATTTGTCACCCCCCCCCCCCCCATATATAATGATATCACATATATGTAATACCCCTATAAAGACGTGAGCCTTTGCTGTCATGTTTCTATATCCTTATAAAAGTCATTCTAGGCTTAGTACAGTTCTTCCTAATGGAATAATTTAGGCTGAAGTCTATTAGACAAAGCGTTGATACTAATGAATCGTCACTCATGCATACTGATGTGACTCGTGCACATTACTGTGGCCACCGAGGCCATACGTGCTCATCCATAATGAAGCAGCCTGCTTAAACACGCCTCATGTGGGTGGGGGGCACCCACACCGCTCCAACACACACACACACACACACACACACACACACACGCACACACACACAAACTCTGTATGATTCATGATTCAGTCAGGTGAACTGCTAAGGAGTGCCTCTCCTATAGGCTGGTTATACTGGAGATTGTGTGTGTGTGTGTGTGTGTGTGTTGGAGGGAGTTAATGGGAATGGAACTGGAGGGGATATTGAAAGAGAGTTTGCGGTTTACGGCCCCCCCAAAAAGCCGGATTTTCAGTACGTGCTCTGAATTTCACCGTTAAAGCACTTACTGGCAAATTGACCCCTATTACTGTGAGAGCGAGAGAGAATAGAGGGGGGCTTAGAGGAGCTGAGGTGTACGGATGGTTTCAGCTCTCATCATCCTCAGCGCTCCGCTCGTGCTGCGCTGATGTATGACGGCGGCTCTAAGAGAATTAATCATCATGGCGTCACACTCACAAAGTCACTGCCATTTTATAGCTATAGGCTGGCCAACAGAATGATTTATAGTGTGTGTGTGTGTGTGTGTGTGTGTGTGTGTGTGTGTGTGTGTGTGTGTGTGTGTGTGTGTGTGTGTGTGTGTGTGTGTGTGTGTGTGTGTGAGAGAGAGAGAGAAAATAAGTGTTATAGTTCACAGGAAGTGTGCATTTAGCCTCTATGGAGGTTTATGCATGTTTTTGCATTGTGTGTGTGTGTGCTTGTACAACTATCTTAGTGAGGACCAATTTGAGTTTTATACCTGGGAATTGTGGACATTTTGTCCGGTCCTCACTTCCTCACACCTCAAACGGCTGTTTGAAGGTTAAGACAAGGGTTAGGTATTTAGTTGTGATGGTTATGGTTAGGGGCTATAATGCATTATGTCAGTGAATATCTTCACAAAGATGTGACTGGCTGGTCTCTGTGTGTGTGTGTGTGTGTGTGTGTGTGTGTGTGTGTGTGTGTGTGTGTGTGTGTGTGTGTGTGTGTGTGTGTGTGTGTGTGCGCGTGTGTGCGCGTGTGTGCACGCGTGCGACTACAATAGTGTGCTGATGTGGCTAATGTCTCACCCAACTGCCCTCTCCCTCCCCTGGGTCTCGTCATTCCAACGGTCACGACACACACACACATGCACTCAGCTGTTAGTGTGTTTAAAGCCGGCTCATTCTCCATCTTTCTCTCAGCACCATATGGTGACACACCCCACTCGCCTGCAGTTGGGGTCAGGGGTCACACCCATGATGCATTGCTTCAACATGACTAACATGGAATGAACATCTTTGCACTCTGTGACACTAGCCCTGCAGCTTCCTCACTGCCACCACAAACATTTTATTAATATGAGTGGTTAACAGAGCTGCACATGTATCAATGCAACACACAGGCTACAGAGGAATAAAGAAAGAATAACATACTTTTCACTCAAGGTTATGATAATGTCGTGACACCACACTATATTATCTGAATAGCAGTCTGTGTTTGATTGTGCAGCCGTTATCTTGTCTTGTTATCATTCACAACTCCTGACAATAGCGATAATACATAATAGCAATAACATGTATGGCTGCACAAAGACAGTCATGCCAGGCCATCTAGTATGCATGACACACATGTCTCCTCCTCTCCCCTCGGTCCTCGGCCTCCTCCATGCGTCAGACTCTGAGCGGAAAGTCAATCACCACTGTGGATGATGAGTGGCATCACAGCTGTGGATGATGAGTGGCAGCACAGCTGTGGATGAGGAGTGGCAGCACAGCTGTGGATGATGAGTGGCATCACAGCTGTGGATGAGGAGTGGCATCACAGCTGTGGATGATGAGTGGCATCACAGCTGTGGATGATGAGTGGCAGCACAGCTGTGGATGATGAGTGGCATCACAGCTGTGGATGATGAGTGGCAGCACAGCTGTGGATGATGAGTGGCATCACAGCTGTGGATGATGAGTGGCAGCACAGCTGTGGATGATGAGTGGCATCACAGCTGTGGATGATGAGTGGCAGCACAGCTGTGGATGATGAGTGGCAGCACAGCTGTGGATGAGGAGTGGCATCACAGCTGTGGATGATGAGTGGCATCACAGCTGTGGATGATGAGTGGCAGCACAGCTGTGGATGAGGAGTGGCATCACAGCTGTGGATGATGAGTGGCATCACAGCTGTGGATGATGAGTGGCATCACAGCTGTGGATGATGAGTGGCCCGCTCCGCTCGTGGTCTCCTGGCAGCTGACACTCCTTGATTGATCCTTGTTGTCTGTCCCCCAGACTCGCCTGGGACCATTGTTCTCTGCGGTGTCCACTAAATGATTGTTCTGGCCAGCCGAACACGCTGCAGCGGTTTTCTCCAGGCATGCGGCGCAGCTAATGTCCTTTCATGCTACAGTAGCAAAGGGCAATGTGTCCTCCAGTGCAGACATGAGGACTTGAAGGACAGGGCAGCAAGTTTATTATGGAGGAAGTGTTTCTCACATGTTGTGGCCGTGTCAGTCGGCCTCTCGCGGCTCAGTTACTGTTGTTCACCGCCTGCCTCTGTATGTTTGCCACCTGGCTGTTTGTGAGGCTGATTGGCTGACTGGTTTAGGGCAGATGGAGGAAATGATGGATGGTCGTTTGGGATGGTTGTTTGGCTGACTGGTTAACGAGCCAGCTGATAGACTTCACAGCTGTCTTGACAGGCTGGAGATCCCCTCTCAGCCCATGTCATCATCAGAGCCACGTTACACGACGTCATATTGGATTGACTGTAATAAATACAACCTGCCGACTAGGAAAAAGCACTTCAGTGGTAATTACGAGTAGGGTAAATGGGACTTTTTCACCGGCTCCGATTCCTCCAACTTCACGGCAAAGAAGAGTATCAACACAACACTGCAACGAATCCACTGATGTTGGCAGTCCAAGACAACAAAACGACAAAATTATCAATAATTCTCACTGTAGTACGTTAAGGATGTGGGTGTTCCAATAAGTTAAACATGTGAACGCTTTCAAGCTGCAGCAACGATGCTTCTTCCGATATGACATGAACAAGGCATTAGTTACATGAAGTAATTATCAAAAATGGCTGATCTATAGGTCGCAGGTTCACCTATGTTGACCTCTACCTATTGCTTTTATACTGTAGTAGTAGTAGTGCTATACAATGGCAGCAAGGTATGTATTCCTATTGAAGCACGAACGCAATACCAATTTTGCATTACAACTATTTAAATAACAAGGGTTGATGAAAATAAGTTGAATATCATTCGACATTCCTGCTGAAGGGTGAAACCCCAACAAAACCGTATAGCTGCTATGTTACATTTAAGGGCTTTTCTTCTGTGCATGTTTTGCCTGAGGTTGAGCAAATTCACAAATCATGCATCAGGGATGACAGTGATTCATGATAGGAGGAAGCCAGCTCAAAGTTGCCCCTGGAGTTTCTATCAGATTCTATACATACACGCACACGTATGCATGCAGCAGTTCAAACGTGAACTAGGTTAGTGCGTGGTGGTGATGTCAAAGTGAACATGCGTTGACAGAAATAGGCCATCTGCAGGTTAGATACTAAAGAAAAGGCCCCCATTCAGCTTTAACTACAAGGAGGGAAGTACTTGAAGTAATCTCAAGGCTAAACGCTCTTACACACCGCCACAGCACTTACAAGACCATACAATCACCGTCCAGTGTGAGAGCGCTCGAATATTCATAGACTTGTGATGTCTAACCCTAACTTCACACACACACGCACACGCACACACACACACGCAAGCACGCACGCACGCACGCACGCACACACACACACACACACACACACACACGCACGCACGCACGCACGCACACACACACTCTCACACACACACTCTCTCACACACACACACACACCCACACACACTCACACGAAAATAATGTAGCATCTCACATTTCTAGATCTGTGAATAATTCACATTATACACGTCATAGAACGTCATTTCTGAGGTTTAAGTAGACAATGTCAAAGTCGCAGTAGGGAGTGGCGGAACCATAGACTGTGCTGCTCGTAACGTTCTCATCATGAGAGAGCTGGTTTCAATCCCGACCCAAACCCTAACCCCATCCAAGTTGCTTTTGTTGTTGCTTATACCCGACCATTATTCTACTTGCCTAAACCCAACCAAGTTGTTTTGCCGACACTTAACCGGTGATTCGAGTTACCGGGTCGAACCGGTATTGATACTTAGCGCACGGAGCGTTTTGTGTGTGTTTTGTTTTGTTTTTCCCTGCTGTCGCGCGCAGTACAGTTCAGGACGCAATGATCACACGGACGGTAGCTAGCGTTAGCTAGTTTTGTCTGTTTGATGTTGTTGATTGTTCGCGCTGTAAACATGAAAGACAGATTATTGGCAATTCTGGCAGCAGCAGAGTTTGAAGATCCCCCTGGCAGGAGAAGAGGTAGGAGGAGTGACACGAGCAGCGCGCTTTTCCTCCAAATGTTGAACCTTTTTCAGCTTGAGACGCCCAGAGCGCTCCGCCCAAAAACACTATAGCGCTTAAAGGAACACTCCGCCCATTTTCAACCAGCTTTGTATCATTAGAACATCAGTAGTATATCAGAAAACTGTAAACGGTTTTGAAGTCTGTCATTTAATTCGACAGTTATTGAGTGTTAAAGTGTGGACCAGTGACATCACTGGTCCACACTAACTCAAATTAATAACTCATTAACTCAAATCAACTCTCAATAACTGTCAAACTAGATGAATGATGAATAGTTTGACAGTTATTGAGAGTTGATTTGAGTTAATGAGTTATTAATTTGAGTTAGTGTGGACCAGTGATGTCACTGGTCCACACTTTAACACTCAATAACTGTCAAATTAAATGACAGACTTCAAAACAGTTTACAGTTTTCTGATATACTACTGATGTTCTAATGATACAAAGCTGGTTGAAAATGGGCGGAGTGTTCCTTTAAACGCCAGGTGCGGTCCTTGAAAGAGGAGCTTGCCTAGCGCATCCTTACCATAGTAGAGAATGAATTGCAGAAAGGCGCTGGCTTCTCAACAAATACACAGGTCCAAATGTGCACAGCCCCTAATACTGACATTCGATCATGGCGATAGTGGTTGCACACTGACAGGGGGATAGCCAGTGTG
>NC_139644.1:32176316-32201316 GCF_964638095.1 Poromitra crassiceps | reverse complement strand
CCCGACGGAGCTAGCGAATAACCACGCCCAACAAATTTACGTCATTTGACGCGCCCGGCCCGCGCTCCACCCACGCGCCCTTCACGGCAGGGTGAGCATAATTCAAGCTTTATTCCTCCTTTTCTCTTCCCAATTCTTTGTTATTAATTAGTTTCTGTTCCTCTCTTGCTCTCCCCCCAGCCCTTCACATCAGTTTCACTTACATTACATTTAGTCATTTAGCAGACGCTTTTATCCAAAGTGACTTACAATAGTACATTTAGTGAAATTAACTGTGCAACAGTCTTCGTCAGCTAAGACGTTTTAAGAGGAAGAAGATTGTAGCATTGCTTGAAAGTTATTTTAAGAAGGTTCCCCAGTTCTCTTGTCTTAATCCCTTCTCTCACTCCTGGTTTATCATCTGTTTCTCTCTCTCTCTCACTCTCTCTCTCTCTCTCTCTCTCTCACGTACTAGTAGTTTTTCAGATGTAACAAAGAGGGTTATTAGTTCATTAGCTCGTTAGTGATTAGCCAATGCACAGTCCAAATAAAGCATAACACTACAGCAGTAGACAAGTCTTTAAATACTTTTAGAGCAAAAATAATCAACACAGAAAGGCAAAAGCAGCATTAACAACAAGGAGCACAATGGTGACCATAATATTAGAACATCAAAACTCAACATGAAGACGGGATTTCAGATAAGGAAAAGGAAAATAGATATGTTTACGCAGAAAGACGACATGGTGCTTAGATGAGTATGAAGAGAGTATTAATTAAAGGAACGGTTCACCCAAAACTGAAAATTCTGTCATCATCTAGGCTACTCCCCCTCATGCCAGTGGAAACACGGGGGAAGTTTGTCCATAGAACACACAGGGACTTTGCCAGCACAACTTGAGAGAAACCAGTCACCATTGCCTTCAGTTGTACTGTAGTACTGAAGTCAATGGCGACTGGTCTCTGTGTGTTATATGGACAAACTTCACTGTTCACTTCACTGTTCCTTTAAGGCCAGTAATGTTAATATTATATATTATAATTCCTATGCCCTCTTGAGTGAGTTGTGGTCTGTATGTCTGTGTGAGTGTGCGTGTGCGCGCAAGCGGTCCCAGCCCACTACCTCCACTATACACCGCTTTCTCTCCTGCCCATTCCCGTCTCCCTGCCCTAGTATCCATCTTCTCCACTCTGCCTCCTCATCCCTATAGTCACCATGTTCATCTTCTCCACTCTGCCTCCTCATCCCTATAGTCACCATGTTCATCTTCTCCACTCTGCCTCCTCATCCCCATAGTCAGCATGGCTAATCAAACATGAAATGAAGCCAGGGAGCGACCCGCTCTGTTTGTGTACCCGCCCGTGTTGTCCGATCCATCTCACTGTTGTTTTCCAGCTTCCAACCTCTGGTCCCCCGTTCGCCCTCATCCCACCTCGTGAGACGGCGGCACGCTGCCACGCTGATCCATTCAGTCTCTGCCTCCTCCACATCACGGCCCATCGCTCTCCGTAGACCCACCACCCATTATAGATTAGCTCAGTGAAGCTGGCTTCACATTGAATCTACCCACTGTATCCATTCATGGGTAAAACACAGTATACCCCATTGAATGTGTGTATGTGCGTGCAATCATGGGTGTCTGAGACATACATCCTGATCAGTTCTACTTTTCTTTGATATTTGATTCTATTCAACATGTTTTAACTTTTACCGTTACGTAACACACGTCCAAGTCCAGCCCTACCCTGCTGAGATGAGTCAGCCACCTTTTTGCTCTCTCCTTCATTCATTCATTCATTCATGGTATCTGTCGCCTGCAGTAAAAAGCTTTTAACTCCCCATCAGTTGTTTTCAATGCACAGACATAGAGAGCAGTAAAACACGCACTACGTGACGGGAACATCCCCTCCCTACACTCTACCCTTGAGAAAATGGCCCAGTCCAGGACACCGTTTCTGTTCCTCTCTGAAAGGCAGACTCACCCTGCCCTCCCTGCCTCCCTCTCTCCCTCCCTCCCTCCCTCCCTCCCTCCCTCCCTCCATCCCTCCCTCCATCCCTGCCTCTTGCCTCATCCCTCTCTCCCTTGGTGCTCTGCCACGTTTGCCCAGGCACCCAGACACCAGTGCAGATCTAAAGGTTGTGGGATCCATGCGTTGCATTGCGATGACATTTCCTCAGAGACCTGCTGCTTTCTGACGGCTCTCGCTGCTCCTGTTGCTCAGAGCTACGCCTCGATACCCTCCACAGCAACATGTTTCGACGCTCTAAAAGGTACAACAGAAGGCTGATGGTTGGGTCTGTGATGTGGGGTGTGGTTGGACTGCTATCTCTGCTCCTTCTCTGAATTCTCTCTCTCTTTCTCTTCGCTCGCTTCATTCTGTCTCTCTTGACATGCTCTCCTTCCCCTGTCTGTGTCTGTGCGTCTGCTATGGATAAGTATACATTTCAAGGAGTGTCTAACTTGGTTTTAGATTTCTGCTCTGTTCTGCTGAGTCTTCTCTTCGAGTGGCTGTTACCGGTAGTAGTTTTTCCTCAAAGGTTGATACATTAGATGACACAGTATATCAGTTGCATTTATACTGACGGACTGGCAACCTGTATGTGGGTCAGTTTGAAGTCCTGAGAAAGGATGTAATGTTAAATCTAACATAAGTTTTAAACATAATAATTATTCACCAAATAGAGTTAACTACTTTTTTAAGATGATATAAAGGTTTATGACATATTGATAGTATGCTTGCATGCATCAAGCTAACATCAGCTAAAAACATCTGTTTATTAGCAGCCTATAGGATGTTACAATAATCACTACTGGGCAATCTTGGGAAGTCGGGAAAAATATGAAAAAGTAGTCTGATCATTTCCAGGGGCCGGTTGCACAAAGCACCTTAAGTTAAGATTTAGTTAACTTAGAGTCTGAGTTAAGGTGTTCATAAAATAGAATCGGCTGCACAAAACACCCTTAAATCTTGTTCTTATGTTTTCCTTAAAATGTTTAACCTTAAGGAGAGGATTTAAGTGTGTTTTGTGCAACCGGTTTTATTTTATGGACACCTTAACTCGGACTCTAAGGAAAATCTTAACTTAAGGTGCTTTGTGGAACTGGCTCCAGCAGGTCTTACACAGATAGTCTGGAAAAGTATGTGAAAATATCTTGATGCACAAATAACTACACTTTTTATGTCGTTATAGAACCCACATTCAATTCCATTCCTATTATTTGTTGGCATGGAGGATAACTTTCAGCAGAGCCCGGTCAACACTCACATTTACCAGCAACTATCAGCAGGCATCGTATTGATCTCCAAAATCATTAAATCCAGTGAAGAAATTTAGACCTGGAAAAAGTATGGATTTTTTTTTAAATAGAAGATATATAAGAAGTTGAACCTGGTGACCAGGCTTTATACTGTATTTTCACCTCAGGAAATGTAATTTTAAATGTACCTCTACATCACTGGGTGTGACGATGGTTTTGCTGACCATGCTGTGAAAACATCTACTTCCTGTATTTAACAATGAGTAATTGGCTGTAGGGGGCTATCAGTGATTCATTCTAGTGACATTTTCAGCAGAGGTAGGCTGATTCACCATCTGAAGCAGACGTGATCAATGGATGATTTCACTCTGACAAATCCAATGTGAGTCAGACAGAGTCAGCGGGTTCAGACGAACTTGCCAGTTCTGCTGCTCTGTATGACTCACTGATGTATAGCAGGCACACATCCACTCTGCTGATGTGTCCTTGAGTAAAATACACAATCCCTCCCAGCTCTGTAGCTGCAACTGCATTCGGATCAATGAAGAATCGCATTATCACGTTTCATTTCAAACTAGAAGTGCACTCAGAAAGCTCAGGCCAATACTCCAGTCTGCCATGATATGCACATTTTGTGGGTCGGATCAGAACCCTAACCCTGACGCACCCACATTCCCCCAGCTACTCCCACTCTCTACAACCTTCCTATCCTTAGCTACGTCCCCTTTTCCCTAATAGCTCTACCGCCTTTCCTGACCACGCCCCCTCCCACCACCCAGATACACCTAGCCACTCCCCCTACCTCACCTAAGCCCTTTTCCCACATGCGCTTTGTACCGCAAAATGACCGGTACGTGGTCTAATGCCTGCATGTGAGAAAGGCGCCGTGCCGGTATAAGCGCGACCCCGTCGTCGCGGAGATTTCACCACTTTCCAGCCTGTCAGAAGAGCGGTATGCGCTTTAGCGGATACTAGTCAGAAACGGGTGCAGTCATTTTCCGCGACACTCTCATGGGCGAGGTGTACACACGTTGCTTAATGTTCCAGCGGGCATAATCTAATCATTCGCGCACATTAAAGCAAACTGGCGAAATTATCTTGTGATAATAAGAGCAGTAGCCTATGTCAGCTTCATGTGTGGGTGTGCTGTGCTGATTTTCCCCTCTCCTCTCTGCTCGCTCTCTGGCCACAGTCCGTCCTCCTCCTTCAGTCACAGCCCGACAGGGCAAATGCATGAAGCGAAAGTGGAAGTATTTTGCTTACGTTGCCGACAGCGAAGGCAAGCCCGGACACATCAAATGAAGCCAGTCTGTAAAAAGTGCTTCAACGCGATGCAGGTGAACGGATAAACAAGCAAACTTATTTCACCATTCAGAGTTTTGCCGACACGTCACTCCCCCACTCGCTCTGCAGTGCCCCCCCCCCCCGCCCCCCCCACATACAGGCAATTTCGCTGATAGATTCCCACATGCGCGAGCCGAAGTGTGAAGGGAAATGTCCGATATTGACTTACAGGTAATTTTCCGGTACGCATGTGGGAAAAGGGCTCTAGAATCCCGACTCTCTACGACCCTCCTATCCTTAGCTACGTCCCCTTTTCCCTAGCCCCATCCCCTTCCTTGACATGAATCAGATTGGCTCCAAAATGTAATGGGTTCTTCCTTGGCCCATGCTACACTCTTCCACCAAGTTTCATGAAAATCGGCCCTGTAGCTTTTCCAAAATCTTGCTAACAAACAGACAAATGGTACCAAAAACATAGCCTCCTTGGCGGAGGTAATGAATAACATTGCTGCTATTTCCCTTTGTGCTTTCAATTGATATCTTCAATCACATTGATGTTGACAGGCTGAATATTTGAGCTGACATTCAGCACCTTCAGCAGCAGCAGCAGCAGCAGTGGATGTCCTGCTGAGCCTCTCCTGTGTGCCTTCATTCCCTCCTGCTGCTCAGGGATTCAACCAGCTCCACTGAGCTCCTATTACAGAGGCGTGTCCCGCCACCACACACCTGAGCCCACACACACAGTCACTCTCTCTCTTTCTGAATATGAGCGTTAGCTAAAAACCTGCAATTTGAATATGACCGTGTATGGCTGCATGCAAACGGACAAATCACACATGCATAGTGTATGAGAATGACTGAGAATGAATGAATGCTGACAAAAACCGACACCTTTTCTTAAGAAAATGGTTTCAATCAGGAGAGACTAGAGACCAATGAATGAATAAAGTAATATTTATTACAATAGCTAATGAATGATGCATTACAGAAAATACAATCAGAATTAGGTATTGTTAATAGTCTTTGGCGCTTAGACACCACAGGGAGATAATGAGATAGAGCTGCATCAGCCCGGAGCAGCAGCCAGTTGTATCCCCCTGTAGAGTCTGGATACTGCTGATGGTGGTGATGCCTCTCCTTCTGAGACTGATGAGACTCTTCAGACTGGAGAATCTGATGGGTCTGGGAAGACTGGGTGGAGAAGGGGAGGTGGAGGGTGTGAGACTGTCGGCAGCAAAGTTGGGAGACTGAACGGGATAGAAAAAAGCATATTTAAGAGGACAACAGCCATGCCAGCCATGCCATGCTTACAATGGAGGTGTGTGGGGTGAGAGGTGATGTGACACTATGCTATTGGATAAAATAGCCCAGGCGGCAAACAGCTGATTCTTCAGTGAAGCCCGGAAGTTGACAGGTTTATTTTGAGCGTGTGAGCAGCATTTGAAGGGGCGGAGTGAACTGAGCAAGTGTGGAGTGCCGATTATAGTCGTCCTGACTGAACCTCCGTTAGAACTACATAACTGACATCACATGCCAATTTGCATATCAATAACTACAGCTCGCAGCGGCGGCAGGGGGGGCTACACTGTGTATGGGAAGCGCTATGATGTGATTCTACACTTTTTGCTGTGTTTAAGAACCATGAAGAAGAACCACGAAGAAGAAGGTCCAAACACCGCGGCGCCCAGCCGGGAAACTAGAGGCCATCTCACGAAGCGAGACCTCTGAATTACACACAAGAACACAGCAGCGCGTTGTGTCGTTGTGGTGGTTGCTTTCCATCCACCACGGTTGGCTTGTCTCTAGCACGGTGTTGCAATATTGAGCTTATTGTGACAGTAAGGAAGTAGCCGGCTGGAAATCCTTTTAATGCCCAGCAGCCATTTAGCTGGCAGCTGGTGCTTATGGAAAACCCTGCAGCAGTAGAGAACAGCGGGAGGAAAGAGAACAAGATGAGGGGGCAATGACGAGACCTGTCGGGAGGAAAGAACAAGGGAAGGTGTAAGGAGGAGGAAGAGGAGGAGGAGAAGAGAGAAAGGGAGGAGGAAGAGGATGAACCAGAGGGAGGCTGTGAGAGAGGTGAGACAGGGGGAGAGAGAGTGTGCAGGGCCCTGGGGTGATATCTCCTCCTCCATTAGGGACCAGATCACTAGGGTTACGTGAGCAGGGGAGACGATGCTAGTAGCTCTGACTGCCTCTTTCTCTTTTCATTCTCTCTCTCCTTATTACCGTGCGTGCGTGTGTGTGTGTGTGTGTGTGTGCGTGTGTGCGTGTGCGTGCGCATGTGTGTTTGCAGTAATTGTGCGCGTGCGTGTGTGTGTGTGTGTGTGTGTGTGTGTGTGTGTGTGTGTGTGTGTGTGTGTGTGTGCGTGAATTAATTGTTTTGATGCCAGAAGGAGTGAGTTGAATATAGATGCAAGAAATGGAGAGGAGTGTGTGTGAGAGATAAAAGGAGGAACGAATGATAATGATTTTTGAAGATTTCGTGTGTGTGTGTGTGTGTGTGTGTGTGTGTGTGTGTGCGTCAGTGTGTGTGTGTGTGTGTCTGTGTGTGCATTTCCATCACTGAGGCGATGCAATACGCATCTCTGCATTGCCAACGATCCGATACATAAAAGATACGATTCACCCCTATTGCGATGCAGTGCGGTTCGACGTGATTTGATTAAACACAATTCCGATTTAGCGTGATTCAATGCAATATTGAAGAATGATGCTATTCAATTCAATATGGTACAAAGAGTTTGATTTGATTTCTTAGGCAGCAAATCATAAATTAACTACAAAAAAAGTTAAATTTTTACGGCAACCCTCAGTAAGCATCTCATTGATGCATCATGCGGTTTATTTTCTATTTTTAACTGTATTTATTATTTTCTCAAAAAATATAATACAAAACTCCACAAACATACACACACACACACACACACACACACACACACACACACACACACACACACACACACACACACACACACACACACACACACACACACACATACTGATACAGATATGTCAGATCAGTGTATAACACTGATTTTTTTAAACAGGAATGAACCAAAAAAACAAAACAAACAAAACAACTAAGGAAAAAAAACACAATTGGATGCACACAAAAAAAAAAAATTACACTTGGTTCTAAAGGGACCATCTCAACTCTTGTCAGATAACTTCATGGACTTGAAATGATCAACAAAAGGTTGCCAGATCTTGTCAAATTGATGTTCTTGTTTCCTCAGAGGAAATTACATTTTCTCTAGTTCCAAATGCTTCATTACATCGTTCATTAAGTTTGAATGAGTTGGTGCAGATTTCTGTTTCCAATTAAGTAAGATCAGTCTCCGTGCAAATAAACAGGCAAATGATAAGTTATAATGTTCATCAGCACTTATTATGCCTATAATCCTTATTAGTTTGATCATCTTGGGCAGCTCCAGAACATATGAGCTAAAGATGCTGGAGTAAGCCCACAGCGATCACATGAAGGACCGATTTCTGGAAATATCCTACTAAGCTTTTGTTTAGAGTAGACCAATGTAAACGATGAATTATCTGACATTTGTAAAAGACCCGTCTTGCACATACTGAGGAAGCATGAATCTGTCATAAAGCTACATGTATCCACCACTGCCACTCTTCAATTTCCCCACCGAGATCATCCTGCCAAGCCACTCTCAGGTGTTCTACATTTGCTGTACATGTCAACGGATGCAATGTATATATAAGATATACCTCCTTTGTTATGTGGATTTCTTAAAAGAATAGATTCCATTGATGACTGATCTGGAGAATTAGGATAAGATGGATTGTTTTTCTTAACAAAGTACCGGAATATAAATCTGATTTTAATGATGCAAAGATGTTAGAAACGATGTATCGTGAGTTCATCCCAAATTGTATCCGATGCACACTTTTCTAAACGGTGCACCGATGCGAATCGAATCGGTGAATCTTGGTAAATGCTAAATGGACTGCATTTATATAGCGCTTTTATCCAAAGCGCTTTACAATGTGCCTACATTTACCCATTCACACACCGAGGGCGGCCAGCTGCCACGCAGGGTGCTGGCACAGCCACCGGGAGCAATTTGGGATTCAGTGTCGTCTTGCCCAAGGACACTTCGACATGCGGACTGGAGATGCCGGGGGTCGAACCACCAACCTTCTGATTAGTGGACGACCTGCTCTACCTCCTGAGCCACACCCGCCGAATCTTACCATCTCTATTGTGTTTCCCTCAGGTGCTGTGGCTCAGGTGCGCCGTGCCTCAGTGACAGACAAAAGATAACACACAGACACATACACACACTCTAACACACACACTAACACACAGACACACACACACACACACACACTCTGACACACTTTTAACCGCATCGCCTGCACATAAACACTCCACTGTAACTAAATAAACACGTCGGGCGGCCATTACACTTCACTTAGCGGCTAAGTCTTAGCCGATGATGTGCACAGTGAAGGAGGTCAGTGGGAGGCCGAGGCAGCTGGTTAGACGACTGCAGAGCGTCTCCTTCGGAGTGCTTCAGCTTCTCCCCAGAGGCGGCCGCGGCTCAATACTCTGCAGGAGAAGCTTAGGTGCTACAGCTCCCATTAGCTCAGCAAGGGGCCTGTCTCCTTTCTTGAGTAATGGGACCTCTTATTCTCTTTGATCCTCTCTTCTGCCTTTCTCGTCTCGCAGGGCTTCACTTACAGGAAAATACTTTTGAGGACTCAACGGCGTTTGACAGATATTGCTGCTGTCGGCTGCTGTGTACTTTCCCCCCGACTAAGATGGAAGACTTTGGTGTATTTATGGGAAAGGAAAACAAGAGAATAGTCTCTTTCATCCCAGCTGAGGGAGCTTTGAATTGTTGGAGAGGGAACCAGGAAGAGACGAGGCAAGAAATGGACACGTGTCGGTTTGACGTTTCTCCTGGCCATTCTGTATTAAAGGAACAGCTAAAAAACAGCTAAAATCCAAAATACATATATTTCCTCTCACCTGTAGTGCTATTTATACATTTATATCGTTTTGTGTTAGTTGACTGAGTCTCTCCAATACAATGGAACTGGATGGCACTCGGCTTGTGGTGCTCAAAGCGCCAAAGAAATACATTTGATAAACTCAACAGCAATGTCTCTTTTCATAAACCATGACCCCGTTACTCAAGATAATCCACAGACCTTGTTATGAGCAGTTTCATGGAGGATTTTCTTTTGACCGAACTACACCCGCTAGCTGCTAGCTAGTTCCTACATGAGACTGCAAAAGAAAATAGTTCCTACATGAAACTGCTCACAACAAAGTCTGTGCATTATCTTGAGTAACCTGGTCATGATTTCTGGAAAGAGACAATGCTGTTGAGTTTTTCAAATGTATTTTTTTGGTGCTTCGAGCACCACAAGCCGAGTGCCATCTAGTTCCATTGTATTCAAGAGAAGGTAGACATCTCTGCAGCCGATATCTCCAAAACTCAGGCAACTATCCCAAAACGATATAGATGGATAAATAGCACTACAGGTGAGAGGAAAAATATGTATTTTGGATTTTAGGGTGAGCTGTCCCTTTAAGCCAGGCGTTGATTTTTTTTTACATTTAACACAATGGACAGACCCCGTCTTTATTTATGACAGAAGCACATTAATGCATGCACATGTGCATGGTGGCTAGTGACCCATCTTGGCTCGTCCTCCTCCATGGTTCAGGCCAGGATTGGTGGGCAGCTGCAGTGGAGCACCTGGGGACCGACTTCTTCCAACCGCCGCTTGTCGATCTTCTGCATGTTTTTTAGTGGGGGGTTATATATGGGTTACATATTATTATTATTAGAACATCTCATACTGTGTGTCTCATTGCAACTGCATAATAGAAAGAAAATCGCATTTACACTGCGTGCACTCAATTTCTAGGGTGGAGCCTCGGGAGATGATGCGCCATCGGTGCACTTTCCTTTTTTTCTTTTTTCTTTTTGGTTGTGACATCACCGGGTACTGGGTATGACATACATCATCCTTAACGTCAAAAGACGTGATTTGTGATTTGTTTGACTTTTTTGTTTTCTGTGCATCTCTCTCTTTCTCTCTCTCCCTCCCCCTCTCTCTCTCTCTCTCTCTCTCCTGCCTGACAGTGAACTTGAATAACTTCTGTAATGAGTGCTATGTCTCTTGCTCCTCTCCGCCACCGCGGTCCCCGGTTGGCTTTATCAGAGCCTCCCTGGTCGGTGCTCAGTGCACGCTGCGTAGCAACAAGACATCATGTGACCACCGTCTCTTAGCTGCCTCTGCAAGCTCTCTACCTCCTCTCAACCTACACTCAAACTCAATTTCCTCCGGGTTTTATTCCTGAAATAAAGCCGGTTTATGCCGATATAAAACTTTACAACGCAAGAAAATAAAGCAAGAAAATAAAGTGATTTTGGGGTTTTTATAGTGGTGCTCATTCACCTTCTCGAGCCAATCTTTGCATTTCCCTCTTGTACCTCCCCTCAAATTGTCCAATTCATCTCTACCACCTGCAAATTCTCTCAATTCTCTCAATTTCCCTCTCCAGTCATCCCTCCTTCCACTCTCTCCCTTGCCCACCTCTCTCTCTCCTCATGCTGTGCGGGTAAACAAGCTACTCTTTTCCCCTGACTCCTCATCGGTATCTCTCCCTCTCTGTCTCTTTCATCTCTTTGAAGCGTTCTCGCTCTCCGTATCACTTTGCCTTTCGCAGGTCCTCTTATCTGCCTCACGCGCTTCTCTCCAATCGTCCCACATCATGCCTCCAATTTATCGTCTGCGCAAATATTTGCCGTTGTTATCACGGTCGCATTTCCATATTCCTACATGAATAGGTGGTCGGCTTTGATCAATATTAACGGGCCGCATCCCTCTCTTGTTAAGTGGAAGGAAGGAACATGAATATATATGCGGATGATGAAGGCTCCTGTTTGTCTGGCTTTTTCTTGTAGCGTTGGCTCTGTCATCTCCGCACGTTCACACACACACACACACACACACACACACACACACACACACACACACACACACACACACAGTGTACAGCGTTGGCTCTGTCATCTCCTCACATTCACACACACACACACACACACACACACACACACACACACACACACACAGTGTACAGCATTTGCTCTGTTTGTGCATGCTGTCAACAGTGGAAAAAACTGGGTCATGTTTACCTTGTGGCTGTGTGCGGGTGAGTGGCTGATGAGCACCGCAGGGAGAGAGCACCGTTTCTCCACTCTATTATTTTCCATTTTACTTTTTGTTGTTTTTCCCCCTTCCACCTCTTCCCCTCTCTCTCTCCCCCTCTCTCTCCACCCTCTCTCTCCCCCCTCTCTCTACCCCCTCTCTCTCCACCCTCTCTCTTCCCCCTCTCTCTACCCTCTCTCTCCACCCTCTCTCTACCCTCTCTCTTCCCCCTCTCTCTCCTCCCTCTCTCTCCTCCCTCTCTCTCCCCCCCTCTCTCTCCACCCCCTCTCTCTCCCCCCTCTCTCTCCACCCCATCTCTCTCCCCCCCCTCTCTCCACCCTCTCTCTCTACCCTCTCTCTTCCCCCCCTCTCTCCTCCCTCTCTCTCCTCCCTCTTTCCCCTCCCTCTCTCTCCACCCTCTCTCTCCCCCTCTCTCTCCCCCCTCTCTCTACCCTCTCTCTTCCCCCTCTCTCTCCTCCCTCTCTCTCCCCCCTCTCTCCCCCCCTCTCTCCACCCTCTCTCTTCCCCCTCTCTCTCTACCCTCTCTCCCCCCCTCTTTCCCCTCTCTCTCCTCCCTCTGTCTCCCCCCTCTCTCTCCACCCTCTCTCTTCCCCCTCTCTCTCCTACCTCTCTCTCCCCCTCTCTCCTACCTCCCTCTCCCCCTCTCTCTCCACCCTCTCTCTTCCCCCTCTCTCTCCTCCCCCTCTCTCCTCCCCTCTCTTTCCCCTCTCTCTCCTCCCTCTGACCCCCCTCTCTCTCCACCCTCTCTCTCCCCCCTGTCTCTCCTCCCTCCCTCTCCCCCTCTCTCTCCTCCATCTCTCTCCCCCTCTCTACTCCCTCCCTCTCCCCCCTCTCTCTACTCCCTCTCTCTCTCTCCCCCTCTCTCTCTTTCTCAGTTTGCAGTTAGCCACTTTCCCCTAATCATGATCATTTCCTCAGGCAGCATGTCAGCCAGTTCAAGCCAGGATTTACTGAGTGCAGCAGACTGCAGTGGATACATCTCCTCCCTCGTGTCTCTCTCTCCTCCCTCTTTCTCCTCCCTCTCTCTCATCTCTCCTCCCTCTCCCCTCTCTCTCCTCCCTCTCCCCTCTCTCTCCTCCCTCTTTCTCCTCCCTCTCTTCTCTCTCCTCCCTCTCTCCCCTCTCTTTCCTCCCTCTCTCTCACTTCTCTCTCTCATCCCTCCCTCTCTCTCCTCTCTCTGCTCCCCTCTCTTCTCTCTCTCCTCCCTCTCTCTCTTCTCTCTCTCTCTCTCTCTCTGCAGTCTCCATTCTCACTTATTTGTCATCTCTCACTCCTGAACTAGAATGACTCTTGAGCCAAGAACTGGCCTGAGGCTCGGTCTGAATTTTGGACTCTCTCTCTCCCCGCCTGAGCAGTGAAGTGATTCTGTGACATGTGTGTGTGTGCGTGTGTGTGTGTGTGTGTGTGTGTGTGTGTGTGTGTGTGTGTGTGTGTGTGTGTGTGTGTGTGTGTGTGTGTGTGTGTGTGCGTGTGCATGTGCGTGTGTGCTTGCGTGCGTGTACTGTACGACGTGTCAAGTAAACATGCGCTAGTTAGTGTCTATCTACATGTTTACACATAGCACTGAATACAGACAGCGTTTTCATTGCATATGGGGAGATTCAAGGCCAAGTACTCTGTGTGACTCTGTGTGTGTGTGTGTGTGTGTGTGTGTGTGTGTGTGTGTGTGTGTGTGTGTGTGTGTGTGTGTGTGTGTGTGTGTGTGTGTGTGTGTGTGGGGGGGTGTGTGTGTGTGTGTGTGTGTGTGTGTGTGTGTGTGGTGTGTGTGTGTGTGTGTGTGTGTGTGTGTGTGTGTGTGTGTGTGTGTGTGTGTGTGTGTGTGTGTGTGTGTGTGTGTGTGTGTGTGTGTGTGTGTGTGTGTGTGTGGTTACAGCCAGCCTCCATTGATTTCTCTGCGGCCTTGAGAATGCATTGACCAAGGGGGTATAATATCAGCCTCATTGCCTTAATGCTAGTTTATCTCTACATCGTTCTATCTTTCTTGTTACTCTCCCTCTCTTTCACTATCTATCTATCTATCTATCTATCTATCTATCTATCTATCTATCTACTGTATCTATCTATATCTAATTATTATTATTATAAAAGTAATGAAAGCCACTGAAACACTGCTGAACCACACACCAAGAGACACACACACACACACACACACACACGCACGCACGCGCGCACGCACGCACGCACACACACACACACACACACACACACACACACACACACACACACACACACACACACACACACACACACACACACTCAGATGATTTGTATGTGGTAGGTTAAGGGTCCAGAGTGTGTGTTAAGATTACTGCAGCTTCAATAACAGTAACTCACGGACTCGATATAGAGAAAAAGGTGTGCCGGTGAAGAGGTTAGAACAATGTCAAGATATCATTGATCCAGTTTCAGAAAGGGTGAAATGGCACAATGGCAGTTAACAGATCAAATCTCACGCTATTGGCATACGTGATCAATATCCATAAGGCATAAGGCCAGTTATAGATCTGATTGGTCAGGCCATCCTGTGCAATTTAAATAATGAAAATTGAAAACAGACACGAAGAGGAGATCTCGTGACCTACACTAATATTTTAGATGGGCAGAAATAACTGGATTACATAATGTTGCTTGACCATGACCGGGGGAACATTCTTAAATGGCTTAATGCAGAGGCATGAGCTCAATCAGTGGTATTAGCTCCAGAAGGGCAGGAGGAGCAAGGCTGCGTGTGATTGGCTGTTGGCAATGCTCCGTCACTCTGTCACTGTCTCCTGGTCGGGTGGGAGTTCTCAGTCTGTCTCTGGCCGTCTTTACCCTGGAGACCTGTTTGACAAGCCTACACAAAGAACACATCAAAACTCTCAAGCTTGCCAGCTTGTTAGAGAGACTAGGCCTGGGCGATATGGACAAAATCAGATATCACAATATTTTTGACCAAATACCTACCAATCATATATTGATATTGTGACAATATTGTAGGGATGACTATTGGTGCTTTCACAAAATATTTACAATGAGACTTTTGATAAATTATCATCAGTCGTGACTCGTGGCCCACGAGGGAAGCAAGCTTGTGACCAGAAGGCCGTGGGTTCAATCCCCGGGACCAGCAGGACACGTCTGGGTGGGTAAAGTGAAAAGGCAGCACTTACCCTCCCTTTACCACCACTGAGGTGCCCTTGAGCAAGGCCCTTAACCTCAACCGCTCCAGTGGAGCCGCTCAGTGGCCAAGATCAGAAAAGTAGGCTACATCACTTTACACTAATGCAGCCATTAAAACCAGGAAAAGACGACACTTATGCCATATTACGATATCCAAAATCTAAAGACGATATCTAGTCTCATATCACAATATCTATATAATATCATATACTGTATTTCCCAGCCGTAAGAGAGACTGTCCCGTAACAGAAAGATCCGCGGGCGTGATCAATGTGTGTCCAATTGGCAAAGTGTCCTTGGGCAAGACAAAAGAAACAGCACTGTTAATATCAGGGCTGTTTCCGTAACACCTATAAAACATGTCTGCCTGTATCTTTGGCGATGTGCCTGACTCCATCTCTCCCCATCTCTTTTTACTGCTTGGCTGTGTTGATCCCATCTCAGTCAGCTCACGTCTTCAGTCTGCAAGTGTCAATGAGGTGTGCGTGTGTGTGTGTGTGTGTGTGTGTGTGTGTGTGTGTGTGTGTGTGTGTGTGTGTGTCTGTGTGTGTGTCTGTGTGTGTGTGTGTGCGTGCGCGAGTGTGTGTGAGTGTGTGTGTGTGTGTGTGTGAGTGTGTGTGTGTGCGTGCGTGCGTGCGTGCGTGAGTGTGTGTGTGTGCGTGCGTGTGTGTGCGTGTGTGAGTGTGAGTGTGTGTGTGTGAGTGTGTGTGTGTGTGTGTGTGTGCGTGTGTGTGTGCGTGCGTGCGTGTGTGTGTGTGTGTGTGTGTGTGTGTGTGTGTGTGTGCTTGCTGTGCGTGCCGTGCGTGCGCGTGCTGTGCGTGCGCGTGTGTGTGTGTGCGTGCGTGCGTGGCGGTGGCGAGTCCCGTTCACATGCAGACCCACGTGACAGCGGTGGGAAAGAGAGAGCGGGAAACTCACCGTTCTCTTCCATTGACACAAGCAAGGACAAGCCGGCATAGAAGCAGCCAGTGGGCCTGCTGCCTCTTGTGTTTGCACGCGTTCATGTCCCTCGCTGCTTAGTGACGTGTTCTGTCCCATTTAAAAAGCCCTCTGAATGACATTGTGCTGCCGTAGTGTGGCAGCCAGTTTTCAAAACAAAATACGCAGATCTGTATTGAAGAGGAAACACACTAGCTCACGTACGACCTAATGGTGTGTTGAATCAGATGCAGTCATTCCGTCAGACACAGTTAAGTGTGTGAGTGTGTGGGAGGAGTCCACAGGCGGACTTGAAGTGACTCCGTGTGGTAATGATGACTGCTATTAAGCAGCCCTACTGTGATGAATTGAGGTCATGGAGCTGTGGAGAAAATCTCAGTCCTTCCTTCCGCTATATTTTTCTGGGACTATGCTGCTACCCCTTTTATTAGATTCTACTTTACTCTCTCTCTCTCTCTCTCTCTCTCTCTCTCTCTCTCTCTCTCTCTCTCTCTTGCTTATTGCCTGTCTCTTCCCCTCGCTCTACCTCCAACTATCTCTGTCTTCTGCGCTCCGATCATCTTGTGCGTCCCTCCCTGTCTGTGCTCAGTCTTATCTTGGCCGAGAGGAGACAGACAGGGATGGATGGCTGGGGAAATTAAATTCTCTTTATTGCCGTGGTGGTGCTCCTGCAGTGAGTCCTGCATTGGCACGTGTCTGCCCGTCCTGCCTCCTCCATTCCTCTTTAGTGCCCGTCTGTACTGTATGTGTAGAGGCAAGCGCACTCCATTAAATCAAAGACAGAGCAGCCTCTCTAGACCCATCATTTACATTGCTGTTTTAACTCTGTCTCTCTCTCTCTCTCTCTCTCTCTCTCTCTCTCTGTCTCTCTCTCTCTATGTCTCTCTCTCTCTCTCTCTCTCTCTCTGTCTCTCTCTCTCTCTCTGTCTCTCTCTCTCTCTCTCTCTCTGTCTCTCTGTCTCTCTCTCTAGCTGTCGCACCAGCAACAGGAAAAGTCTGATCCTGACCACCACCTCTCCCACTCTGCCTCGCCCTCACTCCCCTCTGCCCCTCCCCGGACACCTCGGTATGTAACATCTCACCCCTTTGCTATGAGCTTGGTTTGATGATGGTGGGTGGTTTCAATCATATATTCTCCAAAACACACCTTCAAACGAGTATATTTCATATCTAGCCACAAGCAGAGCTGCAGTACTTGAGAGGCCATTTTTCTCGTGTTTTGGATTTGTCTTGCCCTAACCCTATTTTGACTTATCTTCAGGCTTATCTTGATCTCAGCCATTATTGGATGTTCACTTGACTTTTTCCCACCTACCTAAAATTGGCAAATATGCATTTTGCTAGTCTACGTCTTCCCAGCACTACAAACAATTTAAAATAAAAAAGGATGCCTATGTGTAGTATGTCATGGTCCTCAATCTTCAATGAATTGTGATGACAATCCTATGCATTAATTAGCTGCATGTTGAAAGTTACAGTACAGAACTCCTGCAGATAAAATCATATTTTTTTACATTTGGAACATGTACACTGTTTATTGCCTATTTTTGTTTTGACCTTGAATTGGGTCTTGACTTTGGACTTAGTCTTGACTTAACCCAACTGGACCTGGTCTTAAAATTGACTTGAGGGGCTGTGTAGATTGTACAGTGACTTTACAAGGGCAAAGAATGATGGCAAGGTTTACTCTGTCCCTGGTTTTGCTTTGCTTTGGTCATGAAAAAATAAATAAAGAACAGCTTGCACATGCCATCCTGCCTTCCCATCTCTCTCTCTCTCTCTCTCTCTCTCTCTCTCTCTCTCTCTCTCTCTCTCTCTCTCTCTCTCTGCCTCCCTCCCTCTCCCTCCTGCCTCTCACCCTCTGTGCCTGTCTCGTTGCCGCCTACAGGAAGCAGCCCTCTGGACAGCCCACGGACCTTCTCTCCCAGCAACCCGGCACACTTCTCCTTTGCCTCCTCCCGAAGGTCACTGCTCTGTGGCACTGTGTATTTGAGTGCACTTACACCTGTCCACTTTTGACTGTGCTTCTGTTTGCTTTCCTGTGTGCATGTGCGCCGAGAGGGATGTGTGTGAGAGGGACGGAGAGCGAGACAGGGAGAAGCCAAGACAGCATGAGAGAGAGGGAGGGAGGGAGGGAGAGACAGAGACAGCAAGTGAACATCAGAGAAGGAGAGGTGTGGATCTGGTCTGGCACCTCCTGGGGAACAGAGCAGGCAGCCTCTCGCTCTGCCCAGAGTTTCTTGCAGTGGAACAGGCTGACTCATCATTATGCACACTGCTCGACGAGAGGCAGGAGGGTTTGTGCGTCAGATATGTGTGCGCTTCTGCATGTTCACGTGTAGATGTGTGTGTGTGTGTGTGTGTGTGTGTGTGTGTGTGTGTGTGTGTGTGTGTGTGTACATTGGGTTCATTTGAGAATGTGGTTTTATGCTGCATCTCAAGAAGGTGCATGAAGAATATCTTGATGCAATGTCGAACGGAAGGGTTATCTCCAATATATCCCATAAGACTATAATATACAGTACATAGATTATTGTTACTCATTGGACTAAAATCTCAAACAGAATGGTAAAACACATTGTACTGTATCATCTTGGATTTTATTATGAATTGTTCACAGAAAATGTTAAAATCTTAAAAATAAACACAAGTTCATTGTGGGGAAAACATCAGAAATTGTGTTTTTAAAAATAATATGAGACAAAAATCTCATCTCAAAGAGTGCATTGACAGACACATATATTTAAGAAAAGCCAGTGACTGATAGAATGAGCATCCAATATAATGGTCAGGCCCCATGGTGTGGTTGCAGTAATGATGGTGAGACTTGACTCCCATAGTGACTCCCCCCCCCCCCCAGGTGAAGAGACCCAATTAGGCTGTTGTCTCCTCAGTCAGACATTGGGACTGTTGGGACTGGAGTCTTGTACTTCCTGTAAATCCTCCCTCCTCATTTATCAAATGCGTCTGGCTGTCTGTCAGTGTGCACGGCACGCACGCACACAGTGAAGCAGCTCCTCACTGGGGACGGCTCCTGGGACTAACCTTGTTGTGTTGTAAGTCATTGGCGTGCCCAATAAAGATATATCAGTGCCACCCAAATTGAGATGGATGCGGGTTGTACTGTATGTGGGAATAGCGAATAGGCTGTTAGTGGTTTGCCTTGCATTCACACAGTCACTATTTCACACAACAACATTCGTCATGGCAGGAATGATAGTGATTCATATTAGTTGGAATATTCTAATATAATAAATACAGTTGATGATGTACACAGAAAGGTTGCAAAATGTATTGTGAGTTTCATAGCATAGTGTGGTGATAATCAACCTGAGGCATTTTTCCTCTTCTGCAGAGCGGACGGGCGTCGATGGTCACTGGCCTCTCTGCCCTCATCTGGATATGGCACCAACACTCCCAGCTCCACGGTACACACTCGCACTACCTTCCCACCCACACAACATATAGAACTGCAGTTAGCTCAGAGATCATCTCTAGAGACAGTTTTAGCATATTTTAAACCAACGCTCACCATGCCAGGATTTCCCTGGCACACTTTGGTCATCCCCGGCACACTGCCTTGTTTTCCTCAGGTTTTCCAGTGTGTGTCTTATTGCTGCGAAACAACAACATCACAGGCCTGGTTCCTGCTCTCCATCTGGCTCTGGATGGAGGGATGAGGATGGGGGGGGGGGGGGGGGGGCTTGATAAGTGCCAGGCTAGTGGGATGAGAGGGACACGGGCTAAGTAGCATAGAATAGAGAAGAGAGGCTGGCGTGAGAGAGAGCACAAACCCACAGTCATTTGCCACAGGCTATATTAAGCCATCATTATAGAGACAAAAAGATATTTTATCTGAGTTAGAGCTGAGACGTGTTGTGAATCACACTGAGCTCCAGACTCCCCGCTCCATGTCTGGTTGTGACTGCTTCATGGAGATAAAAACCATTTCAGTAATAATCTGTGACATTTTCATATGTATACATTTCCGTTTTGCTGCTCTCTTTTGTTGTTTGATAAAACACAGCAGTGACTCAACCTATACCCAGTTAATGAAGGCTTTGACATTTACTGAAATTGCTGTTCTGCTGCACAGGAGCCGGGAGGTGATGACAGCAGCAAAAGCAGCTTATTTGGAATAAACACGAAAATGGAGTAGCTAGCTGGCATGAGCAGCGATAGCCACCATGACTGAACAGAAAAAGAAAAGAGAAGAGCACCAGCCACAGAAACTCAAACGTCAGAAAATCCAAGAAAAATATGTCACATTACTGCCCACACTGTTTGATTTTCCATGCAATCTTAGCACTAAAGATGTTACACACAAAAAATTATCTTACGGATTACCACTTTAAGACATTAAGTGCTGCACACATTACCAAGACATCGAATACAGAAATAGATCGGAATAATGACATCAATGCAATCAGCGCACAACCTTGACCTTTATGAAACAAACAAGACTGATGGCCAGTCTCCGCCCTCCTTCCATCCGCCCTTTTAACTCTGACCGGTTTCAATTTGTCTGTCACGTGATTGATCTGTGATTGATCGGTGATTGATCTGGCGGTTAGTGAAGTAAGTGGAGGAGGTCCAGGTCCCATTGCTTTGACTCAGGCAAATGAGGCTGTGAGATGTCTGTGAGACAGATTCACGGCTCTGACCCTGACGGCTTATTGGATCGCTTCATTACCATCTCAGTTCTCTGTTTGACCAGTGGTGAAATAGAATCACTTTGAATTAAATGACAATGTCTTCTAAGTTCACGAGGCACTGTCACGTGCAAGAGATGCTGATCCCTCAGTCACTTCACCTGTTGTCCCATAGACCAGAGGCTCTCAAATGTTTTTCAGCCAAGGACCCCTTACAAGATAGAAAATATACCGGGGACCCCCTCATTCTGATTTGTGATTTTGGGCTAAGCTTAATTGTTTCCACGGTAACGTGCTTGACTTTTAAATTGATAGGTTTGTTATACTGTATTAGAATGTAATCCATGAACCATTTTCGTTGAACTATGAAGCTTTTGCAAAAAAAAAAAGTTTTTATTTTTATTTTCCTGAAAACCTTTCGCGGACCCCCTGGCTAAGTGCCACGGACCCCTGGGGGTCCCCCGGACCCCCATTTGAGAACCACTGCCATAGACTGTATACAAATACAGCCACCGTGATGCCTCCCATTGGTTTGTGGACTCCCATTTTGAAGCCTCAAGTTTGGCATTTTAACCATCGTGATTGTAGTGATCACGCTACATGATCTTGGGTTTTTTATAGCCAGACAGAGCCACATCGCCACCTGCTATTGGTTCATGATCAGCGAACTGCGCGATCACTGGACAGAAAACCTGTCAATCACGCCCCAAACCATAATCTGCTTTCTCGTCTATTTTACCCTAAATGGGGCCATCATTTACAAAATGAACATCATGCTGTATTGAAGAAGACTTGAAACTAGAGATTGAGACCATAAACTCATTAGGAAAGTCTTTGCTGAGGTAATAAATCAAGTGAGAAGTCAAGTCATTTTCCTATAGACTTCTATACAATCGGACTTCTTTTTGCAGCAATAGACTGTACAGTACAACGGGTGAGTTATATAAAGATTCACCCTCCGTACAGTTGCCATGAACAGAGAAAATAGCTATAGAGCTCTAGCAAAACCGTTTTTTATATGAGGCTGTAAACCTGTTTATTTCTTCTGTAAAGTTGGGCATTTTAACATGGGCTCTGGGGATACAGTATACCGCTACTCGCTTTTGCAGCCAGCCTCAAGTGGCCATTCAAGGAACTGCAGTTTTTGGCACTTTAGTGTTAATTTTTCCAAGATGGAGGTTGCCCCTTGTTTAGCCCACACTTAGAGGCAGAGCAGATTGATGAGGTTGACAGAAGCAGCAGGACATGTCTGCTACGTAGTAGAGAGATTTAATGTGTTTTGTCAATTTGTTTAATGAATTTTCTCCTTCCCCCCTTTTGATCTTTCCAACTCCTATTCCACACACTCTCAACTTCTGTTCTCCTCCTCTTCTGCCAACATCTCCCTCCTCACCCCTTCTCCTCATCCTCTCTGTGCTCCTCCTCTTCCTGCTCCTCTATCGCTCCCTCCACCAGTCCTCCAGCTCTTCCCAGGAGCGGCTGCACCAGCTGCCCTTCCAGCCCACCATGGACGAGCTGCACTTCTTATCCAAGCACTTTGGCAGCACCGAGAGCATCACGGACGACGACGGGGGCCGCTGCTCCCCCCACATGCGCCCCCGCTCCCGCAGTCTCAGGTCAGCTGGCAACAGGGGCCGCTGTTCCCCCCACATGCGCCCACGGTCGCATAGTCTCAGGTCAGCTGACAGCAGGGGGCGCTGCTCCGCCCACATGCCCCACGCTCGCGCAGTCTCAGGTCAGCTGGCACCACCCGTGATATTAAACGGGCGCTTCAACTGCCAAAAAGCACTATCCTTTTTTATAGGCGGTTGCCTATGGCTGATCTTATTTTTATTGCTTGTTTGTTAAGTTTTTCTCATTTTAATGATGCGCTACATTTCATGTTATACATTTTAATTTCCTTGATCATAAAGCAGTGATTTTCTTTTTGCCTCCTCCAATGGAGTTGGTCGGAAGGTTATGTTTTCGCCCCCGTTTATCTGTCTGTCTGCAGGATATCTCAAAAGGTTATAAATGGATTTGCACAAAACTTGGTAGAAAAGTAGATCATACGCCAACTTAGAACTGATTAACTTTCCACACCCACTGGCCAAACAGGGGTATGGCAATGGCCATGTTCAATCACAAAAAGACGCCTAACTTCCAAACAGATTCACATAACACTACAAGCCTTTGTAGAAAGGTTGGCGGAGGTACAGTATGCCCTCTAGTTTGCTTGAGTTTTTAATTTATAAGCAGCAGAGGTGTTTCAGACATATTTACTTCTACTGCCTTTGAACAAAAGATAGCATTCCAATAGCTCAGGTTTTGAGTAGAAACGTCCATACTGTATTTCTGACTGAATTCCATTTTCCCCTCTCCCCCTCCAGCCCAGGACGCTCCTCCTCCTGCTACGACAATGAGATAGTCATGATGAACCATGTGTACAAGGAGCGCTTCCCCAAGGTAAGACACACACACACACACACACACACACACACACACACACACACACACACACACACACACACACACACACACACACACACACAGATTAATCACTGAAGCCATTAAAGCTGCAAACACTTCCATAAAAAAATAGAAAACAGTTCTCAAATCCTCAAGGTGACGGAGCCTCAAACCAATCTTTCCCATCTAATCCCATAAGGTCACAATTCAAATATCTGAGGACTGAAAGGAACTTTTATAGATGGAGAGTGTGCAGAGATTTGTGTGCATGATGTTTTGTTAGCGTGCATCCAGAGGCAATGGAAGGGGAAAAAACAGGTAGATAGAAGCTACTCAACCGCCGTAAACAAGATTACGCCACTCCACCAAGCCCTGAGGGGTTTACCCCATCATGGAGAATATTATGTTTATTCACTGCCACAGCGAGGAACAGTTTGAAGAGATTTCGCCTTTTACCTGATTTGACCTCCGTTTCACTCTCTTTCATGAGCAAGTAGGCTGAGGCTGAGGCTGGCATCAAAAGGAAACAGGTTGAAAGCTTCCAGTGATACAAATCAAGCTTAAGAAGTCGGCCATTGTAGTTTTCGAGGTCAGCTGAGGTGAAAGCTCGACTCTGGGCTCGTTCTGACACAAGTCAAATAAGAAAAGTCAATGTAAGTCAGCGGAGACACTGTCTGGCTCGCGACTGAAATTGCTTTTCGAGCGTTCCTTTCAACAGCTCAGCGTCTTGGTGAAATTGAATCTTTTTGTAAACGTGATCTCTATCTCTTATCCCTATTCTCCACCAGGCCACGGCGCAGATGGAGGGCAAGCTGGCCGAGTTCATCCAGGTGTACACTCCTGAAAACGTTCTGCCCCTGGCCGACGGGGTCCTCAGCTTCATCCATCACCAGATAGTCGAGCTGGCCAGGGACTGCCTGGCCAAAGCCCGCGAGGGCCTCATCACCACTGTCTACTTCTTTGAGCTGCAGGAGAACCTGGAGAAGCTGCTCAATGACGTGAGTTAGAAAAACACCATACATAAGAGCAATGAAGAGTATCCAGAGTAACAGCTGATAACTTCATTAAAACACATTTTGTAAAGGGCTTCACAATCAAGACAAATAAAAAGTAAGATAGAGTAACATATTTATTAGTCTGACTGGGTTGAAGCAGCATGGTGGACTTAGCTCTCTCATTGGTGCCGACCATTTCAGTCGGCGCCGGATGGAAATCCCATTCCGCTCCCTGCAAGCTCTGCAATTGGCTCCGACTCGCTCTGACTGCGGCTGCGACCATATTTGGATTTCCTTTCCAGGCCTCCTGTGTCGAATCTGTATGCCTCTGCTGCTGTACGTGTCGAATCTGCCGAGCTCAAATGCCTGCGCCGCTGCCTTCGAAACAATGACAGCAGCAGCGCTATCCGCTAGCGCGTTGCTACACGCTGAGAACAGCCTGCATGGTATGTTCGGTGGATGGCTGTAAACAGCCTTTTTCCCCTCTAGTCCACAGTGAAAGCCTTCCCCAGCCAGACTCTGGCAAGCGAGACTACATAATTATAGACAATGAATATACACTACCAGTCAAAAGTTTGGCCACACACATTTTTTCTTTATTTTTACTATTTTCCATGTTTTAGAATAATAGCAAAGACATCAAAACTATGACATAACACAAAGGGAATTACATGTATGCAGTGACCAAAAAAGTGCCAAAACTAGATTATATAAATAAGTCACCCTTTGCCAAAGGCTCTGAAATGAAATTCATACATACTTAGGATCAACTTCACTATTTGCCTTTAGATCAAAATGGCTTTTAGATGATGAAAAAACAGCATCTTCAATCAACCAGGTGTTTCCAAACTTTTGACTGGTAGTGTAGCTGCACAATAGCAGTATTAATCATCGTATTTGCGCGGCACATTTCTAAGACAGAGTCTTAAGTATGATGATTCACAACCAAGAGAAGAAACAAGTCTACTGAACTGAGGCAGCATAATGAGATGTTTGAAATGGTGTGACAGGAGACGTTTCCCATGAGCCCTACTACCACACCAGTGACGCGTCACGGTTACTGAGC